>NW_004955402.1:10284341-10291517 GCF_000276665.1 Chinchilla lanigera
TGGCGGCCGCCGGGGTCCGGAGCCCGCGCTCCCCGCTGGGTCGCGCTCGGGCCTGGCGGGCCATCCGGGAGATGGATTTAAAGGCCTAGCTGTTGCTTCCCACCATCGACGAACGGCCCTCCAAACGCGGCGCGCGGCGTGAAAGCCCGCGTTCGGTCGTCCGCGCTCTTCGTGGAGCGCAGCCCTAGCCGCGGGGGAAAACGGAAGCGTTGCTTCACGGGGTCTGCAGACTGTTGGAAGCTCGAGAGGAGCTCACCCAGCGTCTGTAGCCTGTTTCCTTGGTACTTAATCCCAGGCTTGCGTATTCCACCTACGTGTCTCTGGGAGTCCGGCTTTTGAGTTTGTGAGACTCTCCCCGTGTGGGGCCGAAGTCAGCGCTTTACTTGCTGTTGATTGCGCGGGTGATAACTTTACCTCCTGTTTTATTTCTTCCTGTGGCTACGTGGGTTAGTTGCGTCTACTAAAGACTAGGGTACAGGATTGAGTGATTCACTGCGAACTACCTGTAGGTAGATTTGATTTCGGTGTTTTCCCGAGCTGAGTCTGGAACTTGGAAGTAAGAGGTGATACCTAAGCCAGCGGCGAGAGGTATTTAGCTGGTTTCTGGTGGATCAGAGATTGTCACTGTCAGCTAAACGGTTACTGGTCGCCGGTTATGCTGTACACAGGCAGTAATAGCACATTTTACGAGGCAGGACCCCTGCCCTTTTGGAGCTTTCTGTTAAACGTCAAAACGAGGATGTAGAGGTAGGCTCTAATACAAAAATCTCGATATTGTATTCAGGAGAGTATAGGAACACCTTCAACATTAACGTGTAAGATTTTTGTTGTTATGCGCTTGTGGTGCTGGCGCTCGAACCCAGGGCTTCGGCTTGCTTGACAAGCTAGTCACAGAGCTACATCCCAGCCCCGGTTCCTCTGTCTGTTTGTCTGTCTGTCTCTCTCTGTAGCACTGGGGATTGAACCCGAGGGGCTTCACTGAACCACATCCCAGCCTTTTACTTTTTGAGACAAGGTCTCCCTCAGTTGCTTGATTGCCCCATGCTGAGCTCGAACTAGGGATTCTCCTGTCTCAGCCTCCTGCAGTGCTGGGATTACAGGCTTGTGTTACCACCCCCACTGTATAGCTAATTTATATGATATGTTTTGGAATCAGTTCTTCTCTCTCACTTTTTTTTTTTTTTTTTTTTTTTGTGGTTCTGGGGAATTAACTCAGGACCTTGTGCTTGCCAGGCAGGTGCTTGTGCCACTGAGCTATATCCCCAGCCCAGTTTTTCTCATTTAAAGGTTCTGTCATAACATTATCTGCAAACGTTAATGGCTATACTGAACCTCATTTTGTGTTTTTGGTATAATATAGAAACAAAATTTTTTGTACTGAAGGAAGAAAGTGTTTTACTTAATGAAAAGTTCACCTAACTAGGCTCTAGGCTGCACTTTTCAGCAAGCTGTCCTATTTCAGTTGGTTGAGATCATCGTCTTTACCAACACCTTAGTCGGAAACCGGGGAAGCAAGCTTGGCTTTTCTCTCACACGTCCTGACATCTGATAGCCAGTTTTGTCACTTTTACCTAATAAAAATGTCTTATTACCCCGTTCTCTTTGGCTGTTATGTTCAAATACTGTGAATTAGGATACTGAAGGACCAGGTGTTATCTGAAGAGTAGCTACATCTCAGTAATTAGAATTGAGATAATGAAGGATTCTTCAGGAAATCATTTGCATCTGTCTAGTTCCTTGGCTGAGACAGGTGAGATAATGTCGCTTTTCCTACCCGCAGCACCTCCCTTCCATTCCAGTCACCACTGAATGTGGCCTCTTTCTTCCCCAGCGCACTCCTCGTTTATTGTTTATTTCCCCTTTCGAGGTAAATATGTTGCATGCAATGAAATGCAGTGTACCTTTCCCAACACTGAGAGATGTATAGGTCTGTGTAATCCAGACGCCATCAAAGTATATAGTACTGTGCAGTGCTACCAAAACCGCGGAAGGTTTCCTCCAGGCCTTCCCAGACACTCTGTTTTCATGCCATCCGGGCAACCAGTTTCTTTGCCATGGATAACTTTTTGTTTCCACTGAAATTTCATGTATTTTGTCATCCCTCCTTGTATATTTTATTTAAGACTACTGTAAACATTCTTGTGCAAATCTTTTAGTTGGAAAAAAGGTTACAGCTGGATGTGGTGATGCACACGGTAATCTCGGCACTTTGAAGGCTGAGGCACCAGGCACACAGAGAATTCAAGGCCAGCCTGAACTTCATAGCGAGACCCTGTCTCAAAACAAAATGAAAAAAACCCCAAATCGGATTTTTTGGGAGTGGAATTGCCAGATAAGGAGTTTAAGTGAGAAACTCTCTGGCCATTCTGCATTTCACACTTTCACTAACATTGTATTACAGTGTTTCTTTTCCAGAGATGGTGTCTGGAGGCCTTCACAATGGCTTAGTGCTTGACATGACCCCTTCTAGTTTTCTTTCAATACAGCCTCTGGGCTGTTCTCAACCCCCAGGAAATAGTACTGTTTACCTTTAGGCCAGGGTTAGGAAAGCACATGATACGTACCCAGCCAGACTTGGCCGGGCTCAGTGCTGTGAGGCCTGGGGTCCCTGCGAGACTCTCTGATGTCAGCAAGTCGCACTGTGGGTCCACGTGTGCTGCCTGTGCTTGTGACAGGATCAAGAGTGCTGAGCAGAAAACGGTGGAAGTGTTGAAGACGCAAGCAGAGTCAGAAAGCTGAATAGAAAATAAGCCACAAATAAAAATAAAAGATACTGTATATGTGAATCAGAATTCCCATCTCTGTGCACTCACCAGCACTTGTCAGTCTTTTTAATTTTAGCCATTTTTAGTGGGTATATATAGTGGTATTTCCTTGGGTTTCATTTGCATTTTCCTAATAACCAATGACATTGAGTACTGTATCACCTATTTGTTTGTCATTCTCATGAATCTTTTCAGATGAAGTCTAGACTGTTCCTTATTTTGACTGTTTCTATTTTGTTATTGAATAGGAACTCTCTATATCCTCCATGCTAGTCCTTTGACTGATACATTCTCTCCATTTTACAGATTGCTTGTCTTTTTCTTTTTCTTTTTTTTTTTTTCTGAAACAGGGTCTCACTGTGTAATTCAGCAGTCCTTCTGCCTCAACCTCCCAAAGTGCGGGGAGTGCAAAGTCCTGAGTTTGATTCCCAGTACCAAAAAAAAAAAAAAATTGGTGTTTGTTTCTGAGTGAGCACAGGTTTATTTTGAAAAAGTTTTAATTTATCTGCTGTTCTTTTGTGATTCTTATCAAAGAAACCTGTGTCTATCTGCCCTCAAACTATGAAGATACTTTCATATGTTTCTTTCTGGTGCTTTATGATTTTTACTTTTAAGTTATGAGTGTGGTCTGTCATAATTTTATTTTGAGATAGGGACGTAGGTTCATTTTTCTATATAGATTTCCAGTGATACCATCCTCATTTGTTGAAAAATTTTACCTTTGCCTTCGCCCACATTGGTAACTTTATAGAAAACCCATCGGGTCATTGTGCCTTATTTCTGGGCACTTTGTATTGTTTTATTAGTCTCTCTGTTCTTCATTACTGATTACTGTAGTTTTAACCTTGTATTGCTCTAGCTGCCTAGTTTGTCTTCATAGGGAGTATACATTTGTCTTTTAAAATTGATTTTAGTTGGGTGTGATAGTACATGCCTATAATCCCAGCCTGGACAACTGTCCCAGCCTGAGACCCTGTCTCAGGAAAGGTTTGGGGATATAGTTCAGTATAAATGTCCCAAGTTCAGTCCCTAGTACCAGGAAGAAGAAAAAAAAAAACAAAAATGAAATTAATCTTTTTGAGTATCTGCCCTAAGTTCTCTTTAGAATATAAATATGACCCTAGCACTCCATTATGTACTTAAAGTTGGTCTTAAACTCAGCGTGTAACCGGGCCTGGCTTGGAACTTGCAGCAGTCTTCCTGCCTCACCCTCCCAAGTGATCACACGAGAGGAACCTGTCTTTCCACTACTCATTTTTTTTTTAAGTTTAATATTCTCTCAGTAGTACCTAAAATTACTCTTCTACCTTGTGTTTTGCTTTTTGTTCCCGTGTGTGTGTGTGTGTGTGTGTGTGTGTGTGTCTGTGTGTTTTGCTGGGATTGAACCTAGGCTTCGCACATGCTAGGCAGGAGCTCTACCACTGCGCTGCACCCCCGGCCCAGCCTTGTGTTGTTTACTACCACTGTCTTGCTCTTGTCTCTCTTTTTACTTATTTACGTATGTACTTATTTATTTATAGACAGGGTCTTGCTATGTAGTTCACGCTGGACTTAAACTTGCTTATGTAGCCCAGGCTGGCCTCAAATTCACAGCAATCCTTCTGCCTCAGCCTCCCAAGTGCAGGGATTACAGACATGCGCAACCACGTCTTATCATTTCTTGATGGGTATTTCATACTTTTCAAACTTCTTGATAGCAGTCCACTAAGATGTTACTCCCAGCCTGCACTACTTGATGTTCCTTTGCATATCTCCATTGCATTCTACAGTTACAGGTTTTTGTTGTTGTTGTTTTGTTTTGTTTTGTTTTGTTTTGTTGTCTTTTTGAGACAGGATCTCACTATGCAGTTCAGGCTGGCGTTGAGCTCACTTTGTAGCCCAGGCTGGTCTCAAACTTGCAACAATCCTCCTGCCTCAGCCTCCGGAGTGCTAGGATTACAGGCATTACAGTTATTTCTAAGTGTCTTTTAAGTACCTGAGCTCCTTGAGAGCCTAGGTTTGTTAATTTTTAATCCTCATTACCAAGCAAGACTATGACATGCATAATAGGTAATGATGTTTTGGTTTTTTTCTGGTACCGGGAACCGAACTCACGACCTTGTGCTTGCCAGGCAGGTGCTGTGCCGCTGAGCTAAATCCCCAACCCCATAATAGGTAATGATGAATAGTATATTTATCAAAGACACCTTTGGACCTGGCAAAATTAATAAAATGTATTTGGATTTTTCACAGACTTTTTTTTCTTTTTTCTTTTCATTTTTGATAAGAGTAAATTATAGATAAAGATTATAGTTGCCTAGGCAAGGCTGAAACTTGTAGTCTTCCTCCCTCAGCCTCCCAGAGTGCTGAAATTACAAGTGTACAGATAACTGCCACATCTGGCTAGGACAGACAACCTTTTAAGTCTGTTACATCCAATACCAAGCCATTCCCACTATTGTGATGGTGTCTGTACTGCTAAAAATGTAGCACTTTAAGGTTGGTCCCTTTTAATTGTTAAAACATCAAGTTGAATGTCTGTTAAAATCCAGGATTGGGCCAGAGATATATATAGCTCAGTGGCACAGCACCTCCTGGTAAGTGCAAGGTCCTGAGTTCAATTCCCAGTACAAAAAAAAAAAAAAAAAAATCCATGATCACACATAAAAGTCCTGACCCTAACTTCAACAGACCTCTAGTGAGGTAGGTGAATAGTGCTATGTGTACCAGCTAGTGTAGGGGATGCTATGATGATCTACAACGTGTATGCTATAGAGTATGAACTTCCCAGGCGTGGTAGCACTCGCTTGTAATCCCAACACATGAGACGCTGAGGCAGGAAGATTGCCGCACTTTCCAAGCCAGCCTGGACTACATAGTGAGTTCCAGGACAGCCTGAGGTACATAGGGAGACCTTGTCTCAAGAGAAAAAAAAAAAGAGCCCGTTATAGCTGTAATAATCCCAATACTTGGGAGATGGAGATAGGATTTCCAGTGGCGTTTGAGGCCAGCTTGAAGTATAGCAAGAGCCTGTCAAAAACAGAACAACTAGCCAGACCTGTAATCCCAGCATTCGGGAGACTGAGGCAGGAGGATCATTGCAAGCTCAAAACCAGCCTGGGCTACAAAGTGAGCTCAAGGCCAGCCTGAACTATATAGCAATACCCTATCTCAAAAAGGAAAGGGAGAAAAAAAAGCCAGAACAACCAGAGGAACAGATGGATTGCTCATCACACAGAATTGGGGCAACTGGCTTTTCACTCAAGGAAAAGAGCAAAGGCGGTTTATACCTCAGATTAAAGCTGTAAACATACAACTAAAAGAAATTAGAGACTGTTTTATATAGTCTTGGCATGGATAACATTCCAAGGAATGCCCATCTCCAAGAAAGACTAATAAATATAACAGTATAAAATGGGGGGGGGGCAGGAAAAAACACATGCTACACATGCCTGCTGTCCTTGTGTTTAGGAGCAGATGCTGGAGGATTTTTTTTTTATAAAGAGAAAAAAATTTCAAAACAAGATAGAGGGTAACAATGTATATTGTTATCTTTATTGTTAACAATATACATTGTATATTGTTATCTTTAAATGAGTTCCAGTCCGTGGAGGATCATTTGCGCCCAGGAGTTTCAGACAGCCTTGGCAACTTAGCAAGCTTCCATCTCAACACAGAAAAAAGTCTCCCTAAGGGCACAGACTGACTGAATAGCAGAGTGGGAGAAAATACAAAGGAAAACAACCTTATTGAAAGTGGCAGTAATGTGCTCGCATTGGCTGAGAGTGTGGCTCCGTGGGAGAGCGCTTGCCTCCCGGGCATGATGCCCTGGGTTTTGTCCCAGCAAGCGCGCACAGGCACACGCACACGCACACCCTGCCATGGGAAACTCAAAGAATACACGTTTCCGTACTCACGTTCTCCCCCTTACAGGTAACTGGGAAAAGCAAATCAGTCTGCTAAATTGAAGCAAATGTGCAAGATTATTAAAAAGTGTTGGTGAGGGCTTGCACAAATGGGTTTGTAAAAGCAAAAATAAAGAAAACAACTGGGCATGGTGGCGCATGCCTGTAATCCCAGCGTGCAAGAGGCTGAGCCAGGAGGATCGCTGCGAGTTCAAGACCATCCTGGGCCACAAAGTGAGCTCAAGGCCAGCCTGAACTGCATAGTGAGACCCTGTCTCAAAAAGACAAACAAAAAGAAAAGAAAACAAACTTACATTCATCTGTAGAGGTATAATAAATTATGGCATTTCTATATAGTGTAATATTATCAAGCTCTTAATATATATTGACAGGAGCTGGGCGTGGTGGCACACGCCTGTAATCCCAGCACTTGGGAGGCTGAGGCAGGAGAATCGTTGTGAGTTCGAGGCCAGCCTGAGCTACAAAGTGAGCTTAAGGTCAGCCTGAACTGCATGGGGAGACCCTGT
>NW_004955402.1:10291617-10306019 GCF_000276665.1 Chinchilla lanigera
AGAGAGAGAGAGAGAGAGAGAGAGAGAGAGAGAGAGACAGGAAAACTTCTAACCAGAACTACAAGTTATAAAAGTCATTAATGACCCAATTTATTTAAAGGTAAATCCTATGTATGTGCTTAAACTCTAGAAGAGTATGCCCTTACACAGAGGAGGATAGGGAGGCTGTTTATTTCTACACAAACAATAAGCATCTTTTTCTTTTCGGTACTGGGAATCAAACTCAGGGCCTTGCGCTTGCCAGATGGGCGCTGTGTTGCTGCTGCTGAGCCATATCCCTGGCCCGACCGTGAGCATCTTGTACTACCAGTTATAGCTGTATTTTGTAGCTTCTCACGGGACTAATGTGTCTTCATTGGGGGTAAATTGTACCATGGTGTAGAGAATCTGAGTTTCCAAGCGGCACTTTATGCTAATGTTAGACTCCCTTACAATCGCTCAGGGTGTCATTTCAGGGAAAGCTGAAGTGTTACACAGATTAATAGGAATTGGTGCAGATGACATTTAACAGAGTTGTAGCATTTAGCAGTTTCACCCTTTCCACTAGATGAATATGACTTTGAAACCTTAAAGGTGAGAATTCATGGTTCTTTCCCTGTTTTTAGATTTTTGATGAAATTGAGTCATGAAACTGTCACCATTGAATTGAAGAACGGAACACAGGTGCATGGAACAATCACAGGTATGCGGGTTGAGCTTTTTATAACACTTCTGTTTTGTTTGGGTTTTTGTTTCCTCATCTCTTCCACCTTCGGACCAGAAGTCTTGGTTTCTCAGTGAACATTATTGTGGTGGTGATCCTCTTTTTTTTTTTTTTTTTTTTGTCTGAATTAATTGGCCTTACTTAAGCCTCATTCAGGTACTTGCGCTGTAACCAACTGACTTTCACAGATTGTCCTGTTTGCTGTTAGGCCTTTGCTGGAGTGTCTTCCTTGTCTAGAATGTTGCCGCTTCCACTTTGGAATCATTGTGGTTTGATTAGATGTTGTGTTCCCTATCAGACGGTAACATTTTGGAGGATACAGTGTGGGCTTTCCATGTCTGATTATGTTGGGTAAGATACGTGGGGAATGAAGGGGAAGTCGGGGAACCAGAATCTCACCTCACTGAGGAAGTACTGTTGGTAAAACATTTTGAGTATTTTCGTTGCTCCTAGTTTATGGTTCCAAAAAATTGCAGAATTTCATAAGAACTGACAGACCAAATGAATAAAAATGCTACCTTAGCAGATGTTCCCATTCTCTAAAGTCTTGAAATTGTAAATGTATAAGTAATTTTTTGATGTGTAGATTAGCATCTGAATCAGTCAAGGGAAGCAAAGTATTAAACTGACGTTATTTGTGAATATACTGAAACTGTACAATACAAGTTGCTGTGAAAGGAAATTTGTACAGTGTAAGGTAATATGACCTATGACCATATCTGAGCAAGAGTAATTGTCCTGTTAAATTCTCTAAGTAGTGCCAGGCATGGTGGCACACACCTGTAATCCTGGCACTCAGGAGGCCGAGGCAGGAGGATTGCCACAAGTTCAAGGCCAGCCTGGGCTACATAGTGAGACCTTGTCTTTTAAATAAATAAATAAATAAATAAATAAATAATCCCTAAATAATGATTTAGCCTGCTTTCTCCAGAGCACTGTTTTAGGTATTAAGGAGCCAGAGGGTTGTTCTTGCCTTTCTGTTTTGTTGCAGTACTGGAAGTTGAACCAGGGTCTTTGTCCCAAGCTGCATCCCCAGCCCACTTTAGTTTAGTTTAGTGTTGAGACAGGGTTTTGCTGTACAGTCTAGGCTGGCCTTGAACTCACTGTGTAACCTAGGCTGGCCTCAAACTTGCGGATATCCTTCTGCCTCAGTCTTCCCAGTGTTGGGATTATAGGTGTGCATCCCCACACCTGGCTTAAGTTTTTAATCTTGAGACAGGGCTTTATTAATTCACTAAGTTGCCCAGGCTGGGCTTAAACTTCCAGTCCTCCTGCCTCAGCTTCCAGAGTGCTGGGGTGATTCTGCCCCACTTGCAACCATTGTGACCAGTGTTTCGTGTCCTACATGAACAGATAGAAATGTGAATGCATTCTCAAGCATTACAGCAGGGATAATCCCACTGTGTCGCTTAGGGCTGGTGAGGAGTATATTATACTGGCTTATCATGTAGTCCCTGGGTCATAGAACGAGCTTGTCAGCATCCCCAGCCCTGTGGATCAGCGCCCCCAGGGAGGTGGGACATTTGAGAGAGAAAATTGGTTCCAGGAAAGAAACCTGGCCAGGAGAGAGGAGGAAAGAAGTAGTAAGGCTGAACATTTGGAGGTGGGTTCTGGGGAAGTTGAGAGAGCGCGCACTCTGACTTGAGGAACAAGGGTGAGGAGGCTGCAGAGACGGGACAGCGGGGACATGGGTGCAGGGAGCACCTTCACCCCAGGCAGGGGGGCGTGTGGGGCGGGGACACCTGTAGCGGCAGGCCCCCGACTGACTGCCTCGGGCTGTGCGGATCCCCGGCCACATGAGGACACTGCTGGGGCTCCTCTCGCTGCTCTGCCCAGCACTGCCGGAGAAGCCCGCGCTGTTTATGGTTTGCTGTGACCGGGCTCGGCTGACGCTCCTCGGCTTTGTCCTCTGCAGGCGTGGATGTCAGCATGAACACACATCTGAAGGCTGTGAAGATGACCCTGAAGAACAGAGAGCCCGTGCAGCTGGAAACGTTGAGCATTCGCGGAAATAACATTCGCTATTTTATCCTGCCAGACAGCTTGCCGCTGGACACGCTACTCGTGGATGTTGAGCCTAAGGTGAAGTCTAAGAAGAGGGAAGCTGGTAAGTTTGAAGGGTTGCGCATATTTTTGTATATGTTGTATTTAAATTCCATCCACTACTCAAAATACAACATGTAGCCAGGCATGGCTCACACGCACGCCTGTAATCCCAGCACTCAGGAGGCTGAGGCAGGAGGATTACAAGTTGGAGGCCAGCCTAGACTTATCTCACAAGTAAAAGCTGTAAAGGGAGGGAAGGGCTGCGTGTAAGTGGGCAGGTAACAGTCACGCAGAAGGGAATTTCACTCACTTGTTTCCTTTCCTTTCCCTCAGTGGCAGGAAGAGGCCGAGGCCGAGGTCGAGGAAGAGGACGCGGTCGCGGCAGAGGAAGAGGGGGTCCCAGGCGGTAACGCCTCTCAAGATGACTGTTGCTCAAGTGATCGGGGATATTTTTTGTACAGGTTTTGTTCGTCAGTTTTTAATAAACGTAATTGTGGGACAGAGTTGTCTGTTGACTATTAACAAGTTTAAGTTTTAGCAGTTTGCAGTGTATTTGGGAAATTAACACAGTGCCAGCAAATCAGGTGTTTTGTTTGTGTTTTCAGACAAAGTCTCGCTATGCAGTTCAGGCTGGCCTTGAACTAACTTTGTAGCCCAGGCTGGCTTCAGACCCATGGTAAGCCCCCTGCCTCAGCCTCCTGAGCCTGCAACCATTGGAAAACTATGCCTAGCTTTTTGGGTGGGTCAGCTACTGGGGCTGTAATTCAGGGCCTTCATATTGAGCTACATCCTCAGCCCTTTTTGTTTTTTTCTTTTGAGACTGAATCTTGCTAAATTCCCTGGGCTAGGCTCAGACTACAATCCTCAGGCCTCAGCCTCCCAGAGTACTAGGATTATAGGTGTGTACCACCACAACCAGCTTGGACTTAAAACTTTTGTGTGTGTGTTTAATATTTAAAACACCTTTTTACTTCATTTCACATGCACTGCATATGCTTGCTTGCTTCTTTGTTTGGAGACAGGAACTCAATGTGTAGTGTAGGCTGTCACTTGAACTTACTTGTGTAGCCCATGATGGCCTTGGATGCATGGCAATCTTCCTGCCTCAGCCTCCCAGTGCTGGGATTACAGGCTTGTGCTACCACACTCCTGGCTGCGTATACATTTTATTGGTTACTCTGATTCTATTTTCACCTGTGTAACCTGGCTGCGTGTGAAATAAGTTGTGTTTTTTTTTTCAGTACTGGGGATTGAACTCATGACCTTGTGCTTGGCAAGCAAGGGCTTATACCACTGAGCTATATTTCAGCCCCTGAAATAAGTTTTTGTGTTTCAGAAATTAAAGTCCTGATGGGGTGGCATCTCACAGTGCCTTCTCCTTGTTTAACTCGGAAACATCGGTATATGTTACAGGCTGATAGTTACCTTCTGAGTCAGACACCAGTCATTTTGTTGTCAGTACACATTTCAGTTTCTTTCACATGTCCGTAGGTTCTCAATAAAATACAGTTTTCTATTCTCCTGAGTTGGGACCTGGATGATGGTCACTAGATTTTCATTTGTGAACAGTGTGGAAGCGTATGGAATCACCTGTCAGTGGTTCCTCAACCAAATACTTCTGAAAAGAGCTCTTTAAGGGGCCAGGGCTATTGCTCAGCGGCACAGCGCCTGCCTGGCAAGCGTGAGATCATGAATTTGATTCCCAGTACCTAAAAAAGAGAAAAGTTCTTTAAGAGCAAAAGGGAAAGGCCTACTTTATTTGATAGCAAAACAATTCTTTGTCACCTTTTTGTTCTGAGACAGGGTCTTGCTCTGCAGTTCAGGCTGGCCTCAGACTCCAGATCGCTGCCTCAGCCCTGTAGGTTACAGGTGCACACCACCACACCTGCCTGGCCAGAATGTTTTTTTGTTTGTTTGGTTGTTTTTCTTTGGTGCCAGGAATTGAACTCAGGACCTTGCGCTTGCCAGGCAGGTGCTGTACCGCTGAGCTATAGCCCTGGCCCCCAGAATGTTTTTAAAATGTAATTGGTTAAATTTAAGGAAAATACACTTACTATTTGTAATTCCTTATAAAGCTTATTACTAATAATGTGCTCAGGAAAAGTAACGTTGAAGATGTGAGAAGGCCTAATCTGTTTTCATAATTTTTGATGTGTATATGTTGATGTTTTTTTAAATGTGAAATTTTTTCTGGATAAATTGTTAATTTTTAAAAAGTTAAAGCTGGGTGTGGTGGCACACACCTGTAATACCAATACTTGGGCAGCTGAAGCAGGAGAATCACTGCACGTTTAAGCCAGCCTGAGCTACAAAGTGAGTTCTAGGCCAGCCTGAACTAGGAGACCTTGTCTCAAAAAGAAAAAATATTTTATTTCAGCAGTTCACTAACTAAGAGAAAAACCTTGCAGATGCATATAACTAGTTAAGGATTAGTATCTAAGCTATATAAAGTAGTCTTAAAACTAGAGAAAGTTGTTAAAAAGTGACTAAAGCCCGGTGAACTGCATAGCTAGGTTGTCTAAAAAAAAAACAACAAAAAACAGTGACTAAAGAAGATACACAATTCACCCAGAAAGAAAGCCCATTAAAGTGGGGAGAGCGCTCTAAACTCAAGGAATGCAGAATAAAATCATGCACATACACTCTAGAGGACATCAAGTACGGTGCAGGACTGTTGTGATTTTTAGGGCTTTGGTTTCTCTGGCAGTTTGGGAGATCAGCCTCTGCCCCCGTGCATGCTGGGTAAGAGCTGTCCCCCGATCTCAGCCCAGCAGTGGCTCCTCGAATAGTAAAAATGCCCTCATTGGCTCCGTGTCTGCCCAGAAAGGGTTACATACATTGTGCAGAACCACACAGCAACACCGGAGTCTCTGTGTGGAGCGCACGCCGCCTGGGAACCACCAGCTCGCGGTCCTTGCTGGGAGGAGAGGCAGGAAGCTGCGGCCGGAGCGCAGAGGGACCTGGTCCCTGCTTCGGGTGACACCCGAGCTGCTCGCTGGTGTGCTTGGATTGAGCCATAGGAAACTGCTACTTCACTGACCTGTAAAACATGAATCTGATAGCGTTCAGCTTACCACATTACGTAATTTTCAAAACTCTGCTTGAGAACTCGACGAAGGGAAAAGAAACAGAAAGGAGTTCTCCCACCACAGCCGCATCAGCTCCGAAGACCACACGGGAGGGTGGGCGGAGGCGCACCTGCCATCTTCTGGGCTTAGCCCCTGCCCAGAGAAGCTCCAGCAGCCGTCTACTGACAGCCTTCACCTTCGGGTGCTGGTAATATCTGACAAGCCTGCATTCTGTACCCTGGCAATTTCGAGCCACCAAATGCTGTGAATCAGGTCACAGAGTTCCTGGAATTTTGGCAGTTGGTTCTTGTACGTTGGTACCATACTCTATGACCTCCTCCTCACCCCTACCAGGAGAAAAGCTCTTTGTAATCTGGCTTGGGTTGAATGATGATCAGCTCATTGGTTATTGGGGAGGGGGCGTGAGACTAAATCTCACTGTGCAGTCCAGGCTGGCCTCAGCTCCCCTGCCTCAGCCTCCTGAGTGCAGGGACTGGGCTGCGTCTCCAGGCCCAGCTTGAACAGCTCACTGTTAACGGTAGAGGTAGACATTGATTGATGCAGGTCCTGAAAGTGATAGGAAGAGAATCTAATAAAACCCTCTGCTTTTGAGTATTCATGGAGTCCGCATTTTAAGGCCTTTCTAGGCAACTTGATTCTTGACTTCGCAGCAAATCTGGAGACAGACAACCTGAATAATATCCTATTACTCCTCAGCCCGTTTGAGTTGGCCTAAGGCCTCTGGTTGCCTGTTCTAGCGAGAGAGGTGAAAGGTGCTAACCTTTCACTTAGCGTTAGCTAAGTTGTGGTTACACAACTCGTCTCCGCGGCTCCGGAAGCACGGAAGGCTGGAGCCGCTCCTGCGGTGCTGCCGTTGCAGGCGGGGTGGTTTTACAAGTGGCCGCGTTCTGTTACTGTAGAGAGTTGTGCTCCTGAAGAACGGAGGCGAACTCGTCCTCTGGGAATGGGCGCTGAAGCCCCAGGCGCACAGGGAGGAGAATCTCGCCCCCGGGATGGAGACCTAGAAGCGGGATTTCTACGGTGACAACTGTAACATTAACTTTCTGCAGCTTTAACTAAATTAGTTGACAGAAAAATTCGGCACTGAGAGACACCATGCAGTTCAAATTAGAACTAAGCGATGGAAAAGCTGGTTCTAAGCAGGGGTTAGGAGCTTTTCCCTCTAGCTGTTAAGCCATAGTTTCTGAAAATCCTTTTTTGTTTTTTTTCCAGTACCAGGAATCAAACTCATGACCTCGCGCTTGCCAGGCAGGCGCTGTGCCGCTGAGCAAATCCCCAGCCCCTTGGATATCATTCTTAACAGCTTCATTACATATAATTCATATACCACAGACTTGACCCTTTATGTATTGAGACAGGTTCTGTTACCTTCTTGCCCAGGCTAGCCTCAAATTCCTGGATTTAAACGACTTCCGCCTCAGCCGCCTGAGTAGGGGGACCACAGGCACTCCACACTAACCCTTCTAATGTATGTGTTTTACTTATCCACTCCGTAGTTAAGGCGCATTTGAGCTATTTCTCCTTTTTGGCTGTTGTGAATAATATTGCTATGAACGCTCGTGTACAGATTTCTGTCAGCACTGATTTTAGTTCTCTCCCGTGTGTCCCTCCTGGCAGCCCAGCTGCTGGGGAGGCTAAGGTGAGGTGGTCATTCGAGTCCAGGATTTCAGGACCAGCCTGGGCAACGTAGCAAGACCACATCCAACAACAACAGAAATTATATCCTTAGGGGCTGGGGATTTAGCTCAGCGGCAAAAGCGCCTGCCTGGCAAGCACAAGGTCGTGAGTTCGGTTCCCGGTACCGGAAAAAAAAAAAAAAAGAAAAGAAATTATATCCTTACGCACGAGGCCCCTGGATCTTGTGGTAACTTTGTTTTAGTGCTTCTAGGGACTTCTAGACTTTTCCAAGTGGCCACACCACTTCACGCTTCCACCAATGATGTGAGGACTCATTTCCAGTTTCACCAGCAATTGTCACTTCCTGACACTTGAGTGTTACTTTTTCTTGGTTACTGTGACAGTTGGAAGTGCAATATCCATCTTGTGCCAAATTACTGGACAAAAAGACCCAACACTGCCTCTGGGCTTCAGTGGAATTTTTTCTCCACAATATTGAAACCCAACAATCTTATGTTAAAACCACCACAGTTAAGACTGCATTGCTTTTTTTCTTTTTTTGAGACCGGGTCTCACTATGTAGTTCAGGCTGGCCTTGAACTTACTTATGTAGACCAGGCTGGCCTCGTTCATGGCCATCCTCCTGCCTCAGCCTCTCAAGTGCTCAGATTACACACCTGGCTCTGTTTAAGGAGAGGCTCAGGTGGGTTTGACACAAGTTGTACTTTTACCTGAGGTTTCCTTGGACCTCTCAGGCGTACCGCCCTGGGTCAGCGGTCCTTCGGAGAGGGGGAAGAAACTGTCTTGGTGACTGAATAAGGCTCCAGCAAACGCCATGCTTTGGAAACGAGCCTCCCTACTGTCCCAGCCCTTGTCTGCCGGCCGCAGGCCCAGCAGGCTCTGTAAGAAGGCGACCGCAAGACAGCTCCGGCCAGGGTTGCCGGCGCTCACTGAAGAAGCACACAGCCTCCCACGGTAGAGGGCCCAGGCTTCTCTGGGGACCTGCGCTAATTTGCATGCACTTGAAAAACAGGCAGCCTCTCTCTCCAAGGAAACACTTCCTTCTAGAAAAAAAATACGAAAGCGGATTGACAAATACTTCCAAGACTAGATAGAGCTTTAGCATCCTCTGTCTTGATCTATGGATGGTTGAAAAATCCCCAGTAAGATCCTTATCCCCCATAAGAGCCGTCTTGATCCAAAATAAGGTTTTGCAATTTCCAGGAAAATAGGAACTCCAGCGGGTTGTGTCCAATTCGACCAGGGGCGCTCACGCTTTTCCTTGTCTCGGGCTGATCCAGACCTCCACGTTTTCAGCAGCTGCGTGCTATTCTGAAATGTGCAAACCTGAGTCAGGAACCTGGCTTTTTGGTTGTCATTGCCGAATACTTCTGAACTGCGCACAATTGAAGCATGTGGTAAGTTTGTTTGCTTCCTTTCTCGGGAACTGGTGTGCATCATCTCAGGGACTCGGTGAACAGGAACCGGATGCGCTGGTAGACCACAGGCGCCAGGACCCCTCCGGGGCTGGGCTAGGCTCTTCCAGGAAAACAGCCAGCGGGAAGGGACGAAAGATTTATAGTCGGTAAGTGGCTGGGAGCTGATGGAGGCCGGGAGGCTCACAGCCTGCTGCTGCCCTGGAGACCGCGAGGGGCAACGGTGGAGGACAGGGTCACCCCGGGGCCTGCAAGGCAGGAGCACGGATGGTGCCCTCCCTGGGCACGTGCAGGTCTTCTCCCTTCCGGCCCTGTGGAAGCCCTCAGCGGAGGGATGGAGTCCACGCTGGCTGGGGCAGTCCACATGGACCGCACACCCAGGACAGTTCAACTGACGCCTACAGTGAGCAGCTCTTCCCAGCTTGTCTAGCTCACCTCCCGCAGCCCCGCATCCAGTCTCACCGTCCTAGTGTCCCTGCCTAGCTGCGCTGCGGTCCTGCCGTACGGGAGCCTCGTCTGCGGGTATTTCCACTGCACGCTACACTGCGCTGCGTGCGCCTGGAGAGCTGTTAGCCTCCAACTTAGAAAAGGGCACGTTCTGCTAAGAAGCTGTTGTATTCCAGTGAGAAGCAGGTTATTTAGGCCAAGGTTGCCTTGAATTTGTTATGGATTTAGTTCTTTTCTTTGTCTCCTTTTCTTCCTCTCTCTCTAATCTGTTTTGTTTTTGAAACAGGGTCTCACTATGTAGCCCAGGCTGGTCTTGAACTCACAGGGATCCTCCTGCCTCAGCCTCCAGAGTGCTGCAATTACAGATGTGCATCACCACACTCGGATCCAATCATGTTTTTATACTCCATTCAAAGTTTTCAATCTCTTAAAAAATGACAGTTCTCAGAATATTCATTAAAATTGTAACAAAAATTATCTTGGAGCTGGAGATGTAGCTCAATGTTAAGGGCTCCCTTGTATGCAGAAGGCCCTGGATTTGATCCTCAGAACCACAAAAAATATATATGTATATAATTGTATATACTATATGATACATATGACATAATTATATATAATAATCTAAGCATTATAATGTATATAACAGTCTTAAATATTATAACATACAGTCTGTTGCATAGGGGTAATCCACCTCTTCCTCTTTCCATATTTCTGCCTGAACCCGAGCAATAGAACAGAATTTATAGACAGATGTGGTGATGCCACTTGTAATCCCAGCACTTAGGAGACTGAGGCAGGAGGTTCACTGTGAGTTCAAGGCCTGCCTGCATACATAGCAAGGCCTTATCTCAAAAAACAAACAAAGAGCAGAGCTTATAAAATAGTAAAGGTAGAGAAGAGGCTTCATTGCTTCGTCTCTCGCTCCCGAGGGAGCCTTTGCTGTGTGCACATCCCCCAGAAAGGGGGTCTGTAGATGGCAGCCATGCGGGTGCCCCACAACATCTGCACCCCAGCAAGTGTGCCCTGCACACCCACCTCTGCAGCTTGCCCCAAGAGTGCCTTCCCCGCTCCCTCTCCATAACCGAGCACGATCACAGCGTCTGACCCATCTGTTTCCCCACTTAGCCATAGGCTTAGGTGTTTTTTTGTTTGTTTGTTTGTTTGTTTGTTTGTTTTTTGTCTTTTTGAGACAGGGTCTCACTGTGCAGTTCAGGCCGGCCTTGAGCTCACTGTGTAGCCCAGGCTGCCCTCGACCTCGCAGCGATCCTCCTGCCTCAGCCTCCCGAGTGCTGGTGTTATAGGTGTGCATCACCATGTCTAGATAGTTCGCACTTTTGAAACCCTAAAATCTCAGCAGAAAGATACAGGTAGGACCCTCATAATGAGTTTGGTCACAAATTCTGATGCACGTTCTTGACAAGCATGTACACGTCAACCTGTCTGTCCGTCCATCTCTGCTGTATTTAATGATCGATTGAGGTCAACTGTGAGCTAGAAAACTGAACATCTGAAACTCCAGAGGCCTCTTATTACAAGTTCTGTAATCTTGTAAATGGGCACCATAGCATGCAGAGTTGTTTCCCAATTCCGTGTTTGTACAAACAGCACGATTTTATTGGGAATGGGGATGTATCCAACTTTAAAAGCTGTATGTGCTTCCTTTTATTTTATTTTTGGTGTTTTGTTTTGTTTTGTTTTGTTTTGTTTTGTTTTGTTTTGTTTTGTTTTGTTTTGAGACAGAGTATTGCCATGTAGTTCAGGTTGGCTTCACTCACTGTGTAGCCCAGGCTGGCCTCCAAATCGTGGCCTCCGGAGTGCGGGGAGCACAGGCGTGCGGCACCGCTCAGGGTTAAAAGCTTTATTTTCCAGTGTGGCTAGCACTTCGTGGGGGCCCTGTGAATCCCGAGCACTGAGCACTGAACTGTGAAGGGGAGACTTCTGGTGAGCGTGCCTGGGAGAAGCGTCGGGGAGAAGGCAGGGCTCCTGGGGCTGGGTCTTTTCCCCTCCCTTCCCCTCCCCCGCGTTACCCGCGGCAGGCTGCCTTCTGGGAGGTTGGGCGGGGGTGGGGGGCTGGGAGGGTGTGAAATCTAGGCCCAGGCCGTCTGCGTCTGTTCAGCAGGAAGCGCCCCCTTTCGGCTCATTCGGGTGGGCCGGGCGACGTCTGATTGAACCCACGGCCTCCTGGCGGAGCTACCTTCGCAGCCCTTGTTTGTCTTTGGAGAGAGGGTCTTGCTAAGTTGCCCGTGCCCTGCCGGGCTCGAACTTGCCATCCTCCTGCCTCAGCCTCCCAGAGTGCTGGGCTGACGGGCATGTGCCCCCATGCTCAGCCACAACAGTAAATTTATGAGCAACAGAAACGATGGCGCATCGTTCTGAAGGCTGGGAAGTCAAAGATTAGGGCGCTAGCGGCTTGGGCCTGGTGAGACCGCGTCACTCAGAGGCACGGTGCTTGTCCCCGCTGGTAGCGGGTAGCAGAGGAGCTCGTGGAAGGGCACTCGTGCTGTTGGGGAAAGCGGTCTCCTTTGACTTTATCGCCCCAAAGGCCTCTTTTTTTTTCCTCCAGTACTTGGAGATCAAATCCAAGGTGGTCGCCCACTGAGCTGCGTCTCCAGCCCTTTTTATTTTTTATTTTTAGACCAAGTCTTCCTAAATCAGCCAGGCTGGCCGTGAATTTTGCAGTCGTCCTGTCTCAGCCTCCAGAGTATGTGGTTACAATTGTGTACCACACACTTCGAGGCCCCAGCTCTTAATAGAATTACACTGGGGGTTAGGTTTCAACATATGTGTTTCAGGGGAACACCAAAAGTTAGACCACAATACTAGGGTAACTTGACTTTTTATTATCTGTTGCTAAATGTCATTCCTAATGAATTCATATTCTTTTTAAAAATGTAATTTTTAAGCCAGCTGTGGTGGTGCACACCTATAATCCCAGCACTCAAGAGGCTGAGGCAGGAGGGTCTCCACGAGTTCGAGGCCAACCTGGGATATACTGAAGGTCAGCCTGAATTACATAGCTAGACCCTGTCTCAAAAACAAACAAACAAACAAAAAAACTTAATTATAAATAAAAATGAATATTTTATTAGTGCCTATTACTCTCATATAATATTGGGTTTCAGGGTAGTATTTTTGTAATTCAGCTTTGAGATTCTTTTTCGTTGCAATTTATAAAGTTTCACAAAGTCTGCATTTTGCTGATCCTACCCCTATGTTAGCTTTTATTTATTTTGGGAGGGTTTTTGTTTTTTGTGTTTTATTTTGAGACAGGGTCTTGCTGTGTAGCCCAGGCTGGCCTTGAACTCACACATCGATCCTCCTGCCTCAGCCTCCTGAGTGCTGGGATTGCGGGCGTGCACCACCACAGCCAGCCATCTTTTAATTATTTACTTGTCTCCTGACTTTCATATAAACTGGAAGTTCACCCTTATGGGGTTGATGTGCTGTCAGTGTAATTTTCTTGTTAATGCTTCATATCTGGTGTTTGTATCGTTTTAATTCTGTGTGTTCTTTACAGCACCCTTTTCTTTCGGTGGGGTGGTGGTTGTGGTGTCTCGCTCTGTCATAGGCCAGGCTGGCCTCAGACTCATGATGCAGCCCAGGCTGACTAAGTTCTTGTCCCTACGCCTCAGCCTCCCGAGAGCTGCACTGACAGACCTGTGCCACCACACCCTGCCCTTTATGGTGTCTTACTCAATGTGACACTGTGCTTCCAGTGAGGAGCCCTGGAGCCAGAATCTGAGTTTGCATACTAGCTCTGCCCTTTGCTGGTGTTTTTTGCACATTTCCAGGATGGAACCCAGGCCTCATGCCTGCTGGGCAAGCGCTGTACCCCTGCGCCAGCCCCAACCTGCCCTTGCTCTCTGAGAGCCCCTGGACAAGCTGCTTAAACATCCTGCGTGAGTTTCTTCACCCATCAAGATGAGAGGTGTGCTAGGTGGGTCAAAACAACAAATACAAAGAAAAAGGCAACAAAGGCATAGCAAGCGCTGTCTTATATTATTATTAATTATTATTGTTATTTTAATTTTTAGAGATCAGATCTTACTATGTTTCCCAGGTTGGCCCTGAACTCCTGGACTCAAATGATCGTCCTGTCTCAGCCTCCTGAGTAGCTGGAACTACAAGGAGCCCACCATGCCTTGCTTGGTGAAGCACTTAGGATAATACTTAGCATGTGGTGAGAACTCAGTAGATCTTATTTATTATAAATTCCTTTCAGTTGACCCTCAAAGCAAGGCTGATAGATATTAATTTTTGGAATAGTAATACCTTAGCCACAGTAATAAAAACCAATAATAGCTTTGTAGTACTTTCTGGTCAGTAAACATTTCCATGTACTGGACTTATTTTGATGCTATATCAATTCTCAGGAATAGCATGGCACATTATACCCATTTTTATAAATTAATTAATTTATGTTTGTACTGGGAATCAAACTCAGGACCTTGTGCTTGCCAGGCAGGCACTGTGCCGCTGAGTTATATCCCCGGTCCAATGCCTATTCTTATATAAAACTAAAACTTGAGTGAGGTTAAATTTTTTTTCCTAGGTCTCACATCTCATCCATGAAAGGGAAAATTCTACCTGATTTCCCTATTTCAACTTCAGGACTTTTCCCCAATATTATCACATCGTTCTGAGCAAAATACTGAGGGTTGAAACTGGACTTTGTGCGTAGCAGGCAAGTGTTCTACCCCAGAGCTACGCCCCAAGCCCTCTTTTAAATCTCATTTTGAGACAGAGTCTCACTACATTGCTCAGACTGGCTTCCAATTTGTGATCCTCCTGCCTCAGTTTCCCAAGTAGCTGGGATCACAGCTGGCTTGATGGACCCTTCCTGATTCATATTTGGCCATGATGGAGATTTTAGAAGTTGTAGAAGCCAGGTGTAATGCCACATACCTGTAATCCCAGCACTCAGGAGGCTGAGGCAGCAGGATCCCCCTGAGTTTGAGGCCAACCTGGGCTACACAGTGAGTTCAAGGCCACCCTGAACTACATAGTGAGAACTTGTGTCAAAAAAAAAAAAAAAAAAATTGTAGAACTGTGTTACCTCCCCCC
>NW_004955402.1:10306119-10307262 GCF_000276665.1 Chinchilla lanigera
GGAGAAAAACCAAAAAAAAAAAAAAAAAAGTTCAAAAACAGTAAAAATTGATCCATGGTGATAGAGATCAGAACAGCTAGTCAGCTAAAATGCCTGGTGAATATTAAGGCGCTTTCTGCCGGTGTTTACTTTTGAATAAACAAATTCAGATTCAGAACTCTCAACCTTTGCAGTATTTTTTTTCCCAGTCCTGGGGAGTGAAGGCACAGCCTTGAACTACACCCCCAGCCCTTTTTATTTTTTGCCTTGAGACAGGACCTCATTAAGCTCCTGGTGTACCCACCTCGCCTGGCTCGTCCTGCTCGTACCGTGGGTACAGGTCAGAGGCTGGCGCTTCCCCGAAGGTGCTGGCGTGAAGACAGGAGCACCACAGTCCACTATTCCCGGCCCCCCGGGTCAGATGAGGTGAAACTGCCGGTTACCAGTGCGGCCTAAGCAGCCGGGCACTGCTGTCTGCCTTGAGCAGCTGGCTTCGGTGAAGCAAGTAGAGAGTCTTTTACAAGAGCTGTGTTTTGCCAGGTGTGGTGGCGCAGGCCTGTAATCCCAGCACTCAGGAGGCTGAGGCAGGAGGATCACTGTGAATTCAAGGCCGGCCTGGGCCTCATAAGTTCAAGGCGAGACCCTGTGTCAAAAAGAAAAACAAACAAAGAGCTGTGTCTTCCTTGGAGTACGGGGGGAGGAAGGGAAAAGCCAAATATAGATGGAAATTGTAAATGACTGCACATCACTGTCACTTGAAGATTTGGGAGCAGGAGGAGTTGTTCTAAACCCGGGCTTTCTAGCTCTTTTTGCCCGGTGCCTTTGAGCTGGTTCAAAAACTGCACGGTGTGCGAACATTCCGGATGGAACCTGTGTCCCTTTCGCTTAGTTGTTTACCTTTGGTTCAAGCAACATACAGGTTCCAAATACTCTGTTCAGTTTCAAGTGAGGTATGATAAACCTTACAAGTGTATTTCTATTTATGTGTTTTTGACTTGGTGGTTTTGGGAATCAAACCCAGGCCCTTTGCACCTGAGCTACATCCCCAGTCCATTTTTATTTTTTATTTCAAAACAAAGCCTCTTATAGCAGCACAACTGATAATAGCAAAACCTTGAAAATGGCCTAAATACTCATCCACAGATGAGCAACTGGAGTGCTACT
>NW_004955402.1:10307788-10308853 GCF_000276665.1 Chinchilla lanigera
GGGATTTTTAAAAAGAGGAGGAAGAATTAAGATGTGATAAGTGCATGATAGCCCATGTAATCATTATGTACTTCAGACTCGGACTAACACAAATTTTTAAAAAGATAAGTAAAAGACAGGGTCTCACTAAGTTGCCAGCTGGGCTCAAACCTGTGATCCTCCTGCTGGATTCCAGCCTGCAGTCCCCGCCCAGCCATTAGAATTACATTTACGAGCTTTTGAATCAGAGAGCCTCGCCCTCACCACCTGCTGATTTCATTCTCTGCGGGCACAGAGCTGATGAGAACCGTGATTATAAGTACTCAGTGGAGCGGGAAGGGCTGGCACAGTGCACCCACCTTCAGGATCAGCACGTGCTTGTTAACGAGCATTAGTCTTATTCCTGCTTAAGATAGATTGAAATTAGACATGGGGGAAGATGTATACGGTAGTTCATTCTATCATGTTCCTCAAAGTACCCATTTAACTCCAGTAAGAGAATTTAAAGGCACAGTAGTGCACACCTGTAATCGCAGCACTTGAGAAGCTGAAGCAGGAGGATCCCTACAGGTTCAGCGCCAGCCTGGGCTGCACAGTGAGTTCAGGGCCAATCTGAACTACATAGTGAGACTTGTGTCAAAAAACACAACAAAACAAAGCAAAACAAAACAAAAAAGAACAGAACAAAACAAAGCACATACACGCTTCAAAGGCCATGTTGGAAGACTTCTGTACGGCACTAGGAGAAAAAAATATATTCAGGATCTAGAGGATGAGGACTATGCATGTTTCTTCTTCTTTTTTTTTTTTTTTTTTCATACCAGGAATCAAACTCAGGACCTTGTGATTGCCAGGCAGGTGCCGTGCTGCTGAGCTATATCCCTGGCACATGGTTCATTTTGACCTCAGGAAAATAGAAAAAAAAAAAAAAAAAAAAAAGCAGTGCTTTTTTTTCTAACCTTTTTTGCCTGGTGCCTTTAAATTGGTTCAAAAACTGCAAAATGTACCAATGTTCCAGATGAAGCCTGTGTGCCTTTTGCTTAGTGCTTCGGTAACATAAGTCACATAAATGGGATTTTAAATTTT
>NW_004955402.1:10308953-10309850 GCF_000276665.1 Chinchilla lanigera
CAGAATAAGCTTTTCGTGATCACCCAGCTCTGTTCCCGTGCTGCCGGCCTGTCTGTGACGCCGGTGTTTGTGAGGCTTTGGTATGGGTGCAACAACGGACCGAGGAGGCATGGATAGGCTTACTGCACTGCTCAAGAGATTTGGGTACCGGTGTTTAACTCACAGTGGGGGTGTGTGCTTGATAATATTCTATAGAAAGCACAAATATAGAAATAGAAATATACAAAGTCTCCACTCATTTTCTTGCCTTTGAGGACTGAATCCAGAATGCTGTACTACAGAGCTACATTTGAGTCCTTTTTTTTTTTTTTTTCCAGTACTGGGAATCGAACTCACAACCTTGCGCTTGCCAGGCAGGTGCTGTGCCGCTGAGCTAAATCCCCAGCTGCTCATTTGAGCCCTTTCTATTTGTAGTTTGAGACAGACATTGCTAAGTTGCCTAGAATGGTCTCCAACTTGGAACTTAGAATACTCCTGCCTCAGCCTCCCAAGTAGCTGGCATTATAGGCACATGCTACCCCACCTGGCCTGTAATTATCTTTCTTTTTAAAAATATGTAAAAAAAAAAAAAAAAGAAATTCATAGACCAACAGTCAATAGGTGGAAAACAATACTCCATGTGACAGGAACCCAAGTAAAAGCAGGGGTAGCTATTCTATTTGCAGATAAAGTGGATTTCAAGCCAAGACTGATTAAGAGAGACAAAGAAGGTCACACATGCTTGTAAAGGAAACAATCTAACAGGAAGAGATAGCAATCATAAATATATATGCACCAAATACTGGTGCACCCAACTATATAAAACAAATATTGATGGACATGAAAAATCAAATAAGCACTCATACGATTGTAATGGGGGCTCTCAGTACCCCACTGTCACAAATAGACAGACCAACT
>NW_004955402.1:10310945-10326728 GCF_000276665.1 Chinchilla lanigera
GAAATGGACAGATTCCTAGATACAGATGAATTACCAAAGCTGAATCAAGAAGACATAAAAATTCTAAATAAACCAATATCAGTCAATTAAGTGGAGCATGTAATTAAAAACCTAGTGACAAGGAAAAGCCCAGGCCCTCATGGATTCACTGTTGAATTTTACATGACACTTAGAGAAGAACTTAGGCAGCTACTTCTCAAACTCTTTAATGAAACTTAAAGGAAGGACAGCTGTTTTTTGGGGGGTTTTTTGGTTTTTCTGCAGTACCAGGAACCAAACTCATGACCTTGTGCTTGCCAGGCAGGCACTTTGCCGCTGAGCTAAATCCCCAGCCCCTGAAACTGAAAGGAAGCAATACTCCCAAATTCAATTCTGGAAGTAAGCATTACCCTGCTGCCAAAACCAGAGAAGGATCCAACGAAAAAACAAACCTGCGGCCAATCTCCCTAACAAACATAGATGCAACAATTGTCAGTACGATACTGGCAAGCAGAATGCAGCAAATCGTCAAGAAGATTATACAGCATGACCAAGCAGGATTCATTCCAGGGAGGCAGGGATGGTTCAACATATGCAAATCAGTAAATGTAATACAACACATTAATAGAACCAAAGACAAAAATCACACGATCATCTCAATAGATGCAGACAAAGCATTTGACAAAGTCCACTACCCATTCATGATAAAAACCCTACAGAAAATTGTTATAGTCTTTATCTCAATCTGATAAAAGCCATCTATGACAAACCAACAGCCACCACCATACTAAATGAACAAAAACTGAAAGCTTTCTCTCTAAAACCAGGAAGAAGACAGGATGTCCACTGTCACTACTCCTATTCAATATAGTTCTGGAAACATTAGCCAAAGCAATTAGACAAGAGAAAGAAATTAAAGTAATAAAGATAGGAAAGGAAGAGGTTAAATGATTATTTGTTGATGACATGATACACTATGTAGAAGACCCCAAAAATTCCACCCAAAACTTCTAGATTTAATAACCAAATTCAGTAGCATAGCTGGGTACAAAGCCAACACTCAAAAATCAATAGCATTCCTATGCATGAATGACAAACCCACAGAGATAAAGCAGGGAAACAATATCTTTCACAACAGCTTACCGCAAAATGAAATACCTAGGAATCAATCTGATGAAGGAAGTAAAAGACCTTTACATTGAAACCTAGAGTACTCTGAGAAAGGAGATCAAAGAGGGTATCAGAACATAGAAGGAGATCCCTTGTTCTTGGGTAGGAAGAACCAATATAGTGAAAAGTGCTATACTGATTTAATGCAATCCTGATCAAAATTCCAACAGCATATCTCACACAATTAAAGAAAACATTCCTAAAATTCATTTGGTATCAGAAGAGACCTAGAATAGCAAAAATAATACTGGGTGACAAAGGCAAGGCTGGGGGCATCACAATCCTGGATTTGAAATTATATGCAAAGCTACTGTGATAAAAACAGCATGGTAGTATTGGACCCCAAGATTACATGGGTGCTTTCTTTGCACAAAGTACTGGTAATTGAACTCAGGACCACTTGCCAAGCAGGCGCTTGTGCCGCTGAGCTATATTCCCAGCCCTACACGGGTGCTCTTGATCACCTTAGGCACTTTTTGATATGAATAGCAATGATTATACAACAGCAAAAGACTAGATGTAAAACAAAATCAGAGTTTTAATAAGCAAAGGTTGTTAGAATTCCAATATATAAAAAGCTCTTCCTGTTCATTAATTTTCCAGATACTTTATGTTCTTAAAGGAGTTTCATTTGCATGGAACTCAAGTCACTTAAAATATGTAACAGCATGCTATTAAAAAACAGCTGTCAATGAATATGTGCTAAGCAAATTGAACGCTACTATTTTTGTTAAGCTGTTCACATGAATAGATACTATTGATGAGGAAAAAAAGGCAGCACGGTACTGGCAAAGAAACACACCTGAGGATCAACAGAATAATCAGAAGATGCAGAAAGAGCTCCAAACACACTCAGCCACCTTATCTTTGACGAAAGAGCCAAACACCTTCACTGGAAGAAAGATCGCCTCTTTAATAACTGGTGCCAGAAAGCCAGCTTTCCACCTGCTGAAGACTAAAACTAGACCCTTGTCTTTCACCATGCCCTAAACTAAAATCAAAATAGATCAGAGATCTAAACATTAAAACAGAAACACTAAATCTGCTGGACGATAGATAGGACATAGAATAGGCAGAAATCTTGAAGACTTAGCTGTAGGCAAAGACTTCATGAACCAAACCTGAGTCACACAGGAACTATCACAGAGAATCAACACCAGGTGAGTATTTCATATCTCCCCAATGCACATAACAAAAGAAAATATTGTTCTTTATCAGCACAAGGCCCAAGGATATAAAAATATCTATTTCTGTGCTTAGACATACAACTTAAACACAAAACAATAAGAGCAATTCCGTGCTGCAGGCTTTACTGCCCTGGGTACCTGTTGATGCCAATATTATCGTCCTGCAGGAGGGGCGTTCGTTTCTCTCTGCATCCTGGTTCACTCTCAGAAAAGGTCGGGACCCAAAATATTGCGTTTAAGTGAAAACCGGAGCTAAAATAGCAGCTCTGGGTTGCTGGGTGTCACCCGACCTTGCAGACTGCTCCTCCTGGACTCCAATTTAAGAGCTGAGAAGGCAGGTGCTCACCGTGTGACCAGAGCTCTGTCAGGTTCAGAGCAACTGTGAGACTGTTAAATTCACATTTTAACTCTGAGGGCTCGGGGGAATCACGCTGCCTTCCCAAACAGTCTGTTAGAGGGAGGCTGATGAAGGCCTCCTCTCCCACTCCTGATTTGTCTCTAAGTTCTACTTAAGATTCTACCAGAGGGCTCAAGGGTTAAATACTCTTTTTTTTTTAGACAGGTTCTCACTGTGTAGCCCCTGCAGGCCTTGAGTTCCTGGCCATCCTCCTGCCTCAGCCACCCTAGTGCTGGGTTTACAGCTGTTCACCACCACTCTTGGTTTCCAAGCATTTAAGTATTAAATATTGAAAGCAATACTATTAATGACAAATATTTCCTAAGAACCCTGTATGAGCCAGGCACTGTTGGCCATGGGAGATAAAGTGAAGAATAGAGACTTGTCCTTCCAATCTGCTGGCAGAAGCAGATAGAAAGGGGCTGTATCAGTGGATGAATGGATAAAGATGTGGGGTTTTTTATACACCGGAGTACTATTCTGCCATAAAGAAGGATAAACTTGAGACATTTGTATGGACCTTGAGACCATACTCTTAAGTGAAATCAATGGGGCACATGTTTAAATACTGCACTGTTTCTCTGGGTGTGAGAAAACAAAAGTGTAAATAAGGACCAAAATATGTAATAGATATTGTGAAACAAGAAGAAAATGTTCAAATGGGGAGAGGAATTAGGAGAGGGTAAAGGAGAAAGGAAGGAAGGGAAAAGAAATAAAAGGAGAACAGAAGGAAAAAAATGGAAACAAAGGGTTTATAAGTAAGGAGGTGATGGGGCCGGGGATATAGCTCAGCAGCATAAGTGCCTGCCTGGCAAGCGCAAGGTCCTGAGTTTGACTCCTGGTACCAAAAAAAAAACCAAACAAAAAATAAAGTAAGGAGGTGAATAGGGGTGGAGGGGTTGAGGGGAGGGGAGGGGAGGGGAATGGGAAAAATAGAAAAAGCGAGATATATCATGTACAGGGCCAGGATATAGCTCAGCGGCACAGGACCTTGCCCATGCAGGGTCCTGAGTTCGACTCCCAGTATAAAAAAAGGATATATCATACATGGGTACGAATTCCCTATGATGAATGTTGTCACTGTGTATTTTCTCTGTGCAAGGTTCTCTTCCGGCTCAGTGTGGTGTGATCGTCCCCAGCGGCCATCTTCCGCCCTCCTTCCTGCAGTGTTCCTGCCAGCGCCGCAGTCCTAGTTTGCTATCCTGAGAGCCAAGTTGCAAAATGTGCCTGTTTTATTTCTGGACAGAGTGTCGGTCTCAATATGTAAATTGTATCTCAACAAAGAAATTTTAAAATACGATTCAGGCCAGCCAAGCATCAATATACACTTTATTTATTTGTTTTATTTATTTATCTTTTCTTTTTTTTCCTTTTTGAGTCAGGGTCTCACTATGTAGTTCAGGCTGGCCTTGGCTTCAAACTCACAGCAATCTTCCTGCCTCAGCCTCCCAAGTGCTGGGACTACAGGGTGAGCCGCCATGCCTGCCTGATCCATGCACTTGATTCACAGGTTAAAGAAGTGAAAGAAGGCAGAAAAATATGTTGGATGACATGAAGGATGGCCCTGTTGGCGAGGAGCCCCACAGCCTCAGTCAGACCCTGATCCCTTGGCCACAGCTCTAAAAAGCACACACTGCATACCCAGCCCCCACTCACTCTGAGGACGTGGCACATGCAAGGCTGCAGCAAGCACATCAAGAGGGATGTGAGACACTGTTCTACGGATACAAGTGCAACCCTCTGGGAAAGCCTGTTCTATCTGGTAAGGGAAGGCAGGTGTGTTTGGCCCCATTCTTTCCTTCTTTAGACACAAACTGGGATGGCTGGAGCTGCAGCAGCTACTGTGTGTCTAGATCACCATTCACCTCACCTTGCCACCTTGGGCAGCAGGCAAACACAGCGTGGGTTGTTGATGACTTCAGTAAAACCCTGGGCCAGCCCTGCTCTGTTCTGCCTACCGGGAAACTACTCATGCTATCTTTACTTCATTTTTTTTTTGAGACAGGATCTCACTGTGTAGTCCAGGGTACCCTTGAACTCAGTGTAGCCCAGGCTGGCGTGGAATTCCAGGTGATCCTCCTGCCTCAGCCACCTATGCCCTGGAATTACAAGTGTGTGCCACCATGCTTGACTTCTTCTGACCTCTTAATATCTTTCTATCCCTATCTACATATTGTGTGTGTGTGTGTGTGTGTGTGTGTGTGTGTGTGTGTGTGTGGTGCTGAGGATCAAACCAAGGGCCTTGTGAATTCTACCCTTGAGCTACACACACAGTGGTGATAAAATTATTCCTTTAGGAACTATGGGGAGTCCTGTAGCTTTTGTTGGTTTGTTTGTCTGAGACAGG
Organism: Chinchilla lanigera; assembly: GCF_000276665.1. NCBI lineage: Eukaryota > Metazoa > Chordata > Mammalia > Rodentia > Chinchillidae > Chinchilla > Chinchilla lanigera. The sequence goes on from NW_004955402.1 coordinate 10,316,026, forward strand.
GTCTCACCATGTAGCTCAGGCTGGCCTTGAAGATGCCACAATCCTCCTGCCTCAGCCTCTTGAGTGCTGGGATTACAGGCGTACGCCACATGCCGGGCACTGAAGGTATTCTCAACTGATATAAATGACATGGGGCCAATATTCTGGAAACTGTAAACAAGACAGTTTTAATACTTCTTACTAGTGAGCAAGGCGTGGTGGCGCACGCCTGTAATCCCAGCACTTGGGAGGCTGAGGCAGGAGGACTGGTGCAAGTTCAAACCCAGCATGAGCCACACAGTCAGGTCAAGTTCAACCTGAACTGTGTAACGAGCGTCAAATACCAACCAAACTAACACACAAAGAAACCCCCAAACCAAATTCTTACTAGTGTGTGCATGAAATAATCATAAATTACTTCCCAGGGATTACTTTTTGGATTCTTTTCATAGATTAAAAACTCACAAGGAAACAACTTAAAATGATAGAATTTATTTCAATATAATGATATATATGTGCGCACATATACTATTTTAAAAATAAGCCTGTAAACCATAATCGTTACAAAACACAAATCAGCCCTAATTTAACATGACCAGGGTGAAAGAGCACGTGTAGAAGTCAGTCTCACATTGCTGCACTTTCCTTTTGAAGCTGGAATACATCAAAGATGGAGCGCATTGAACTTTCTCTCGTTTCATGTTGTCCTCATTAGAAACACCCTGCGGCCCGTGCCCCCGGACCACTTGCATTCAAACAACTCCGGTCTCTCAACCCTTAGTCAAGTGCTGCTCGTAAGTCACCTAAAATGAGTCATCTAAAAAAATACCAGCCTAAAGTAAAACCCTGAGGCATTAAACTCTGTTTACTCCGTAGTTTTGGTTAAGTGCAATTCCACAGACGGGAAGACTACTTTATTAAGGTCATACTTGGTAAGGCATAGGAAAAATAAAATCTACGTAGAGAACAATCTAAACTATGCTGGATGTCTTGCTACGAAGTTGTTTTGTTCCCTAAGGAGGCGTCACCACGCCCGTGCTGGTCCTCTCCCCGGCTGCCTCCCGTGGCTGCCTCCCGTGGCTGCCTCCTGTGGCGGCCGTGGCTGCCGTGGCTGCGCTGGCTGCCGTGGCTGCCGTGGCCGTGGCCGGAGGGACCGGGGCTACGTGCGCGGCAGCTCGTGCCCATGCTCCACCATGGCCTGCACGAACTGCTTGAAGACGCGGTCCATGTACGTGCTCTGCCTGGGCCAGATCCCCTCCAGAAAGCCAATGTGGCCTCCGTGAGAAGTAAGGACCAAGGCGACATTAGGGTTCTGCTTAGCAGTCTCTACTGGGATAGCTGCGGAGAGAGGAGGAGGAGGAGAGGAGAGAGAGAGGGGAGAGCCATCATTATCTTTTATTAGGAAAGGTGTATAACTTTATCATTTCCTTTTTTAATTTTTTCTTTTGAAAAAAAAAAATTTTTTTTTTTTCTTTTGAGACAAGATATCACTACGTAGTTTAGGCTGGCCTTGAACTTACTGTGTAGCCCAGCCTGGTTCTAAATTTGAGAGCCACCTGCCTCAGCCTCCCAGTGCTGGGATTACAGGTGTGCACCTCCATGCCTGCCTCTACTTTTATCATTTCTAATCAATACAAACCAAAACCCCACCAAATGAATCCTTATAGTGAGTATGGCTAAATGGAATGAGTCTAATTTACATCAATCATCTATATTCTTATAATAGGTCATATTTACAGTATGTACTAAGCCATCATTTTGAGTAGAATCAACCCAAAATTTAATCACAATACAAAAGTATAGGCTGAATGTTATTTTGAGAATTAGAAATGTGCTGGGTGTGGTGGCGCACGCCTATAATCCCAGCACTCGGGAGCCTGAGGCAGGAGGATTGCTGTGAGTTCAAGGCCAGCCTGGGCTACACAGTGAGTTGAAGGCCAGCCTGAACTGCATAGTGAGACCTTTCGCCTGACCCAGGAGGGGGAGCTTAAACTCATTATTTCCTGTTCTTTCCCAAGAATTTGGGAAACAAAAAAGAATTTTAGCACCTTTGTGAGAGTTGTAAGTTCATAATTATAAATGGAAAAAAACATACTGCGTGGAAAAGAAGGAATACGTTTTCCAAATCTTTATCTTTGGGTACTGAAACATACATATCATGGGAAATTAGTTTTTTCTTGCTCTTCTTCTCTTCCTCTTTGTTTTTTGTTTTGTTTTGTTTTGTTTTGCTGGGTTTTTTGAGACAGGGTCTCACTATACCACCAGGCAGTCCTCCAGCTCGCAGCCATCCTCCTGCCTCAGCTGGCATCACGGGCTCCAGCCGCCACATCTGACTTCGATTATTTTCCTTTCCTTTTTCTGAATTTCCATCTATACTCGAGAGACAGTCTTTTCACATGGTCTACAAAGCTGACTGAGCATAAACTTAAAAGAATACACACTGAGGTGTCTTACTTATTTTCCTCTCATGCTTCCAGTTCAGCATGTCTTGCGCGTTTGGGGTGCTGCCCCGGCCTCGCCCTTCTAGCCCAACAGTCCCGGTCCCCGCGGGAGGCCGCACGGCCGCCTGTTCCCGCAGACGGAAGACAATCGAGCACTATTGCCCAGTGCCCGGGCCGTTTCGAGGGCTTGGGAGAGAACAGGAAATACTGAGTTCAAGCTCCCCCTCCTGGGTCAGGCGAAAGGCGGGAGCTTTTCTTGGCAGGGCGGCCGGCGGAACAGGACAACGGGCGGAGAAGACGAGACCTCCGTGGTCCAAAGCGCCCATGCTGAGCCATCCCTGCGCAGTCACCCGTTACTACGTCCTAAGGTCGCCCAGGATTGCGTACGGTCTCGCGGAGAAATGATGGTGATTTGAAAAGGTGTTATCTTTTGGAGACTTCCTGACATTTTAAAAGTACGTACACATTATGTTTGTAGCCGGAATCATTTGTTCTTCAGTCCTAGGGATGGAACCCAGGGCCTCGTGTGTGCTTAGAAAGCACTCACCCATCGAGCTGCACCCCGGCCAGAGTGGTTTGTTTTGTTCTGTTTGTTTTTTGGTTGGTTTTTCTGAAACACAGTCTTGTTATATAGTTCAGTCTGGCCTTGAACTCTTGGTGATTCTCCTGCCTCAGCCTCCCGAGTGCTGGAGTTACAGGTGTGCGCCACCACGCTGGGCTCAGTGATTATTGCTGATAGAAAATGTGGTAACCAAGTTTCTCACAGTGTCTGTGGGAGGGCCCGGCCTAGCTCAGTGGCAGAGCGCTTGCCTAGTGTGTGTGGGGTCTCCAGGTATGTTCCCTAGCACTGCAAAAAATAAAAAACAAGGCAAGCAGTACTTAAGGGGAAGAAAGTAAGGGGAAAACATTCCATAGATGTTCCGTGCAGTTTCACTAAAATGAAAGCAGAGGCCAACTCTACGAATCCTTGAATCACACGATCACTTCTGACCATTCTGCTTCACTAGAGGAGCACACTGAGACATCTTTGCTACCAAATTTCATATTCTTGAAAATAAGAGAATGGGGCTGGGGTTCTAGCTTAAGGGGACAGTGCTTGCTTCGCTGGTAAGAGGCCCTGGCTTCAATCCCCAGTTCCAAAAAAATGAAATGAAGTAGGGCTGGTGGCACACACCTGTAATACCAGTGTCTGGGAGGCTAAGGCAGGAAGAGTGCTTGAAGTTTGAAGCTATCCTGCAAAAAAAAAAAAAAAAAAAAGAAACCAGCCAGAGCTACAGAGTGAGTTCAAGGCCAGCCTGTATTATACAGAGAGACCCTGTCTCAAAAAACCAAAACAAAGCCAGGCATGGTCATGTGTCTATCATCCTAACACTCTGGGAAGCTGAGACAGGAGGATTCCCTCAAATTTGGGGCCACCCTGGGCATCTTAGTGATTTAGCAAGACCCTACCTCAAAAATAAAACATAAAACAGGCTGGGGATGTAGCTCAACATGAAGGCTCTGGGTTCAATTCCCAGTACTGCAAAAATAACCCCCAAAACAACTCCAAACACAAATGAAAAAGGGCAGGAAAGTTGTTTGGAATAATTTTCCTTTTTACAGTCTTCCCTCTCGGATGATCTTTTCGCCCCAGATTTGCTTCCGTCGCTGAGGTGTTTAAAGCCACTGTGCTGCTCAAGTCTCAAGTTCTCTTTCAGTTTGAAAAAGAAGAGAAACCAGATTCTCCTGCAGAGCTACCAAGAGCAGGTGAGGATGACAGTGGAGTTCTGGGCAGGCAAATGCTGTAACAGGATCTGCCCCGAGCCCGGCGCTGGTAAGGGCAAGGCTACGGAAAGGAGAACAACTACATACAGGGCCATAACTGATTCTGAGTTTCACGATGAACTAGATAAAGGGCTCCGGCAACATCTAAAATGTTATCTGAGTCGGGCCTGGTGGCGCACATCAGTGATCTCAGCACTTGGGAGGCTGAGGCAGGAGGATCGCTGTGAGTTTGAGGCCAGCCTGGGTTACATAGTGAGACCTTCTCTCAAAAAAAAAAAAAAAAAGATGTAATCTGAGACATTTAGATATTAAATAAGTATCTCAAGTTTTTTTTTAAATCACAGTGGAAAACATAGCTGACATTTTCTTTCTTTCTTTCTTTTTTTCCAGTGCTGGAGGTTGAACTTAGGGTCTTTGCACTAAACTGTATCTCCAGTCCTTTTTTATTTTGACACAGGGTCTCACTAAGCCGGTTAGCTGTGCAAGCTGGGCTTGAATTTTCCATCCTCCTGCCTCAGCCTCCCAGAATGCTGCGATTATAGACGCACGGGCCATACAATGACTGATATTTTATTTCTTATTTTTGCATTTTTCTTTTCTTTCTTTTTGTGTGTGTGTGTGTTGGGAATTAAACACAGGACCTTGTACATGCTAGGCAAGAACTCTACCACTGAGCTCTATCTCCAGGTTTTTTAAAATTTTTATTCTTTCTCTTTTTTTTTAAACAGTCTCATTCTATAGCTTGCCTTGAACTCATTATGTAGCCCAGGCTGGCCTCCATTCGCATCAATTCTCCTGCCTCAGCCTTCCAAGTGTTCAGATTACACCACCCCAGTTTATTTTAATTTTGTTTTGTTTTGTTTTTTTTGAGAGATGGTCTCCCTGTGTAGTTCAGGCTGGCCTTGAACTCACTGTGTAGCACAGGCTGGTCTCAGACTCATGGAGCTCCTCTTGCCTCAGCCTCCCGAGTGTTGGGATCCTGGGGGTGTGCCACCACACTCAGCCTCATTTTTATTTTTTTTAAACAGGGTCTTTTGAGGCCGGGGCATGATGGCACATGCCTGTGATCCCAGTACTTGGGAGGCTGAGGCAGAAGGATCATCGTGAGTTCAAGGTCAGCCTGGGCTACATAGTGAGACCCTATCCCCCAAAAAACCACCAAAAAACAGAGTCATACTAACTTGCCCACACTAGTCTTGAACTAGTGATCCTCCTAACTTAGCCCTCCTGAGTAGCTGGGATTATAGCTAGGCACTACTGCACCAATTCATCATTGCATTTTTGTAAAACAAAACAAAAACTATTTTAAAAGGTTTTTTTTTTTTTGTCTTTTTGAGACAGGGTCTTGCTCTGCAGTTCAGGCTGGCCTTGAGCTCACTTTGTAGCCCAGGCTAGTCTCGAACTCGAAACGATCCTCCTGCCTCAGTCTCCTGAGTGCTGGGATTATAGGTGTGCGCCACCACGCCCGACTTTAAAAGTGAATACATGTGAAAATCTATGCAAAGGCAGGGGGTGTCGCTCAGTGGTAGAGGGCTTGCCTAGCATTCACAGGCTCTGGGTTTGAGTCCCAGCACACACACACACGAGTATGTATATATATACGCACACACACATAAACTTTACCGTGACTGGGAGAGAAGACGTCGTCCACAGAATTGAGGCACAACACCGGAATTCCGACCGAGTTCAGCCTGCGATTGGGGCTGGCGTCCGTGTAATAATCGTCGATTGTTCGGTAGCCAAACATGACCGAAGTGAATCGCTTATCAAACTCTCTGATAGATTTAGCCTGAAAAACAAAAAGAAATTATATCTCTTCTTGGAATCAAAGGAGAGAATGAAAGCATTACACGAAGCTTCTCTCTTACCTTCATGACATGGTCCATATCAATTTGTTTTACAAACATATGTCGGTGCCTGGAACAAAGAATTTCAAAACTAAAAATAAGGTCATTCTCACCTTGATCACACCTAAAGTACATGATAAATAACTAAATAACCTAGCACAGGGCATAAACGTGGCACTCTAAAAAGATTTGCTTAGTCAGATATAGCAAGAGAAAATTGATGTTTTTTTGAAGGGATTCTTTTTTTGAGACAGGGTCTCCCAACGTAGCTCAGGTTGGTCCTGAACTCACTGTGTAGCCCAGGCTGGCCTCAAACTTGTGGCAATCTTCCTGCCTCAGCTTCCCGAGTGCTGGGATTACAGGTATGTGCCACCAGGCCTGGCACTGTCTTGCTTCTAAAGCACACTTGGCTTTGTGAGTTTAAGGAGCCGCATTCAGCATGGACATCACTTAATTTCCTCCTGAGCAAGAATTCAGTCCTGACAAGAGGAAGAAGCAGAAAATCTAGGCAAATAGCCCGTAAGATTACCCAGTATATTCCACATTATGCTTCAATCCTCTGGATTAATTTAGGAGTTATTTAGTGATCTTTAAAGTGGGAACATACACTTTGGGAGTTATATAAGACAATCTATTTTGGGTACAGAAAAAAAAAACTTTGATCTATATGCCAGTTTACGCTTCCATTGTTTAAATTTTTGAGCACACTCGTCCTACAGAGAATATGTGCTTCCTCAGTCAGTCAATGCATCCGACTTGTGAAATCTCCATACAGCAGCAATGCTGTGGTTTAAAAATGGCCAGAGTTGGTGGCAAAGCTTCCAGAGATGACTTACTTATTAACCGAGGACTGGAGGCAGGTTGTCAGGTAGTAATTGAACAGCAGCCAGTTCAGCGGTTTCTCCAGGGACTCCGAGCAAGCGAAAGTGTTCCAGCCCACCGAGAACGTGGCAGCTGCCATCAGAGGGGTTTTGGGCCCAGTTTTGCCCAGGTAATTTAGAAGCAGCATTCTGGAAGGGGGAGAAGGGGCTTTATTTGTTACATGTCTCAAGACGTCTCATTTCTTTTTCTTTTCTTTATTTCATTTACTTGGTTTTTGTTTATTTGAGACAGGGTTTTCGCTAGATAGTTCAGGCTAGCCTCAAACTGTCAGCGATCCTCCTGCCTCAGCCTACTGGGTACTAGGATTATAGGTGTGCACCACCATACCCAGCTTGTCAGCGTGAATGTGATAAAATTTTAGAGAAAGGACATTTTACTTTTCAAAGTGACTCTTGGCAGTGAAGACGCTGCTGTGCAGACTGCCACGCCTCACTAAGCCATTCAAAGGACAGCGCGTCCTCTCCCGAAAGGGGCGCCTTAGGGTCTGTGTGGCTGACGCTGGACACGGCTGGGTGCTGGGACAAATCACAGAGCGGGAAGGCAAACGGAGAAAGAGCCAGGACGTGCTACGGCCAGGTGAGGTTAATTTTCAATTATTACTCAGGAGCAAAAGGGCGGCGAGATGTTCCTCCCCACAAAAGTTTTTTGCCTCCAAGGAAAAGAGACCCCATTTTCTCACCAGGAGAAAAACTGCAAAATCAAACAAAACAAAGCACCAAAGAGGGGGGACAAAGGAAAAACTCAAGTATTAAGAGATTTAAGAAGCAAATCAAGATTTAGGGGGTGTCCTTGTACTTTTAAAAAGCTATAGAATCAAATAAACAGATAACTGGGGAGTGTGAACAATGACTGAATATTTAACAATATGTAGAAATTACTATGCCAGGCATAGTAATCCCAGCACTCGGGAGGCTGAGGCAGGACGATTGTCACGAGTTTGTAGCCAGCCTGGATTACATAGTGAGGTCAAGGTCAGCCCGAGCTACATATCAAGAACCTGTCTCAGAAAACCAAAATAAGCAAAAAACCCCCAAAAACCAAAAAACTATTAGCCAGGCATGGTGGTATGCTCCTGTTATCCTAGCACTTGGGAGGCTGAGGCAGAAGGATCCACTCCAGTTTGAGGCCAGCCTGCCCAGCCTGAACTACATAGTAAGACCCTGTCTCAAAAGCAAAGAGAGAGAGCGGGAAGCGGGGAGGAGGGAGGGAAATTACTATTAATTCTGCTCAGACGTGATAAAGGCATTGTGGTCTTCTCTGTCTTGCTGGGAAAGACTTCTCTATTTGAAACACCAACTGAAATACTCATGTGTCTACTGCTCTTGCTTGGGTCGTATCACCAGGAAGTCCTGCCGGCCCCGTCACCTCCCAGCTCCAGGTCGCCGCTCACCGTCCTGTCTGCAGGCGGCAGAGACTAAGCCCATGGAGACCGGCACTGCCTGTGACCTCACCAGCAGGCCGGAGGCCGCCCATCTGAAGTAGTTCGTCTCTTGTGGTGCTGGGGATGGAACCCAAGGCCTCCCACATGCTAAGCAGGGGCTGCACTACGTCCTCAGCCCCAGCTGCAGTCTGAGTAAATGACATCTGAGATTTAGCTCGTGATAATCAGAGTTGGAGGGGACAGCAGGGGTGTATACTGATGAAACGAGTATCCGTGAGTCGATTACTGTGGCAGCTGAGAGACGAGCTGCTGGGATACACTCTTACCTATTCATTCATTCATTCAGACAGCGTCTTAGGATGCAGTCCAGGCTGGCCTTGGATGCTCAGGGACCTTCCTGACTCAGCCTCTCACGTGCTGGGCTCACAGCCACTTGCCCCCAGGCCCGGCCCATATTCTTACACACATTTGGAATTTTCTGTACATTTGAAACTTTTTGTAACAGCTCCCCGGGGACGACCGCGAGGGTGTACAGTGGCGTGGGCTCGGTGATTTGCCTCGCGTCTCCACGCCTGTGCTCGGCCGAGCAGGGGGCTCCGGGACCAGCCCGACCTGGGGGAGTGCCCGCTTCCCCAGGCCCGCGTTTGGCAGCGAACGCGCAGGCAGCCGCGGGGCCCTCGGCTGCGCCCCGTCCCGTCCCGGCGCAGGAGCGGGCGCTCGGGGAGGCCCGCCGCGGCCCAGCTGCGGAGGACGGCAGGGGTGTGCCGCCGGCGCGGTAGGTGGGCAGCGCCGCCCGCGCTGATGCGGACCCGCGCTCCGGAGGGCCGCGGCGGCCTCAGGCTCCCTGTGCATCGAGGCCATTTGCATGCACTGCCCGGGTGATCCACGGCACGACAGAACGTCAGCCGTCGCACCGAGAAGAAACGCCGTTCTCCGCTGGGGCGGGGCCGGGCGAGCGGCCGGCGGGCGCAGGCGCGCGGAAGGCGGGACGGGGCCGACCGGCCGGCCTCGCCGCCAGAGCGCGCACAGGACGGACGGCGCGCGGACTCCAGCCGAGCACGCACTCGGCCGGTGAGAAGCAGACGACGCCCCGTGTCATCCAGGGAGCAACCCCCAAAGCACTCGCTCCGCGCAAGGCCACCGTCCGGCTCCACGCCACCCGCACCGCGGCGCCGGGCCGCAGGCCGCGCAGGCCCTCCCGGGCAGCGGCTGCGGCTTCTCCGCTGCGTGATGAATTTCACGCTGCAAGCTCGCTTCCAGAGCGCCAAGGAGGACGCGGCTGTAGCCACGCACACGGCGGGGACAACGTCAGGGATGGAGAGGGGCAAAGGGCAAAGGGCAGTGGGCGGGGCTTTCCTGCTTACAGAACGCCCCCCCCTTGGACGTCCAGAGAAAGGACTGTACCTTTTCCCCAGGGAGACTGCAGTCAAGGAAAATATTAAAACTCACCTGAATTAATCCCTTCATTCCTTCAACCATATGTGATGGGATATGATAAAAACAAACATTTACTTGAAAATGCCTAACTTCCTTAGAGTCCACTGAGACAGCCAATAAAACCACGTCCCTCTTTGGTTGCTTGATTTTGATTGACTGATGTTGAGCCAGGTTGCACTATGTTTAATCCAGGCTGGCCTTGAACTCACTGTGTAGCCCTGAATGGCCTCAAACTCACAGAGACCCGCCTTCCTCAGCCTCCCCTGTGCTGGGATTACAGGCGTGCGTCACCAAACCCAGCGTCCCAGATATTTCAGAAAGGGAAAACCTTACCCTCCCATGGAGACCCCTGCAGCCAGGAAGGGAGCAGAGGGATACAGGCTGTGCACGTGGTGAATCACCGTCTCCAAGTCTTCAGTGTTGGCGCAGCAGTACGTCCGCGGTGTCTGGAGCGAGACAAGGACAGCGCAAAGAGGAAAGCGTGAGGTTAGGATGAGTAGGATGCAGAAATGTGAAAGAAGAAGAGCAAGACATGAATACAAAGATAACCTTGGCTTGCATATACAGTTAATAGGAACAAATCAGCATTTTCGTAGCTTCCGCGACGCAGGCTGCCGCTCGCACTGGCGCCGACACAAGGCCCTGCACGTGCGGGGCCGACGATGCAATGAGTGCAATGCGGAATGTCTCTAGTGAGACAGCAGCTGCGCTCATCCGTCTCCGCCTTCCGCGAACAGTCCAATCCAGGCAGCAAAGGTAGAGATGCTGCTCGTTTGAGACAGGTCTCCATATGTATCCCAGGCTGGCCTTGAATCCACTTATGTATCCGGGCTGCTCTGGAGCTTAAGGCGAACCTCCTGCCTTAGTTTCCTGCGTGCTTGGGTTACAGGCGGGCGCCACCACGCCTGGCAAAGGTTCCAGTTTTCTGTGAGCCACCCCATTAAAGGTGTCCTTGAGCCGGGCATGGTGGCG
>NW_004955402.1:10326858-10356057 GCF_000276665.1 Chinchilla lanigera
CGGAGAAAAACCAAAAAAAAAAAAAAAAAAAAAAGTATCCTTAAAACACTGCCTACTGAATCCTGTCATTTTTTTTTTTGAGGTGTGCAAATATTGAATGTTTGAATGGCAAATGTTAACATCACCGTATTTACAATAGCTAACATATGTTGAGTAACTACATGTGTCCACAGAAGCCGGAGGAAGATCCTATTATTTTCTACTTTATAAATGAGGAAAACATTCATTTATTTACTTATCTTTTTTCCTATCTATCTATCCCTCATCTAGTTATTACTTTTTATTACTTATTTATTTTGAGACAGGGTCTCACTATGTAGTGCAGGCTGGCCTCGAACTCACATGGATCCTCCTGCCTCAGCTTCCCTAGTACTGGGATCACAGGCGTGTGCCACCACACCCAGCTTTCACCTATTTATTTTTGCAGTGCTGGGGATCAAACCCAGGGCGTTGTGCAAGTGCTCTACCTCTGAGCCACCTCCCAAGGCAGAAAACTGAATATAAAGAGGTCAAAAGTCAGGAGGTGACTAAACTGACATATGGTAAAAAATATGCATATCTGTAATCCCAGCACGTGGGAGGCTGAGGCAGGAGGAGTACAAATTCAAGGCCACCCTGCACTACATAGTAGGGGTGATTGAGGATATGCTGAATGTTTAAAGACAGTTTTGCTACAGTATAAGACACACTACCAAGAATAATGTAATATGTGTATTCAAAGTGTGGGGGAATATTTCCAAGCAGATTAATGGTAATGTGTCTTCTACTGTAAAGAAATTTTAAAATTTAAATATTCACCGTATCATCTTATCACTCTGGTTGATCAAACGTCTAAGGCAATTTCTGTCAAGTAAGATGACGACGCTGTGTCCTCATCCACCTTCTCACTGCATTTGGCTCTGTGTGACTTCCGGCTCCTTCCGAAGTCAGAGTCACCACCATCGCCGCGGGAGGGAAGCATTTTGAATCTAACCAAGACGTGGAGGCAGCCACAACCACGCAAGGGCCCCCCGAAGAGGGGCTTCCAGAGCTGCTTCGGAAAGTGGCAAGGGTGATGAGTTTGAAGCACAGGGGAATATTCTCAAGGGGGTTAATGGCAACAAGTCTTTTACTCTAATAAATCCACAACCAGTTTAATCACTCACCGTATTTTCTGATCACCCAATGTACTGAGACCCTGTCTCAACGACGAAAAATAAAAACCCGTGACCTCAAAAATCCAAACAGCAGCAACAACTGATTAATGGCACTTGAGAGGCACAAATTCAACGTAGTCTAAAGAGAACAGGACAGGCCCACCCATAGTGACTGCAAAATGCGTCATGAGAATTTAAGGGAAGAAATCATTTTTGGCTTTTTTATGACACGCGAGTCCACTCATCCTACATAGCTTTAAAGTTTCTGAATTTTAGAAAATACCTTAAAAAGTAAAATAAAATTTCTGCATTATTTAGGAACAATCCCCGCAGGTACCCGTATCACACAGGCCTTGCGTTAAGTACATGCGTATGTGCAGGGATGTGTGGGCAGTACACACACACGCATAGTAAATATGGAGCATGGACACACACTTACACATGTACAGCATATGTGCAAGGACGTGTGCACACAAACACACGCAATGGGACGCGCGTGGAGCATGAGGAAAACAGGCTATGGAGAATGATTCAGACCCCAGCAAGCACCACAGATATGACCTGGTCCCCTAGTTCTACAGGAGGAGATACAGACCCAGCAAGATTGAGTAATCCGCAAAGGTTACAAAACAGCAGCGCCTAGGCCGTGTTTGCAAGAATAAACTAGCTCTTGCAAAGCAGCGCACGTTGGTGAGACACACAGTAAATAAATCAATGTCTGGTACCCTTGGCTGATCTCTCCCCAAAGGCTTTCCTTGAAATCCTCAGAAAACACTGATAGGCAAACGGACAAGGCCGCCGATGGAGGAGCGTGCTCCGGACGGCGCAGCAGCCGGCGCAACTTCTAACCAGAGCCCTGCACACAGCGGCCTTCTGCCCGGCTCAGCCGCACCGCCACGACCGCTGCGAGGCCCTCTGCGTGCCGCTGCACACAAGGACCCTTCCCCGCCTCCGCAGTAGCTGACTCTGTCGCTGCCGCTTCCGTTCCCACCCAATTCCTGCCATTCTTCCCATACACACAGGGCGGTTGTATTTGCAGGCCTGCGGCTGCCCACTCTCTTCGCAGTCTCCAAGTGTTTGTTTTGGGGACTCAGGACCTCGCTCTTGCCACGCAGGCGCAGCCCTGCTGAGCTATATCCCCGGCCCCCTCAGTACCCAACTCTTATTTATTTATTTTTGGTTTTTGGAGACAGGGTCTGGCTATGTAGTTCAGGCTGGCCTTGAGCTTACTTTGTAGCCCAGGCTGGCCTTGAATTTGAGGTGACCCTCCTGCTTCAGCCTCCTGGGTGCTGGGATCACAGGTGTGCATCATCACAACACCCAGCTGAGGGGTTTTTAAAAAGAGGCATTGAAAAGAGTAATGAAGCATAATCAATTCCTAATTATTCATATTCATAGAAAAACAGTAAGGTATGCATTTTACATTTATCTATGGATCACGTTTTAATTTTCCTTAATCAACTGATGGCTTCTAAAAATAGACACACTGATTTCTCCCTAACCTGAAAAGAGAATTCCCTCGTACTGGCTTTGTTTGCTTAGTTAGTCCCACTTTTATTCCACACCTTAACAACTGCAAAGCCCTTTGTGAGTCCCAGTTTCTGCCCCTATAAAATGGGGGTGAAGCTCCCCACCTTACTGTTGCAGAAGTAAATCACTGGCCCTGCAGGTAATTAGCACAGGCCTGGCAGCTTGTGGGCGCTCAGAAAAAAAGTGTTAGCAGCCTTACAGTCCTTGCAGGTACTTCCGGGACATGCCAGGGGGGTAAGGGGTGGGGCTGCACAAACTAAGCTGAGTAGCTCAGGAGGGCCTTAAACTCACTTTTTTTTTTTCCTTTTTGCAACAGGGTCTCCCTTTGTATTTTTTTTTTTTTTGTACCAGGAATCAAACTCAGGACCATGTGCTTGCCAGGCCGGAACTTACACCACAGAGCTAAATCCCCAGCTCATAGGGTCTTGCTTTGTAATTTATACTGGTCTTACTGGTCTTAAACTCACTATGTAGCTCAAGCTGACCTCGAACTCAAGGCAGGCCATCCTCCTGCCTCAGCCTCCTGAGTCTTTGGATTACAGTGTGTACCACACCTGGTTCTTTAATTATTGAAACATGTATTTTCTTTCCTTTTGAAAAAATTAAATACAGGGAATTGTACAGTTGGGACCCATCAGTTATAACAGCTCTTATCACTGGACTGGACCTCTTAGGGCTAGGAGAAAATTCTCAAGACTTAAGGCCTCTCTACCCACAATCAGCGGAGCTGCCCTTCGGGTCTCTCAGATGCGGGGCTGGGTGGAGGGGACAGTCTCTCTAGCCCCGGGGAAGTAAGTTGTGTAGGTGGGAGTAGCAGGAGGCCATTGAGGGCCGCAGGAGCTGACTGGCACCCGGCCGCCTCCCCAGGCCTCTTCAAAGCTCCCCAAAGCTGCTCTGAGCGCCTCCTGCCCTACCCTGCTCCAGAAAAAGCTAAGGTGGAGAAGCTCAGTAGGAAACAAAGGCGGATTTCTCCAGATCTGCGTCCTTAGCCCAAAGAATGTGAGGCTGAAAGGAGAAGCTTGTCTCTGGAAACACCCCTTACCTCTCCCCAGGTTTTCACTGAAAGCCAGGGGCTTGCTGTTGTTTTGTTTCTTTTTCTTTTCTTTTCTTTTTTTTTTTTGAGACAGGGTCTCCCTGTGCAGAGCAGGCTGGCCTCAAACTCTGGATGACTGTCCTGCCTCAGCCTCCCAAGTGCTGGGGCTATGGGCGTGTGCTACCACGCCCAGCCATAGCAGAGATTCTGTGGGTAACCTGGACTGCTGTCCTTGAGAACCGGAAGAAAAGGTCCTACCTACTCCTCGGCTCGGGGAACCTCGGAGGAAGGAGCGCCTCCGCGGGGCCGTCCGTCTGCGGCACCACAGCGTCAAGCACCCGCTTCTCGCTTCCGAGGCACAAGGCGTTTTGCCTTTCCACGGCCCTGCGGATGACTAACAGAAAACGAGGGCAGTAGCAACACGGGTGGCAGAGGCCATGGACTCATTCTCCTCTCCCCACTCTGCGGAAAGTGCTCACCCTGAATTCCACCGCACCCTTGCCAGTTCTTTTGGGTTAATTTCACTCAGAGAAAGTTCCTTCCTGTTTGATCTTCTGCTGACTTGTATTTGTTCTTTTTTTATGCCTACCCTAAGGTCTTTCTTACTCTGGGTCTGAGCCGCATTAAATCTTTCTGGAACAAGGAGAGATATAAATAAACACCAGAGCTCCTCTAGTCTGAAACACCTGACTGTTCGCAGCTGGAAGACACAAAGCAATTACCAAGGAATCTGCCCATGTTAGTTATCATCAATCCAGTGCTGACATCTTGCTTTTGTGACTTAGCTTAAGAAAGATGTAATAATCCCGAATGACCACAATGCAATTATAATTATATCCTTTTGTAGTAACTATTTTAAAAAGAACTCTGCGAGAGAAAATTAATTATAATTAAACATACTTCTTTTACCTCAATAAGCTAATGAGTTTGTATAATAGAAATTATGCTTCGTTAACTAATCTATACCCCCAGCCCCAGCCCCTTTTATATTTTATTTTAGTCTTGCCAATTTTTATTTATGAGTCTTGCTAAGTTGCCCAAGGTGGTCTCAGGTGATCTTGTGATCCTCCTGCCTCAGCCTCCTGTGTAGTTGGCATTATAGGTGTGTGCCACCACTACGCCTGGCCCACTGAATTCTTTAAAATTAAAAGTAAAAACAAAGACATGTATGTATATAACATCGCTTTGTAAGAACTCAAAGTATTCTTGGTGATTTTTCAAAATTCTAATTGAGCCAGGCGTGGTGGCGCACGCCTGTAATCCCAGCACTCAGGAGGCTGAGGCGGGAGGATCATTGTGAGTTCGAGACCAGCCTGGGCTACAAAGTGAACTCAAGACCGGCCTGAACTGCATAGCGAGACCCTGTCTCAAAAAGACCAAAAAAAAACAAACAAAAAAACACCAAAAAACAACAAAATTCTAATTGAAATTGATGGCCGAAAGTTACTAGGCTGCCGCAATCTTTCCAAGTCAACTTTGGATAGACCTCCCCTGCTCAGGGTGGAATGTCTGTGAAGTAGCTTCCCCCTCTTCCCTTCCTCCTTCCTGCTGTTGAAGATTCCCTCCCTACCTCTTCCCCTTCCTGCTGCGCTCTCTCCCCGCCCATCTCGACCTGCTCACAGCCGCACTTTCTGGAGCTCCCCAAGGCTGCTGAGCGGCAGTGCCGGAGCCCGTGGTCCGTGTGGAAGAGTGCTCCGAGTATCTGCTGTGGTTTGACAGTGCTCCCCGAGATGCCGGGTTGGGAAACTTCTCCAAATCCATCAGCCAGTGGGAGCTGGAGGCAGGGCCTCACGAAGCTCATTTACGGTGGCCCAGGTCTCCCGGTGACTTCCCAGTGACAGATGCCACCCGCTGGGTCTCACCCGGTGACGCCCTCTGCCACGCTTAGGAGCAGAGAGCGGGGCCTCGCCAGATGCCAAGCGCACACTGGCACCATGCTCTGGGCTGCAGCTGCCAGCACGTCGAGCACAGACAGTGCTGCCCCTTCTAAATGCCCTCATTTCAGCGATTCGGGGATAGCAACAGGAGACGGCCCAAGACAACGCAGAAAACAAATTCAGCCCTCTTTTGCAGTACTAAGGGATGAACTCAAGTGTTCACCTTGACTCACCCTTTCTTATTTTTCTTTGGAAACAGCATCTTGCTAAATTATACAAGTTGAGCCCAAACTTGCAATTGTCCTGCCTCAGCCTCCTAGAGTGCTGGGATTAAGTGTATGTCACCGTGTCCAGCCCCCCCAGCTGAAGACTGAACCCAGGGCCTTGCATATGCTAAGCAAGCTTGCACCACTGGACTACAGCCTCAGACTTTTTTTCAATTTTTTATTTTGAGACAGGCTCTTGCTACATTGCCCAGGCTGGTCTTGAATGTGTGATCCTCCTGCCTCAGCCTCCTGAGAAGGTGGTGGCATGTGCCACCACACACAGTAGAATTTATTGTATTTATCACACCAACTGTAAATTCTGTTTCATTTCAGCAAATATCAGTTCCCCCATCACCCAGCCAAGGGAGAAACGTCCCCCCTGACTCCCTTTTCCTCTCTCCCCCCAGTGCCATTAACACTCTTTCTGCCCCACGCATCCACTCGTGCTTGGTCCCTCTTCACCCCTCCTACACCTCCTTCAAGCTCCAGACTCCGGAGGCTTGGTCGCAGCTGCTGTTGGACTGCTCTCCGCCATCCTCGCTCCAGCCTCTCCACGCTCTTCCCACACATCCCGCCACAGCCTTTCCAAAACAGGGGCAAGACCAGATTATGTTCCCCTGTCCAAGACACCACGGTTCCACACTAGTTCCTCAGGATTCTTCAAACTCTGGCCGCACCCTCCGAGAGCTCCTGTCCCTCCGAACAGAGGGGGCTCAGCAGAGCGGTTAAGGATGCAAGCGGCACGGCCCAGTTGTGTCTCTGCCAGCTCCTGCCTGGGCCAAGTCCTCAACCTCCCTGTGCCTCATTTTCTTTGTCTGGAAAATGGGAACAATGGTGGCTATTTTAACCTAAATCGTTGGTTGCCTTTATTGCCAAATACTAAGAACGAAAAGACGTAACTGACACATTCAAAGCACTCAGTAAATAATGAGTAAGATTATTATCATCCAGCTGCAGCGCAGGCGTTAGTGTTCCGTGACTTTTGGCACCTTTTTCTCCATGCTGAGCCTCTCTGCCCCTTTCCTAGGGTGCTCAACGTCACAGTCTTCAACAGGTCACTCAAAAGTCACCGCCCCCTCCCCCAGGCAGCTAGTTACTCCTTCCCCTTGTGTGCTGGTCTAACAAATCTTCCTACAGTTACACTCCGCACAGAGTTGCATACAATTATTTATTAATTGAGACATAGCCCACTATGTAGTTCAGGCTGGCCTGGACTCACTAGGTAGTACAGGTGGGCCTCAAACTCAAGGTGATTCTCCTGCTTCAGTTTGCTGGGTGCTGGGATTGCAGGCGTGTGCCACCACACCCGGCTTTAAAACTGATTTGTACGTGTGTGCCTTTGCACATGTATGTCAGTATAAGTGGCATGAGATCTTTTCTTGTATGATATTTCAGCCCACTGTGCAGTTAGAGCTTTACTGTTCCATTTAA
Organism: Chinchilla lanigera; assembly: GCF_000276665.1. Taxonomy (NCBI): domain Eukaryota; kingdom Metazoa; phylum Chordata; class Mammalia; order Rodentia; family Chinchillidae; genus Chinchilla; species Chinchilla lanigera. The sequence goes on from NW_004955402.1 coordinate 10,334,132, forward strand.
TGGGAAATTCATGTCCCCCACACAATGTGGTACAGTACTTGCTTCTGGTTTGCACACTCTAAAAAAGTTGATGATACTAAAATAGCTTTGAGAATACTCTTAGTCCTTCACCTCTAGCTCACTCCTCTCATTGGTTTGAGGACATTAGTATCTGTCTTATCAATAGCAATTTGTGTGTGTTTGGTACTGGGCATTTAAGCCAGGAGTCCATTTTCATTTTTCATTCATTTCTTTTTTTTTTTTTTTGGTTTTTCTCCAGTACTGGGAACCGAACTCACAACCTTGCGCTTGCCAGGCAGGCGCTTTGCCGCTGAGCTAAATCCCCAGCCCCTTTCATTCCTTTCTTGACACAGGGTCTCGCTATGTAGCCCAAACTGGCCTTGAACTCACTATGTAGCGGAGGCTGACCTGGATCTCGCTGCACTCTTCCTGCCTCCTGAACACTGGGATTACAGGCATGCACCACCACGCCCAGCTTGAATTGTATACACTTTTCTATATTTGACTCCTACAACTGAAGTCTGAGCTGGCAGGATGAGGGCTGTGTCTCACTGGCTGGTATGATCCTCACCTGTTGCCCTACACAGTGCCTGGTTTAGAAGGCATTCACTACAGCTCTGCTGAACAAAAAGACCTCTGTCCCCAACCTCACAGGACCTAACAGACTTTGCTAGCAGTGCATTATTTCCTTGGCAGCCTCAGACCATGTCTTTCCCATCTTTGTGTCAAAGAAGCAAACACAAGCATACGCAGCAGACAGAACAAATGGACACAAATGTACCCCAGGATACACAGCTGCAGACAATCTGCTGGGGTCAGGGCTACGGGGACAAATTCAAATCTTTCCGTTTGTTTGATTGTGCATTTGGTTTTTGAGATAGGGTGTCACTGTGCAGTTAATGCCAGTCTTGAACTCACTATGTAGCAGAGGGTGGCCTCAAACTTGCAAGGATCCCCCTGCCTCAGCCTCCTAAATCCTGAGATTATACAGGCCAACATGCCTGGCTTTCAAAGCCTTCCTTTTAGAGTACTCTCTATGAGACTCTGAAAGGGAAGGACTAAATGAGAACATGTGAACTTGCCCATCAAACTGTTCATTGTAAGCCACCTGAGGAGAGCTACAAATCTTTTATAATTTGTGCTTGCAAAATCGTACTGATCTCAATCCTTGCCAGAGCTCAAGGCATTGTCAAGCAGAGTACAAGAGCTCTTTTCTTTCCAAATTCTTTTAAAGAGCCAGTACTTGTGATATGACCTTTCAGCACAGCATGTTTTAATGACGTATAGTTTTTTTTTTGAGACAAGAGTCTTGCTATGTGGTTCAGGCTGGCCCCGAGTTCCCTATGCAGCCCAGGCTGACCTCGAACTTGTGAATAATCCTGTCTCAGCCTCCCCAGGGCTGGCATTACAGGCCTGCACCACCACACTCAGCTAATTATTTATGGTTTTAATGTCATTCTTTATCAATGACTCAAAGTGTCTTTCAATTGTAGTAGAATTGTCTTTGACCTACAAGTGGTGAGGGACTAAAAGTCAAAAATTTGTAAGAACATTCCAGCAAGTGCACTATTTCTCATGCTAACGCACAGGTTCATTTTATATCTGTTTTTTGTTTTTGGTGTTTTTGTTTTGTTGTGTGGGTTTTTTTTTTGTTGTTGTTGTTGTTTTTCAGGCAGGATGTAAATATGTAGTTCAGGATGGCCTTGAACTCATTATGTATCCCAGGCTGGCCTCAAACTTGTGAATAATCCTCTTGCCTCAGCCTCCTGGGTGCTGGTATGATAGATGTGCACCACTTTGCCTGGTTGTACTGATTCAATTTTTTTAAAGTGTTTTGAATTAAAAATAATGTAGATGAGCTAGGCATGGTGTTATATACCTATAATCCCAGCACTTGGAAGGCTGAGGCAGGAGGATCACTGTGAGTTTGAGGCCAGCCTGGGCTACCCAGTGAGTCCAAGGCCAACCTGAAATATGAATATCTACTGATGTTAGAATATAGTGTAAATAGAAAAGTAGCTACAAAATAAAATCTTAATTTTTATAAAAATACAAATACATTACATATCCACATGAACATGTGATCTGAATGAACACAGACTAAGGATCTTTCTGGCTCTGTCATTACTGGAAGGCTCTAATTGGACCCGACTCTCCCAGCCCCCAACCTGCTTGCCAGCAGGAGCGCTACCGTCTGCAGGGAACTCAGCTCTCAGCAGGAAACTCAGCTCAGCGCCCGAGGCTGTGACCACAAGCACAGGAAAGGATTTAAAATAGGACAAGGGATTTTGCAGGTCCTGGGGACATCTGGAGACACCCCAAAATTTAGAAAAGTCACACAGGACACTTCAAGGACTCTGCCCACTGAGGTGCAAGACTGCCAGAGAACTTTGACAGGGCTCTTCCCACCTAATGTCCGCTGCCTTCTCTCCATCTCTGTAAAAGGGACAGACCTCTTTGTTCGGGGCAGAGAGTGTTAACGTCCTGTCGCCCTTCTGCCTGTGCCCGGGCCCAGCAAACCCCACACCACGCTGCCTTTACACAGCCCGGTGATCTTCGCTGGCTCCCCTTCCCCGTACGTTACAATTACAGGTCTTTCAAATTTCCTTTTTTGTTTCTTATCTTTATTTTTCTACTGTGAACTTGCATTGCTTGCATAAACAATGAAATAATTTTTTTTTTGTCTTTTTGAGATAGGGTCTCACTATGCAGCTCAAGGTGGCCTTGAGCTCATTTTGTAGCCCAGGCTGGCCTCCAACTTGCAAGGATCCTCCTGCCTCAGCCTCCCGAGTGCTCGGATCACAGGCATGTGCCACCATGCCCAGCTCTGAAATAATTATTTTATTTTATTTTTTGGTACCAGGAATCAAACTCGGGACCTTGCACTTGCAAGGTAGGAACTGTGCCGCTGAGCTATATTCCCAGCCCTCTGAAATAATTATTTTAAATAAAAACATTCTTTTCATCATAAAACTAGAAATAGTTATTTAAAAAAATTAAGATTTTCATCATTTAAATTCACTTACCAAGAGATTCTCTCCTGCCACTCCTCTGTTATTAAAAACCACACATCTAAAAAAAAAAAAAAATTGTAAAAATTGAGAAAATAATGTTATTTCTATACATGAAGCTTGTTTATGATGGACTATGAAATGGTCTTCCCGACACGGATCTACAGCATGGAAGGACTTAAACAATCTGACCCACAGCCCTGACAATGTCCAACAACCTCATGTATGTGCACTAAAAACAATTCCAGTTGCTTAAATTCAACACTGGAATTTAAATCAGAAAGCTGGATACTGAAGCGAGGGAATTCTTCCGATCAAAGACCCAGAAATGCTATGGCAACAGGGGCCTCTGAGAAGCCTCGGAGCTTGGGCTTCAGGTATGCGCTCCACCCACCCGCTCCGGCACACGGCTGTGTTCAGGAATTGCTCCACTTCCTGAAGCTCCGCACACGGGGAGACCAGAATTTCAGCCCGGAGGGAGGAGGGGCCCTACTGTGCCCGCCGCTCCCAGTCGAGGCGACCCGGGGCGACCCGAGGGTCACGGGTGCTTTTCGCCATCTTGTTTGCATCTCCTGGGCAAAGGTGCGATCTAAAGGCTTCGATCAACGCGAGTCCGATGTCTGCAGCGATGGCGGTAGTGGCCTCGAAGTGGCTCGGAAGGGTTATCCCGCGCGCCGCGACGTTCAGCTCTCGGTAACGTTCCGGCCGCCCTCACCCTTCCTGTGCACTGTGCCATTCTCGGGCACACTCCCACCTCGGGTTTAGAAAGGCTCTCACTGATCTCCCGAGTGTTTGCTGATGTCAGTTGGTGTTCAGTTTACTCTCCGCTGTTTACTTATCCGATCAGTCAGGATTTCAGGACTCAGATTCTCTGTGTGCAGGGGGCTGCTGACCATGGTGCGGGTCCAGAGGACCAATGAGCTCGCCGCCCTGTACAGCTGGCTGCTCCGACCTCTCTCCCGACTTGGGTTTCACGGCCTGACACACCTGGCAATGTGTACTCAGGATGTGTTTTTGTAAAGCAATTCTTTCTTGTGTCTGAAATGCCATAGAGAGAAAAAAAAGGTTTTTTTGAAGTGGAGTCTTACTATGTAGCTGAGGATGGCCTCAAACTTGTGATCCTTCTGTCTCAGCCTCCCAAGTGTTAGCAGTCTAGGATGCTAGGATCCTTGGCCCATATAGAGAATCTTTATTATCTAGCTAAAAGAAGTGCTAAAAAAAAAAAAAAAAAATCTCAAGATACGATTTTCAGAAAAATCTAGAACTGGGTGTGGTGGTGCATGCCTGTAATCCCAGCACTTAGGAGGCTGAGGCAGGAGGATCACTGTGAGTTCAAGGCCAGCCTGGGCTACATAGCAAGATCCTGTCTCAAAAAAGAAAGCAAGAAAGAAAAATCTAGAAATATGATACTTTATTGAGTCACTTATGAGACTTTTTCATGCTGAAACTATATGCATGGTACGGGGGACTGAACTAGGCAAGCCCTCAACCACTGAGTGACACCCCTAACCTTTTTTAAAAATTTGAGACAGTTTGGCGAAGTTGCCCAAGCTGGGCTAAAACGTGTGATCCTCCTGCCTCAGCCTCTAGAGAGTAGCTGGAACTATAGGTGCACGCCACCCAATCCAGCTGAAGTTACTCTTCAATTTTTCTTCTGCTAAAAAGAGTGACAAGATAGCCTAGATATTAATAAAATTTAACGTAGTCACCTATATTCCCCTGCATAAATGTCGGAGTCACACAGGAATCGGGCCCCAGGGAGTTGAGGCATTGAACCCCAGCTCCTCCTGAGGTAAGAAGCACTTTTAGGGCACAAACAAAAGTAAGGGCCGAAACGGCTTCCGGAGCAGGAGGTTATGGTGTGACTGCCCTGAGAGAAGGCAACAGAGCGAGGAGGGTAAAAGGTAAAGGCGATCCATCCGCAAGATCGTGAAAAGCGGCTCAGACACCTGGGATTCTCCAAGCCGCAGCCTGGGGCTCGGTGCTTCCTTCACGCCACTCTGAGAAGTGGATCCGCGCTGTGGCGCCCCTTGCTTGCGGAGGCAGTGGCCTGCCCTGGTCTCTCTAGGTGCTGTTCCTGACAGCGTCCCAGCCCAGCGGTCACCATGGCACCCACCCGGCGCATGCGCAGAGGGTAACAGCAAGCTGTCTGTTCCCCTGACGGGCACCACGACACAGACCTAAAGGCCTGCTCCTAAGCCACTGATGACCCTCGGTCAGTGCATGGAATAGCCCGCTCCAAACAATTCCACGGCCATCCAAGGGCCTCGAAGGGTGCGCAGATGAGGAAAGTCGGTCTGGAAAACTGTTTTCCCCTCTACGTATTTTAGCTATTTAAATTTTCTTTCTTTTTTTTTTTTTTTTTTGATACCAGGAATCAAACTCAGGACCTTGCACTTGCCAGGCAGACGCTTGTGCCGCCAAGCTATATCCCCAGCCCTAAATTTTCTAACCAAAATAAAGTAGAAATAAAGACAACAAATATCAAAGAGTAAACCTGGTATGAAGAACTTTCTAGAACAACAGAAGTTTTTAGTCAGATACTATGGTTTGGTTTGGTTTTGCTTTTTGGTACTGGGGATCAAACTCAGGACCTCATGCTTGCCAGGCAGGCACTTATGCCACTGAGCTATATCCCCGGTCTGATACTATGGCTTTGAGATGGTTTGAGTATGACCCCTAAGGTTTCACGTGCTGAAATTTAATCCCTATTGTGAGGTAGGAAGAGGCTAGAAACTTAGTTCCATTGCCTTATTTACTTATTTTTTGTAGCCCAGGCTGCCCTTGAACTCATGGGGATCCTCCTGCCTCAGCCTCCTGAGCGCTGGGGTTTTAGGTACGTGCCACCACCGCCTGGCTCCATCCCCGTTTAGAGTTGGGACCTCTGGGAGGTGATGAGGATTGCACAGGGCGGGGCTTCCATCCTTGAACACTGCCGGCTATCTGAGAGGGGATGGGCTGGGGTGCAGCTCAGTGGCAGAACGTTTCCAGCAGGAGCGAGGTACTGGGTCCTGTCCAGGGCACGGTACGGCTGAGATAGGAACCATGACATACGAGCCCACGCCCCCATCTCTTCCTCTTTGCTCTGTGCCCAGCCTCAGATACTGCATTACAGGAATGCAAAACAGGGCGGGTGCTAAATGAAGGGCTGAAGGCTGGAGTCAAGAGCTCCTCCTTCTCCAGCCCTGCTGACAGTGCAGACCGCGTACCCTTGCATTCGGGCCGTCCTTCGCACCCCTGGGTGTCCCGCAGCATCTCTGGCCTCTGCCTACCCCAGCGTGGCGAGAAGAACTGCGCTGCTGAGATGGAGCGGAGCCCCGGGAACACAGGTGGGCTTTCCTATGACACTCGGGCACAGACGGAGCCCCGCACCAGGAGGAGCACGGAGGGAGGAGGGCAGGACGCTTCTCCAGGCCTCACTTCCAGATCTCTGCAATGGGGGGTTTTAGTGGGGTGCGATGGCACCCAAGTGGTATCAGCAGCCGGGAGGCCGAGGCAGGAGGATTGCTAGCCTGGGCTATATAGCAAGACCCTGTCTCAAAAAGACTAAAAGAATTAAATAAGTAAAATATATATGGGGACTTTATCAGATAATCTGAAATATTTTCCAGTTTTAGGTTTCCCCAAGGGTTTGAGTTTAACGATAGAAATAATCAGAAAAGGGAGCGTTCAGGCTCAGCTATTCATACTACTCTGAATTCAGATAATAGTAAGAACATAACGTTTGCTTCTGTTCGCGACAGGCCAGCGCGTGTTGTAAGCCCTTCCTCTGGCTATCGTATTCGAACGGCCTGTTCATTCGGAACCTCACTAACCAGAACGTTCACTGAACTGTGGGAAAGAAGGAACCCAAGAACACAGGTTCCCAGGCCCGGGACGGCACCATCTGGTTGGTGGAAAAGCTACGCAACGTGTTTTCAGCTGAGTGACTGTCACCAGTGGAGTGGGACTCGATGTCCCCTGAGCGGTGTGGACGGCGAAGCCGTTTGGGTCAGGATGGGAAAGGAGCTAAGTCTTCTGTGGAGACTTGAGAACCGTGAGGCTCTGGGCAGCAGGGAAATGCGGGAGGCTCCAGGAGGGTGACGATGCGGGCAAAGGGAAGAGTATGCAAAATGTTTAAGGGGCGAAAACAAAGGTCCCCTTAGTTGAGAAGCGGCTCCACAGCAAGCATTAACAAGCCAGACAGGGAGGATCGGGCCATCGGGCATCGGGACAAGGAGGCGCTGCCTCAGGCAGGTTGGGTGGGTGCTGTAGGCCGGCCTTCTGCGGAGGAGCCGTGGTGAACTCTTGACCAAACAGAAAGGCAGCAGAGAGCCGCAAAGGTGGCAGGCAGAAACCGCACACCTAGCAACGAGGAAGAGGAAATGGCATGGATTCTGTGCTTTTATAGCTTTCTGTTTTGGTTTAGGTTTTGGGTTTTCTTTGGGTGGGAGCGTCTCATTGTGCGGTTCAGGCCGGCCTTGAACTCACTATGTAGCCCGGCCTGGCCTTGAATTCATGGTGATGCCCTGCCTCAGCCTCCTGAGAGCTGGATTCCAGGCATGTGCCACCACGCCCGGCATGTTTTTATTTTTCTTGACTGAGGAGGGAGGCAGTAGTTGGTTTTACTCATTTTTTGATAAAAAGCCCATAAAAATGTTTAGTGTTACAGGCAGGCATATCCCCCCACCTTTTTCTTTTGTTTTTTGAAAGTGTCATCTTACGGCAGCCCAGGCTGGCCTGGAACTCATAGTCCTCCTGCATCGGCCTCCCAAGGGCTGGGGTTACAAGCACACACCCATGACACACGGGCACAGACGGAGCCCCTGGCGTTTCCTGGCGTTGGGGATCCATCCGAGGAGGCAAGCGCTCTGCTCCTGAGCTCTGTCCCAGCCTCAGTCTTGGAGGCCTGACGAGTGAGAGAGCAGAGGTCGCGGCAAGGGTCCAGAAAGAGGACACAGAAGAGCCCTAAATTCTGGGTAACCACCGGTCCCTGACTGGGGTGAGGCTCCCAACTGCACATGTCCGCACAGACTCCATGTGGCCTAAGTAAGGCAAAAAACACAGTGGTTTTGAAGGTTATCAAGGAGGAGACGGAGCAGGAAGTTTGAGTTTGGCCAAACTGTGATGAAACGAAGAAACTCGATGCTCCTTGGGGAAATGTAACAGAATCCACTCTCTCTGCCATCAGGCTGTCCACAGCATACCTCAGAACCAGCAGGCTGGGAAGAAACAGGAAAACACGGCCTGGCGGGGGGCGGGGCAGAGGCAGAGGCAGGGACAGAGAGAAGAGGCAGACAGACGAAGAGAAAGAGAGACAAAGAGAGAGACAGAGAGAGAGACAGAGACAGAGACAGGGAGAGACCCCCGACGTGGGGTCCGGACGGTGGGGCCGGCAGGTGAGGAGTGAAAGCTGCGATGAGAACGCGGCTCAGGCCCATCAACGCTTTGGAAAAGCACAGAGAACAGAAAGCCTAGGAAAGCTCCGCAGAGGAACAGCATGGATCCAACATGAAGCCGAAGGGCCCGCGGTGAGGCTCAGCGGCGAGAGTGCAGGCTTAGCGAGCGCAGGTCTCTGGTTGTGATCCCCAGCACCTCAAAAATAAATAAATAAATGTTCTAAAAAATACACAATATCTGAAATCTGAAAATTGCTGGATTTGCAAATTGCACCTCCGGTCTAAGGATAAAGGAGAACAAAAATAGCCTCTCAGCGACTTGCAGAACCACCTCTGAAGATGTATTACAAGCGACCAGGGGACCAGGAGATGGAGGCACGGGGGAGGGGAGGAAGAGGACAGAGGGGGGCAGTGACGCCCCACAAGGAACAGGACCATTATGTACTGCCAAGGTGTACAGTACTAACAAGTAATAATTGAAAAACAGATGCATGGCAATTTAATTGCTTGTTTTTCTGAGACAAGTTCTCAATATGTAGTTCAGGCTGGCCTCGAATTTGCAGCAACCCTCCTGTCTCAGCTTCTCCGGAGTGCTGGGATTACAGGCATGCACCACCATGCCCGGATGACTTTTTTATTTTGTTTCTTTGAGGAAGTAATTTAATTTAAAAAAAGATCTAATGTATATGTAATTGTAGTTCCAGAAGGTGAGAGTAATAGAATGGGGAAATATATTAATAATGTCCAAAAAACCCAAATTTATTATAAAAAGACAAACTCACACAGAGAAAGGGGGAAGACAGCAGAGGAACCAAACATTTGTTAAAAAAATAAAATGATATACATTCAGTCCATATCACTAGTTCCAGTAAATGTATAAAGACTAAAAATCCCAACTGAATGGCCACACTAGTTAAAAAGTAAGGCTTTATGTATCTACAAACACTATACTTTAAATTCGAATAAACATACCATGCAAACAGAAAGCAAAAGAAGGGCTGCGGATATGGCTCAGCGGCACAAGCGCCTGCCTGGCAAGCGCAAGGTCCTGAGTTCCATTCCCACACCAAAAAAAAAAAAAAAAAAAGAAAAAGAAAACAAAAGAAAGCAAAAGAAGTGTGAGATAGCTGCAATTTCAAGTACAGTATATTACATGACCAATGATTACAGACATATCATAAAGATAAGAGTGAATACACAGGAAAGCTAACACACATGAACGTGTATGTAGTTAATACCAGGGCTCCCATACACAAGAAGCAAAGGTCAATAGAATCAAATGGAGAAATAGGAAAAAAAACCACAAATTGATTTTAACACTTTTTTTTATCAATGCAGCAAAAAAGTCAGTAAATATGCAAACAGCTCGAATAACATCACCAACCATACTGACCTAATTTACATCCAGCAGCAGCAGAACACATTCTCGTGAGCAAATGATAATTTCTGAACATTTCCAACCTTACTAAGTCATGATAGCAGTAAAGTGAGGGGTTGGGGGTGTACAGTGCATACTTATTTTAGCATGGTCCTGAGTTCCATTCCCAGCACCAAAAAGAAGGGAAAAAAAAGTGAAATGAATGAACATAATTCATTTTAAAATGTAAACCTTCAAAAATCAAACACAAAAGTTAAAAATATGCCAGGTGAGGTGGTGAACACCTGTAATCTCAGCACTCAGGAGGCTGAGGCAGGAGTAACACTTCAAGTTGGAGGTTAGTGTGGGCTACACAGTGAGACTCTGTCTCTACAAAAATAAAACAAAAAAGTCAGCAAAAGTGTATCACTGACTATGTGGTATACCCAACTCATGCTTATCACCCCATAAGGGAAAACAGTAAAAGTCAATTCATAACCCAGGGACCTCATTATCTCTTTTTGAGAATCTGGTTGTCATCTAGCTGGGAGTCTGTGATATCCAAGTATGTACAAAAGTGGCCAAAAAGGGTCTTTAAGATGATTAAAATTGTGGCTGGGCATGGTGGCGCACACCTGTAATCCCAGCACACAGGAGGCAGAGGCAGAAGGACTGCTGTGAGTTCAAGGCCGGCCTGAACTGCATAGCGAGACCCTGTCTAAAAAAAATACAACTGCATAAAATCCAAAGTAAATGAAAAGTTGTTTCCACTTGTACTGACATCATACTGTACGGCTGCAGTCACTGTTCTGCGTGGTCCTTGTATTTAATTCTGCACCTTTGTAAGATTTTGTAGATTACAGATTAGTTCACTGAAGCTATTTAACTCGTGGCACTGTTAATACGCAGTACTTTACTGCACCGGTGTTTTACTGTGCTAACTGCAGTTCTGTAGCTTGTTGAATGGGTTGGCATGTTGTATTTGTTTCCTGGCAGTACGACATGTGAGAATCTCCAAGCGTTCTGTTGTGGTTGCTACCGTGTCAGACACCTCAACCCTTTACATTCAAGTTTCTAAGGAAAACATTTTCGGTACCGGAGTGTGGTTTATAGTAACTCATTTTGTTGAAAATGGCTTCAAGTTATACAAATTTGCACAGGACTGCAAAGATCTGTTGACAGCAAAAGGTGGAAGAAGCTTAGCCAATGAAAGCTATGAAGTGTACACAGGGGCCTGCAAACAATGAAGAACCATGTCAGATGTTGTACAAATGTAAGCGAGGCTCTGAAATAAAATGCCACAGTTTGTGAATTCTTTTTTAAAAAGGAACTATTGCCATTTCAAACAGCCTACAGAAATTTGTTTGTAGCATGGTTGCATAGTTAAAATCTTAACCTTATCACACACTATTGTAGTTGTTTAATTTTGGTCCAATTATATCAGCCAGGTGTGGTGGTGTACACCTGGAGTTCCAGGACTCGGGAGGCTGAGGCAGGAGGATGGCTGTAAGATTGAGGCCAGGACTACACAGAAACACCCTGTCTCATGACACCACCACGACCACCACCACCAACAAAATTACAAACATCATACTTCTGCTTTTTGTTGGTAGTTGGAGTTAATAAGTGTGTTGGGCCTGGGTACATATTAAAATAGTCTAGGCATACTATTAGTAGAGGACCTATTATGTGGCAGGCACTCAAAAAATCTAATATTTTAATTTGTTTTTAATTGACATAATAATTCTGCATATAATGGGGCATAGCATGATAATTTGATGCATGTGTACAATGTATAACGATCAAGTCAGGATAATTAGCATTTCTACCGCCTTATACATTTACTATTTGAACTCCTCTCTTCTAGTTCTTTATAAAATATTTAATAAACTTTTATGCACTACAGACACCTTACTGTGTTACAGAACATAAGAACTTATTTCTAATCTCTAACCCTATTTTGTTTTTTGGCTTTATTTTTGTAGATGTTTTATTCATATACGTTTGCAGTACAAAATGAATGCATACCTCATGATTTCTAGTCCTATTTTGTCCTTGTTAACCAACTTCCCTCCTCTATCTCTCCTTCTGGATAAAAATAAATTCAGTGGTAGCCAACCCAAGTAGAAACTATGGTTACCTTTTGCTGATCATAATTACTTTTTGCCCTCTTTTTATTAGTCTATGCTTGTGATACATAATAAATACATTTATCATAGGGCGGATTATAATTTCTCAGTGGCTCTATGAATTTAAAAACAGAAACAGCAACTTGGTATTTATTTATTTTTGTTTAGTTTTTTGAGACAGGGGCTCACTGTAGTGCATGCTGGCCTTGAACCCACTGTGCTGCCCAAGCCCACCTTAAACTCATGGTGATCCTCCTGCCTCAGCCTCTCGAGAGCTGGGATTACAGTCATTCATTACCATGCCCCACTAGCAAATTAATACTTAATTAATGCAGTTTATTTCTCAGGCATGATTTTTTTTAAGAGTAGGAAAATTTATTGGAGAAAAGGAATGGGGATAGGAATAGAGAACAGGAATAGCTTCTAAGAGACAGGAGGGGTCCCAACTGGATTGCCAGACATAGTATTTTAAAACCGATATCTACAAGAAAAGAGTCAAAGGTATCTTAGTGTAAGGAAATAGAAAACCTTACATACAACCGGCATCAGGAATTCTTTTTCAATCCCAACTAGCTAGGAGGCTGGGAGAGTAGAACAAGTTGAAGGCCAGCCTGGGTGACTTATCCCTTGGGACCCAATCTTAAAATAAAATGGAGATAAATAAAAGGACTGGGGATGCCGTGCAGCACCAGAACTCTTGCCTGGTATGCAAGAAACCCTGGGTTTAGTTCCCAGTGCTGGGGGGAAAAGAGTTCTCTTTCAGTGATCTTTTCCCCTACTTAATTGGAAATCCCCCCACTCTGATCCTAAAACGTACTCAGCTACTTGCTTGCTTGCTTTTTTTTTTTTTGTCTTTTTGAGACAGGGTCTCGCTATGCAGTTCAGGCTGGCCTTGAGCTCACTTTGTAGCCTAGGCTGGCCTCAATCTGGCAGCGATCCCCCTGCCTCAGCCTCCCGGGTGCTGGGATTACAGATGTGCGCCACCACGCCCAGCCCTCCGCTGCTGTCTAATGTTCCCCTATTTTATTTACTCACTTGAATTCTAGTTCACGTCTCTGATCCTTTTAATAGATTCTGCCCACTAAAAACCTGGCTGAACTACCTGGAGCACCACACGCGCGGTGCTTATAACCAACAGCAGTGTCACGGGTCCCTGCTGGGGACTTTACCACTCGAGCGTGACAGGGTGACGCAGATTCCAGGGGCCTCTGAGGCCGAGCAAGGCGTCTCCTCCCCTCTGCCTGGACCAGCAATCGCCTGGCCAGGCATGCCGCGGTCTCTGGGCCGCCCAGGGCTGCTGGTCACAGCCCTGCACAGGAAGCATCTCATTTTTCTCACAAGACTAGAAGAACAAGGCTCTTCTCAAGCCAGCAATGGCCCTGATTCACTCCTGTGGATTTCACATCTAATTTTTTTTTTTTTCTTTGTACTAGAGATTGAACCCAGGGCCTTCACACTGTGCTATACTCACAGCCCTTTCTTCATCTTTTATTTGGAGACAGGGTCTCCCTAAGTTGTTAAGTTCCCCAGGCAGGGCTTGAATCTGTGATCCTCCTGCCTCAGCCTACCAGGGTGCTGGGGTGACAGCCATGCACCACCATACCTGGCTTTGCATCCAGTTCTTCTGAATTGTTTGTTATGGGCGGGGCACCAATCCCGTTCCTCATCTACACCGCAGTGACCCTCACAAGCCTGGGAGGCGTAAGGTATCATCGAGGAAACTGAGGCCCAGGAGGATTAAACGTCTGCTCCAGCACGGCCACGTGTGTGACGGGCTGGGCTCGGAGTCCACTCAAGCACTGTGCTGCCTGTGCTATCTAAGCTGGTAACATTCAAGCCTCTTTCTCCAGGGCGGACGGGAGTTCTGAACGCAGACTGTCCCTCCCTGCACAGTGGCTCTGATAAAAGACCTTTGTCCTTGAGCTCTTGCTCATTTCCACGTCATTTCCTGGTGGAGTATCTCACAGTGTTCCCCGGAGAACGCGGCCTCTCGTCAGGACCCACAGTAACTCTTCCCAGAAACTCCTCAAAAAGGCTAAACTCCCTTTCAGGGCTTCCTGACGGCGCCGCTTAATCTCGCGGGTGTCAGAGAGAACCACTCACCAGCCTTCTTCCCCACGTTTTCAAAACCAAGTGTCTCAACAACAAAAAAATGAGCTGCGAAGATAAAATTATTCTGGGGTTTGTATAAGTTAACTTCTCATCAAAGACACTGCCTCCAGCCCGCAGGGAGGCAGTCAGGGCTGGCGCTTCTGTTCACGGCCAGGAAAAGCCACACCGCGTCAGCAGCCACAGCAGCCACGGCTGCTGCTCCCCCGGCGCAGGTGCCAAACCTGAAGGTATAGAAACACCTACAGCCACTCACAGACTGCTGGCAGCAGAGTGCGCCAGGCACCGGGTCCAACCTTCGTACCATGAGGAAAAGGGAGAAAAAGGGAAAGGAAAAAACGAAAGGAAAAGGAAAGGAAAAATAAAGAAAGAACAAAAGAAAGAAGAAAAGAAGTAATGGAAAGAAAGGAAAAAAATCTAAAGTCAGGTACAGGGGTGCAGGATTACTGGAACCCAGGAGTTCAAGCCCAGCCTGGGTAATGCTGCAAAATCCTGTCTCAGACAGACAAAAGGAAATCAATAAAAGCTGTCACATCTTAGCCAGTTTCCCACTTGCAGTGCTGAGTAAGACTTTGATCCTATCAAACCACGTACAAAATCAGTGTTTTCTAGACTGGGCGTGGTAGTACACACCTGTGATCCCAGCACTCGGGAGGCTGAGGCAGGAGGATCACTGTGAATTTGAGACCAGCCTGGACTTGAAGTGAGTTCAAGGCCAGCCTGAGCTACATAGTGAGACCCTGTCTCAGAAAAGACAAAAAAAAAAAAAAAAAAAAAAAAATACAGTGCTTTCCCTAAATAGTAAAAATAAACAAAAAAATGGAACAAAAATGTTTCAAAATACACATCTACATTGGTGAACAGTCCCTCAGCTAGCCCTTCTTCTCTCTTTACTCTGCGGCTCCTATCCCTTTGCTGGCCAACTCATCTAGCGTGTGCTCCACTCCTGCAGACCACGCAGGGCTGAGGGCCGCTGTCTCTCCCGTCACCCACGATGCTGGTACACGGCTGCCCCAGAGAAAGACTTAACTTCAAGTTTCCCTAGCAGGTACAAGCAGGCTGACGTTATGCAAGCTAACGGCGTGCGCACAATTGCTGGGTCAGCAGGTTGTTTTTTCCTGCTAGAGACTGAAGCCAGGGCCTTGCGCGTGACAGGCTGGTGCTCTACCACTAAGCTACACCCTTGGCCCCTTGGGTCTGCATCTTTAAAAGGTGGTGCTTTTTTTTCTTTTCTTTTCTTTTTTTGGAGACAGGGCCTCATTATGCAGCCCAGGCTGGCCTTGAACTTGCTGTGACCCTCCTGCCTCAGCCTCGGTTTCAGGCATGCGCCACCATCCTAAGGGTGGTGCATTTTTCATTCTCCTGTTATACTCCTCCTTGCATGCTGGGATGTAAATGGAATAGTGGGAGCTGAAGAATCCAGGGGCCTGGAAGCTGTCGGTGATTCTTGGAACCACAGACAGTGCACCAGACGGGCGGTGACCCGCCTTGGATTTTTTCCACAGGGGAGACATAACTCTGTTCTTGTTTAAGTCACTGTCACTCGAGTTTTCTGTCCTTTGCAGCCAATCCTGGTTCTTTCTAACGCAGACTTTCCAACTTGTGCATCTGCCCATCACGTCAAGTAGACCGAATGCTCCTTGGGAATATAGGTTCTGATGCCGTGCTGTACTTGATGACTGGCCTAGATTCCAACGCGCTTTTTGTTACATAACTCGGGATGGGTCACTCTTTTTAATATTAGTGGGGGTGGTGGTGGTGGTGGTGTATAATGGTACATAAACGTAAAAAAAAGGTCAAGCTTATCTACTGATAATTTAGATGTTGTCAGAGTTACTTTTTCTCCTTGTTTTTGTTTTAGTATTTGAAATTAATTCAGAGACAGGAAAAAGATTTAAGAAAATAGGATATTATTCAGGTACAAAACAATACCTATTAGGACATGCTTCTGAATGGAGATTTTTTTTTTAAAAGACAGGGTCTCACTGTGCTGCCCAGGCTGGTCCTGGAGTCCTTGGCTCCTGGGGTCCTCCTGCCTCAGCTCCCCAAGTGGGAGGACAGACTTCAGGTACACCATCACACTGGCTTGAATGAAGATTGATTAATTTTGAGGCAAGGTCTCACTATGTAGTTGAGGCTGGGCTTGAACTCACAATGTAGCCCAGGCTGGTCTCGAATTTGCAGAGATTCTCCTGCCTCAGCCTCCCAAGTGCTGGGATTATAGGTGTGAGACACCATACAGGCATGGAGAGTTTTTCCAAAGAAATTTTGATTTTTTTTTTTCCCCCTCTAGTACCGGGAATTGAACTCATGACCTTGCGCTTGCCAGGCAGGCACTGTGCCGCTGAGCTAAATCCCCAGCCCCAAAGAAATTGTGAAGACATGGCTAAGATTTTTAACAATTTTTTCAATCAGACAGATGTAAATTATTAGAAGGTACTACAGTATTTTTTCTCTGGTTTAGTTTCCATCAGAAGGGCGACTCTCTACACACTCCTGGCCTCCTGCTCTTTTTTACTATACTTGTTCTCCAGGTAGGAGACTTCCATGGTTGGTAAAATTTGCAAGAATTTGTCTGGCTCAGCACTTCTCCCCCCTCCGAGCACTTGCCAAGGACGGTGGACGTGCTAGGGAGACCAGATGTCCCCCATCACTGCTCTGCACCCCGAGTGATGAACACCTGTGCTTGCCGTTCTCCTACATGACTGAAGCCTATTTTCGTCCCATCGATCATTAATTGTAAATTGGGGGACCTCAGTATATCAAAGAAAAATATTTTGTTTTGGTTCATTTTCAGGTCTAGAGAAATTGCTTATCCTCACCTATAAACTCTTCTGTGTGCTGGGAGTCAGGTTCCCTCCTGTGTCTAAATCACTTCTCATAGTAAAGCACCAACAGTTCTCTGGTGACCTGAAAGAATTCCTGACCCCTGGCCCCCAACACTCAACTTCGCACACGGTCACTGGCGCCAGGCGGACAGGGCCTCCCGCTGTTACAGGCATGCACACTCCATCCCCGACGCTGCACACGGGTGTCCCACCAACGCCCGCATGGCGCTGATGGAGATCTGGTGTCTGTGTTTCCCAGGAGCTAGGTGGGCTTGTACCTGTTCTTCTAAGTTATAGATTTCTTTCTGAAACACCGTCTCACTATGTAGCCCAGGCTGGCTTTGAACTCCTGGCGATGCTTCTGCCTCAGCCTTCTTTGTGCTGGGATGACAGGCCTGCACCACCCAGCCTGGCAAAATTATACAAAATGTTCTATTCTGATCAGGGAATAGCAGATGAAAGGAGAATAATATAAACACTTTCCAAAGATCCACTTTATGCCGGACACTAAACTAAGCACTTTACATATTCTAATAAAACTCTCTGAAGTAGGCAAGAACTTGCAGTAGGGAAATTCAGTGAACACTCAGGATCACGCAGTAAGTGGTGGTTCCAACATGGGAATCAGGCCTGACACACAGCCCGTGCACCTTGTGCCGTGTGACACAGCCTTCCCCAGCCCTGCTCCCGGCCACAACTGCTATAACAACGACTTTCTCCTGTTTTATCTCTTTAGGACTCCAACCAGCCTGTGGCAGATTTCTTGATTTAGGTTCCACCTCTGTGGTCTTTAAAACCACCTGCTCTCTGCGGAGACCACAAGCACACTGTGTAGCTCTTCCTGTCCAGATGGAGATCTGTTCCCTTCCTCTGCCTGGGGCCTGCCTATGTGATGCTCTAAACAGTAGAGGCAGGGGCACACGAATGACCCTGCTTCTTATCAGATGGGTCACCTAGCTGGGCCCAGCCACGTTGCCAACCCACAGAACGGGGAGTGCAATGCTTGCTGTTTTAAGCCACTGGGTTTTGGGGTGGTTTGGTACACAGCAAAAGCTAACTGATACAGCTTCTCTGGCCTAGATTAAGAGACTCTTTGCAGTTAAAAACAGATGTGGATAGACCCAAAGGTCATTGAAAATTTACTAATGATGGCTTATTCATCTATTCTGCTTCCTACAAGTCCAGTCTGATTCAACGTTAGTACTCCCTAAAACCACATAGGTTATATAGTTAAAAAGCTGACAATGGCTAGATGTGGTGGTGCAAGCACTAGGGAGGCTGAGGCAGGAGGATGGCTTCAAGCCTGAGGCCAGCCTGGGAGTTCAAGACCAGCCTGAACTATATACAAACAAACAGTCACAAACGACAAACAGAAGGTGACAGTGAACTCACGCAGCCTTCCCCTCTCCTATGCTCCTTGAGGCAACTCTTATCTCCTCATAGCACCCAGCACAATCCTCCTGTATATCACATATCCACAGAAAACAATTCCCGAGCAATAGAAGAGAGATTATTTTAATCCCTAAGGAACCTAAAACCTTCCAACCACTTTGAAGGACAGTGTAGTCATAGCCTTAGTGTTAAAATCTGGCAACTTTAATGCCGGGCGTGGTGGCGCACGTCTGTAATCTCAGTACTCGGGAGGTTGAGGCAGGAGGATTGTTGGAGAGCAGCCTGGGCTACAAGGTGAGCTCAAGACCAGCCTGAACTGCACAGGGAGACCCTGTCTCAAAAAGACAAAACAAACAAACAAACAAATAAAATCTGGCAACTTTAATTAGAAATGGACAAAAGCCATGCACATTGGCTACAGCCAGGGCTTAGGAGACTTACTCCTTGAGTTTTAACTACATTGTTCATTTTCATTTGTTTGTTTTTGGTGCTGGGGATGGAACCCAGGCCTCCCCCATGCTAAGCTCTCTACCACCGAACTTCACATCCAGGTCTCCTTGGGAGACAGCTTAGGGTAAAACTAGGATCTCAAATTTAAATATGTACCAAAGGTCCTATGAGCATCTGCACTTTTTTTTTCTTTTGTGGGGTGTGCATCTGTGACTTTTTGAGACAAGGTCTCGCTATAGAGTTCAGGCTGGCCTTGAACTCACTATGTAGCCCAGGCTGGCCTTGAACTCACAGTGAATCTCCTGCCTCAGCCTCCAGAGTGCTGAGGTTACAGGCATGCACCACCATACCTGGAGAGCTTCTCTACTTCCTGAACATAACTAAATTTTAGCAAAAAAAGAGAAAAAATTGGGAAGAAGCTCCCTATCTAACTGGCTGGTGCTTAAACACAGAATAATGATGAGTTCTTGTTCACACTCAGTAAATTTCCAAAGCACCATAATTCTAGAACAGCATATCACAGTTTCTGAGAGAATGTTACTTCATGGACAAAACAGGCTTTATCTGTAAAAGATCAGAGTTAACTTGCTAAAAATGAATTCACTATTAGGGCATTCTTCCCTTTATATCAAAATGCCTTTCTTAACATAAACATAACATTAGTCTTTCACACACTCATGAGTGTTTCAAGTTCAACAAAAGATAGAACTCCAGAGACAAATCAGAGTGCTGCATTTACAACCATTACCTCAGCTACAAACACGGAGGCACAAAAAAGCAGTAGTCTCCCTAATGACCCACAGTGACCCTTAATGATGTTTCCAGAGCTGAGCCTGAACCGCCAAGCTGCTAAATCACTTGCAAAAATTACCCTGTACCCGGTGACCGAGCTGAGCAACGGGTTACTCAAAAATGCTGTGACATCAGCTGGGCCCTGGCCACGTGCACCGCACACCCAGGTGGCTCACCTCTGGAAAAATGAGGATGGCCTAAAAGCTGATTCTGTGTAATTTTTACACTTGGGATGCAAGCCAGGGAGACAAGATTAGCAAATCGAAGGCCCAAATACAGAGCATGACACGAGCACTCTCTCAGGAGTTTATAAGCTATACTACCCATAGCTCTCTTGGGGGAGGGCGTCCTACTGTGTTTCAGATCTAGGGGCCTCCATCAATTCTCCGATGATTCTAATTTCATTTGTCCCTTCAAGCTAAGTGTTCAGAGTGCCTACTGCTAGGGTAAGTGCCATTTCTTGTGAGATGATTCTGTTATGTACCTTCCTGAAAAAAAAAAAAAGGGAAAAGAGGAAGCAAAGAAAAAGGATAACTTAAGGGACTGCTTGATGCACGCAGGATATAATACATATTTATGAAACACAGGTGTAGATACTTTTGCATTTCATTGAAGTTGAATTAGGTGAAAAATGGAAAAATATCTTTCACCAGTACCTGTATCCTAAGTCTTCACTGAGATGGATCATATGAAGGATATACGACTCCTTGCTGGTTCCAGTGAGGCCAGGCAACAGTAAGATAGTGGGCCGGGTGCTGGCATCCGTGTAATATGCACTGTTATCATTATCAAACCAGTCCAGGGAAACCTGCCCTCCATCTGCGGTTTTAATAAGTTCGCTGAAAGAAACAATTACAAAGACATTACTCAGTAAGTATTTCAAGTTCTGTCTTAACGTTAGAGTTTTTCCCCCTTATGGATTTAATTTTTCATTATTAAGTTTATCGGTACAATTTAGATATACATATTAATCGCATTCATCATAGGGAATGTTAGGGTTTGAATTCCACAAATACACCACATTATTTGGTCCTCTCCAAACAGCTTATGTTCAGCAGTCTCACACAGACATATCTGTATGTCCCTTTCAACACAAGGATGTTATAAAGATTAGTACCATATATTTCCAGCGTCCCCAGTAAAAGGTAATACACAAAAATGAACTGGGAGTCACTTCAAACATTTGAGCTGGGGATGTGGCTGCGGAGCATTTGCCTAGCATGTGCAAGGCTTTGGGTTCGGTGACCCAGCACAGCAGGAGAGAAAAAAAAAAACCTCAAATATTTATCCTGTAATCATTTCCTCATTACTCTAAATACCTAGCATTTAACCCCGATTTGATGGAGGTCACTCAGATTACTCAACAGGGCATCGTAAAATGCAGATCTGATTATGCCAGGAGCTCTTTTGACCCAATAATGCAGCCTCCTCACACAGCCTAGTGCACAATTTGCTTCTTAAATAAGTATTTGTTACTTAGTATCGATGAACTGCACAGAATTTTCCCAAATTGTACTTGTTTCAGACAACAAAAAAAGAACTTCAGAGGCACTAGATGACTCAGGAAAATTAGTAACAGGCACCATTCAACTCTCCTGGCTATACATTCCTGGCTACATCTGTAACACCTCAAGGTCGGTCTCACCAAGAAAGCCTCTGCTTGTCAAGGGGAACCCCCGGGCGCCTGGCCCCCGCTCTGCCACACATCAATGAACCGGTGCTGTCACCAAAGCGTGTGCTCAGGACAGACGCAGGACGAACGGGGAAGACCTTACCCCAGGTACCTCTCCATCCTAGAAATAATCCATTTACTCGGGGGAGCGGGGCGCAAAAGAAGCAAAAAGAAAAAGGAAAGGCAATCGCTGAGTATTTCCCTGCAGCTTCAAATGGGGTAGGGGGATGCTGTCATTTCCTCCCTGTGCCCGCTCCTCGACCCCGAAGCCCGCGGTTCTGTTAACCAAGAACTGTGCTCCCAAACCCGGGACTTGGAAGAAACGTCAGAAAACGACATGTACTCACTTCCTGTACTGCACGGGGGGCTTGGCAGTGATGAAGGGTCTCAGCAGCGTCTGTCCCCGGCTCTCCCAGCACCACACGGTCGGGTAGTAAGTTTCGGTCACCACGGGACAGTGCTCCTGGAGAAAGCGGCTGAAACTTTCGCCGCCCGTCACCAGCTGGGGCTTCTGCAGGCGAAGCCGGTGATCAGCGAAGGGTCCGGAACGGAGCGAACTTTCTGCCAAGCGTAACCGCAGCCTGCGCAGAGCGGCCCCCCCCCGCCACGCGAGACACCCCGAAGACAAGTGCCGGGGGACCGCCGCGGAGAAGTCGCAATCACGACCGGCTAGGCGGTGGTTTAGCAGCTCCCCGGGGCAAAGGCGAGCGCTGAGGCAGGGAAGTGCCACAGGGCGCCCGGCGACACTGCCGCCCGCGGACGGTGACCGCGCGGCGCCGGGCGCAGCGTCCGCAGGGTCCCGCCTCAG
>NW_004955402.1:10356695-10358091 GCF_000276665.1 Chinchilla lanigera
CCGCACCATCGCGGGAGGTCGGGGCGCCCCACGCGGGGCGGAGCGCGCGCGCCTCCTGCCGAGACGGGACCGGCCCTCCCTGGTGACCTTGACCGGTGTCACTCGGCGGCCGCGGCGACAGGCGACAGGTTTGCATAAACTAGCGGTTCGGGACGGACCGGAAGTGTGGCTGGGATTCCAGGATTTGGGGACTTCATCCCTAAGTTATGCTGGGAGAATTCGCTAGGTAGTGAAAGCACCCTACACGCCCCCACCCCGCGAGTTGTGATCCCTGGAAGCTGTGAAAAGAGGAAGCATATCCTGTGGACGTCGCGCTTCCACGACAGTCCCATGAGACTTTAAATGTAACTGTGAATAGGGAGAGTATTTGTTACACATATGTAACAAATACTTAGATACTATGTAACAAATACTTTTTGCAAAAGGGGAGGGAACCCTGAAGTGGGGGAGCGAAAAAAAGAAAAGGAATGAAGCTGTGTTATGTAGGTGGACCACTCTCCACCTGGAATGTGACAGGTATGTGCAGCAAACAGGTACCGCCAAGAAGAAAAACAATTTAACAATTTCTCTGTGAATCTTTTTAATAGGTAGAGGATTTAAATGAGCAGCAGTTTCTAAAAATAAATGGAAAGGTCAAGAATAGGAAGCAGGAGCTGGGCATGATGGCGGCACACATGTGATCCCAGCACTTGGGAGGCTGAGGCAGGAGGATTGATTAAGTCGAGACCAGCCTGGATTCATAATGAGTTCAAGGCCACCCTGAACTACACAGCAAGAACCTGTCTCAAAAAGAAAAAGGGAGAAAGAAAGAAAGAAAGAAAGAAAGAAAGAAAGAAAGAAAGAAAGAAAGAAAAAAGAATAAGAGGCAGGATTCAACAATGTCAAAAAGCCCACTTGTGGTTCATGAATTTTTTGAAAGTATAGACACGTGGAGAAGCACACCCACTTCTTCAAGTACAGACAGGAACTATTTACGGAGTATGTGCTAGGCTCCCTTAGGACAACGCGGCAAAAGTTAGGGGATGCTGAAAGGCACAGGAAAGGGTTAGAAGAGGTAACAAGGGTGGTGAGACTCAGGCAGAATAAAGAAGGTGAGGCCTGACCAGACTATGAAAAGTGTCGCAAGGCTGTACATTGTGTAGATATATTTTCATTGCCAGATAATAACTACACACATATGGCAGTCAGGGTCACCTTTCAGGCCATGTGTGTACTGTGTTGTGAGCACATCGGGGGGAATGGGTGTATCTGGTTTTTTTTTTGTTTGTTTTTGTCTTTTTGAGACAGGGTCTCGCTGTGCAGTTCGGGTTAGCCTTGAGCTCAGTTTGTAGCCCAGGCTTGTCTCAAACTCACAGTGATCCTCCTGCCTCAGCCTCCCAAGTGCTGGGATTACAGG
>NW_004955402.1:10358575-10366844 GCF_000276665.1 Chinchilla lanigera
CTCTTTCTTTCTTTCTTTCTTTCTGTACTGGGGATTGAACCCAGGGCCTTCACCCAGAGAGGTTCATCACCAGCCCTTTAAAAATTTTTAAATTTAATTTAATTTATTTATTTATTTGGTACTGGGAATCGAACTCAGGACCTTGCACTTGCCAAGCAGGCACTGTATCCCCGGGGCTGTATTCCCGCCCCCCATTTCATGTCTGTAAAGAGGGCTTCACTAGGTTTCCCAGACTGGGCTGGAACCAGTGAGTGCTGGAATTACAGGTCTGCACCTCCACGGCTGCCGTATAGTTTCCCTTTAGACAAGAGCTATGATTCCCAACTTACAAACGAGAAAATGAGAGCACGGAGAATTTCACTCACTCACTAAAGCAGTTTCTTTCTTGGTTCTTACCAAGCACCGAGAATCCAAAGATGAGTGAGACAGAGGAGGCATTTGACAGTTGCATGGTAACGGGGCAGTGAGCGAGGGACTGCAGGAAGCGTCACGCATGGCAGGGAAGGGGTAACAGCTACAGTAGTAACAGCAAAAATTTGGAGCTGAAATAGAACAGAATTTATCACAGTGGCGTTCAGTAGTTGATGAAATCTCTAACGGGGCAGAAGAGTTAAGCTAGAATGTTTGGAAGATGGCTTTAAAAAGTTGTGGAGCTGAGCCAGACCACTGGAAGGCTGAGGCAGGAGGATCGCCATGAGTTGGAGGCCAGCCTAGGCTTCAGAGTGAGTTCAAGGCCACAGGCTTCAGAAAGCCTGAACCACATAGTGAGATCTTGGTCTCAAAAAACAAACACAATAAAAAATAAAGATCAGAGAAGTGTCCTAGACCATTTCCTGTTGCTATAGCAGAGAGATTAATCCAGTCCTTTGAGAAAGGTATTCATCCCTTGTAAGGACCTAAATGCCTCTTTAGAAGCCACCCACCACTCCACGGGAATCAAAATGGGGACCTTGTGCTTGCCAGGCAGGCGCTTGTGCCGCTGAGCTACATCCCCAGCCCTCAACATGTGTTTCAGAGGACCTAAATCAAACACAAACCAGAGCACCAGGCTAAGAAGAGGTGAAAGACTTTGGGGGGATGAGACAACCGTACATTCCATTTCTAGCCGGGAAGGCTGGAGCATGAACACGTTTCACAGCCAGGAAGCAAGCAGAGTTGGGGTTCAGCAGGCCTCCTAAACCTGCTTTGGCAGTTACAATATTACCTTATAAGATACTATTAGCTTTGTGACAACAACAAGAAAGTAATAGTTATTTCAAATTTCAAGAAAATCTTACCTGCAAATCATCTGTCATGAACATATGTTGGTCACAGTGAAACACACTGTCTTGAGGGTTTTGTTTTGTATTTTGGAGGTGTTGGGGCTCAAAACCAGGGTCTCACATGCTAGGCAAGTGCTCTATCTCGATGATGGTTTGAACTGCATCCCCAGACCTTTGTTTGTTTGTTTGTTTGGTTGTTTCTTTCTTTCTTTCCTTTTTGCGTGTATCAGGGTCTTGCTATGTAACCCAGGCTGTCTTTGAACTTGAAGTGATCCTCCTGCCTCAGCCTCCTGAGTGCTGGGATTATGGGTATATGCCATGATGAAGTATCAGCAACCTTCCTGCCTCAGCTTTCTGAGTGCTGGCATTACAGGTATGTACCACCATAGCCAGCTCCTTGTCATTTTCTTATTTCCAAGTCTACATTTCTATTTCAAAGAGGAGTCAGAACCCTCAGAGAACGTGGGTGGGCAGATCCTCAGATGACCCAGCCATCTATGGTCCCCAACCTTATGTGTGCAGGTGGAACTTGGGTCTCACTTCTAACCTACAGAACAAAGCAATAGGACGCCACTATTCCTGCGGTTATACTGTTACCTAAGACTGCATCTTAGTACACAGGAGCTAGAGACTGTCCCACTACCCTGAAGGAATCAGGTAGCCATATTGAGGTGACTCCTGGGAAAAAGGTAGGTCATGAGAAGCCCTGCAGTTTCCAGCTTGGCTTTTGTTTTCCCAGACAAAGTCTTGCTATGTTGTTCAGGCTGGCCTTCAACTTACAGTGTAGTCCAGGCTGGCCTCGAACTTGCAAGGACCCTCCTGCCTCAGCCTCCTGAATGCTGGGATCACCAGAGCCTGGCTTTCCAGCATGGCCCTTTAAAACATCCACTGTGGGGCAGTGAGCTGCCATACAAGGAATTCTTGTGTTCTGAGGCCACCAGGCTGTGAGAGAACCCAAGCTGACTATGTGGAGAGACTGCTCAGATTGGGTAAAACACTGTCTAGCCCTAGCTGTTCCTGCCAACCCAGCTGAAGTTGCAGACGTGTGTGTAGAGAAGTTGGCTGACCCCGTCACAGCTGTAAGTGACTCTGGCCCAGATGTCCTCTGACTGCAGCCACGTGAGAGCTGCCCCACTGAGCCCAGCCAGCCCTGGACACGCAGAGCTCACCACACATCAATGCTTGAGTCGCTAAGTTTGCAGTGGCTTCTTAGGCAGCACTAAGTAACTGAAGCTAGGGCCAATGATCTCGGGTGAGGTACTAGCAAGACCATTTAAGTCTGCTGCCTTACTGCGTGGTGCTAGTAAACAGGGGAGTCATGTACAACCCACAATCAATTTATGTATGTCAACACCACTTACAATGGAAGCCCAAATATGAAAGTCCAAAGAGTAAGTTCTCGTTTATTTTCTTAGTTTGTATTTTTTTTTTTATTAGTGCATGTTTGCAGTACATAATGATCACATTCCTTTTGGGAACTTTGTCCGTGTACATAACAGATCTTAATTCTCTTCACTTCCCTTCCCCTGCCCTCACATCTCTGGGCAAACCTTTTTTGTTTTTTTTTTTATTTTTTGGGACAGAGTCTCCCTACATAGTTCAGACTGCCCTTGAACTCGCAGCAATCCTCCTGCCTCAGCCTCCCAAGTGCCGGGCACAGGCGTGCACCAGCATGCCCAGCCTGTAAACTCTTTTTTTTAAAATAAAGATTTATAGTGATATAACACTTGTCTTGCATGTGTGAGGTCCTGGGTTTAATCCCCATCACCACACAAACAAACACAAAGATTTATGATCTTTGGGAAACGACTTCAGTCACATTCAGAGGAAAACGGGGGACCTACTCCTTTGCGTGAGAAATACTAAGCAAAGGGAAAAAAGCCAGCGTTTTCTTGCCTTTCTTGTACTAACCATCTCTTAGGATAATCAAATAGTCTTGAAGAAAGTTCTAGATAAGAGAATTCTGGCTAACAAAATGAAGAAGGAATGGTAGAAAAAGAGTATCATGTTTCATAGCCCTTAATGAAATAATTGTATGTCTAAGCAATGAGTATTGTTGCTATTTAAATCATAGAAGCTAATGGGGAAATTTATAATGGATGGACTAGGTTGATAATTCTCTTTATCAATCTAAACATCAAAAAATACATAGTCGCCCAGAAAGTAAGTGATCTCTGAAAGCATAAAGCAGTAAGTATGAAACATGATCTAGGGCTGGGGATTTAGCTTGGTGGCACAGCACCTGCCTGGCAAGTGCAAGGTCCTGAGTTTGACTCCCATCAAAAAATGGGCTTCTGAGGTCAATACACACTTCTCAGATGAAGAAATACAAATGGCAAATAAATATATGAAAAGATGGTCAACATCGTTGGTCATTCAAGTAATGCAAATTAAAACAACACTGAGGTTCGATCTCACCCCAAAAAGAATGGCTATCATCAAGAAATCCACCAATTACAAATGCTGGAGGGGCTGTGGGGAAAAAGGAACCCTTCTCCACTGTTGGTAGGAGTGTAGACTGCTGTAATCACCGTGGAAATCAGTGTGAAAATTCCTCAAAAAACTAGGGTTAGAGGTTCCATTTGATCCAGCTATTCCCCTTCTGGGTATTTTCCTAGAAGAACTGAAAACATCATACCACAGCAATATATGTGCACCCATGGTTATAGCAGTGCAATTTGTCATAGCTAAATCTTGTAAACAACCCAGATGTCCATCAGCAGAGGAATGGATTAAAAAAAAGACTTTTCTTTCTTTTCTTTTTTCTTTTTGGTTTTTTTTATTTTTTATTTTTTTATTTTTGTTTTTTTTTTTTTTTTTGGTTTTTCTCCGGTACCGGGAATCGAACTTACGACCTTGCACTTGCCAGGCAGGCACTTTGCCGCTAAGCTAAATCCCCAGCCCCTCTTTTTGGTTCTTTTTGAGACAGGGTCTCACTATGCAGTTCAGGCTGGTCTTGAGCTCACTTTGTACCCAGGCTGGTCTTAAACTAGCAACAATCTTCCTGCCTCAGCCTCCCAAGTGCTGGGATTACAGGGGTGTACCACCAAGCCCAACCCTAGATGTGGTATTTTTATACAATGAAGTATTACTCAGCTATAAAGAAAGATTAATTCAAGGGTTTTATAGGTAAATGGACGCAACTAGAGGCTATAGTCATAAGTGAAATAAATCAGACCCACATGTATAAACATAGTATTGTCTCCCTAGTGTAAAAAACTGAAAGAGTAAATAAAATCTGAAAGGTACATATAATAGATATTGTGAAAGGGAAAGAAACTGCTAGGGAAAGGAGAAAAGAAAAAAGGAAGGGATATATATATCATGGCTAATTTCTATTGGTTTATTGTAAGGAATAGTTAATACTTAATTTTTTGGGCCAATTTTACATGCTTATATCTGGTAATCTGAACAACTACTTTGAAGATAACAATATGCAATATAACAACCATTGTTGATTTCCTTTCACCTTGTTTTGAGATTCTGTATCATTTTTAATGTTTTTTTCTTATTTTTAATTCTCTCTAAAGTAAAAAAAACTACTCTTGCTCAAAAAATAGAGTTTGTTCAAGCCTAGAGATCTGATTGCCACTTTATAGACATATCAGAGGCAGAGAAACATGTTAAACACTTCAGGGATATGATTAGAAAAATCCAGAGTAGGGGAAATTTTCTGGGTCAAATAATATGGTTTATTCAATGTTATTTTCAAAGGATTAAAAAGAAGAGGAAGGTGTGCCATTAACCTTGTCAGCTCACCTGGGTTAGAGGCACCCGGGGAGCTGATTGGATTGGAGGGGCACTGACCTCATCCGTGGGCTGATCCACCATGAGTGCACAGTGTGGAGAAACGCACTTGTGGGATGGAGCAGTGGACACAGTGGGCTGCAGTGGCTGGTGAGTTCAGAGGTCCCCCTGAGAGGGAGATTGGCTGGCAGCTATCTCGGAGAGAGGCCACCTCAGCTCAGAGCTCAGAGCAGCTGTGGAATCCGTCTAGCCTCTCCCACGTTCACAGTGAGGTGAAACTGAGTTCAGGCCCACAACAGACTCTCAGAGTGGTACAGGCTGATCAAACTGGGTTCCAGCTTCACAACCAGAAATCAGCCTGAACTTCAGTGGAACTAAAGGTGCAGGCTTGCTGGGGTTATCCAATACCCTAATGTAAATGTACAGCTGGCTTGCTGGGATTAATCAACATGGATCTAGACTCTTATCTGCTCACTTTGTCTACCAGTGACAGCAGAAACACACCTTGAAGTGCACATTTCTTATTTTCTTCTTATTTTTTCTTTACCTATTTTTTTGTTTTGCTTTGTTTTCTTGATGGTTTGTTCTTGTTTCTGTGTGAGTATGGACACTGTTTCTAGTTTTTTGTTGTTGTTGTTGTTCTCCCATCCAAGTACTAACCAGGTCCGACCTTGCTTAGCTTCTGAGATCAGACGAGATTGGGCGCGTTCAGGGTGGTATGGCTGTAGACTGTTGTTGTTGTTCTGTTCTGTTCTTGTTTTTATTTCTTCCTTCTTTCTTTCCCTCCTGTATTCTTCACATTTCCCAAAGTTTGCATAATCTTCATTTGTTTTCCAGCCTTGCTTCTAATCACTTCCTCTTTTTTTCTCTATTTTTCCTCCCTAACCTCTTTTAACTGCAGAGCATAACACTGGGTCCAGTGTACCCTTGCCTTACTTTTCTGCCATAAATTTGTACTTTAGTGTGATAGCAGCTGGCTGTGTGTCTCAGTACCTTTCCCTAAGGAATACAGGAAGCAATCTGTGTGTTTACCTACTTGTTATGATGAACAGTAGCATGTGTGCACATGTCCAAAAGTGGCAAAATGGGATTTTTATCTACATTATGCTCCATCTAACTGGTTTTGCATATGTTTACCCAAGCATCATGGAGAGTCCAGTAGACCCACGTCACTCCAGGATTTGTTAAAAAATTTTTCCTTTTGATTTTTCTGGTAGAAGTAGCTCGATTCAATGCAGTGGCACATGAAAAACTAGATTTGCAAGTTTTAGAGGAGGTGAAAGTGAATCATCAAATTACTCACGTATGGATGATGAAGATGATCCATTATGGTAAAATGCATGCTTTCATAACAAAAGAGTGATGTAGGGGTATGATGATGATGATGATGATGACTTTGATGTTGGCCATGTGAGCCGAGTTCCTGTGACAGTGAAATGGAGCAAGAATCGACTGATACAGACACGTGAAATACAGATCTCCTTGATTCAGATGATGAAGAAAACGGCAGTGTGAGTACAAATTTGACTAGTCGATATGTTGCAAAATGGCCATGCAACCAAATGGAACAATCTCATGTTGGAAATAGGTCTGAAAATATAGTGAGGGACTTGGCAAGGGTGAAATATATTAGACAGAATACCAGTACTGCTAATCAATGCTGAAAAATAGATGAAATGTGACAAGATCCTGTGAAATACACAAAAGCTACAATGCAATTAAAACATTTTGTATGAACCAATAGCCATATTCAAAAATATATTTATTATGACACTTTACTAGCTGAACTGAAAGCATTCATAAATCTGCTGTACTTAGCAGGGATTTCTCATGATACTTGCAGGAATGTAAAAGACTTATGCAAAAGTGATAGTTCAAAATATGGCATTAAATCTATGCTCTTGTAGAGGCAAAGACTTATGCTTTCAATTTAGACATTTATCCTGGAACTCACCCATTAGGTCCTTATTCATATAGCAATAAACCAAATGATATTGTGAACAGACTTTTTGCTCCCATCTCCAGAGCTAATTGGAATGTGACAGTAGACAATTAGTTGGCCAGAGATAATAGCTCAGTGGCCCAGCACCTGCCTGGTAAGCACAAAGTCCTGAGTTTGATTCCCAGTACTAATTTCCCAGGTTACAATTGATGTCACATTTGCTAAGAGAGCACAAATTGACCAGTACAGGAACTGTAAGCAGAAACAAAACAGAAATTGCAGATGATTTACATTGGCCTCATATATGGCAAAGAAAAACAAACTGATGCTGCTGATGTCAACATTACTCTATGATGGAAATATTAATAGGGAAACCTCAACAAAATGGAAGCCTGAGATGGAACCTTTCTACAGCAAAACCAAAGGCTGAGCAGATGATTTGATGAGTTATGCAGCAACTGTGATGTCACTCAAAACTCAAAGCATTGGCCAGTGGTTGTGTTTTACTTGATCCAAACCATGGGTGGCATAAATAGTTTGAAAATTTACAAAAAAAATAGTAAGTGCAAAATATCACTGAGAATTTTTCTTAGAGGATTGGGACCAGAGCTCATAAGAGATTATTTGCCGCACAGGAAAAACAAAATGTTTCTGCCCAGAGAGCTACACAAAAAACTGAAGCACACTGCTAAGCTGACAGGTGAATAGGCAGGTGCAGCATCACTTAAAGACCTACTATGACAGCAGGAAAACAAAATAGATGGTAACTGTGCTCTACAAGAAAGGACAGAAGGGGAGGAAGGGTTAAAGAAAGGAGGGTACAGGAAGGGGAAAAAATGAGTCAAGTTATATCATGTACAGGTACAAATTCTCTATGATGAATGTGGTCATTATGTATATCTAAAATGTACCAATAAAGTCTGATCAAAGGAAAAAAAAGGAAGGACAGAAAAATGAAACATATGTGCTATCAGCATAAGTGTTACTTGTGTGTGGAACATGCAGTTGTCATGTGTGAAGACTGCCTCGAGTCTGTCTGTGGTAGAGTCTTGTTTGCATTTACATTGTAGTTCATGTAGGTTTTTTGATGTTATCTTTTAGATTTTGTAAGCAAATACACAGGTGATGTGAAAATGTTGATGTTGATTCTAAGCTTTCATCACCTACCTGACATTTTATTTTATTAATATACATGTTGTATGATATAGTAGGAAGCTTCTGACAAAACAGGAAGAGAAGATAGGTGACACATAGAAAGAGAAAGCTAAGCAAATGTGCTGTTGGTATAGGCAAGACATGTACGTGGAACATGTCATGT
>NW_004955402.1:10367794-10369376 GCF_000276665.1 Chinchilla lanigera
ACTACTTTAGCCAAGATAATTGTCCTAATCAGTTGTTGTTCTGGAATCCAAGACTGAGACTGTCTGAGGGTCATAAAAAATACTATAGGCCAGTGCCAAAGAACCAAGGCCTAGGGCAAATAGGCAGCAGTTTTTCATCCCCAATAAACTGAAGTGGTAGGATCTTGCAGCAGACTCAAAACCCAAAAGCCAGCTACCCTGAAGACATCCCTAGGTAACATTTCCTATAGGTTCTAAAGACTAGCAATAAAGCTACTTGCCATAAGCAATTTATAAGAATCAACACAGGAATTCAACTAAAAAAAAATGAGAAGGCACTTAAATTGTGGTTAGTGATCACAGAAACACAGATTTCTTAATAAAAGCAAGGGATCATGAATAAGTAATCCAACAGCTACTAGATGATGCAAAGAAGAATAACATAAGATTGATTGGAGCCAATGAGAAAAAAGAAGCCATAGCACAAATAAAATAAAACACCTGTTCACAGAGGTAATGGCAAAAAACTTCTCAAGTAGAAGACTTTGACATACAGATAAGTGAGACATATTATTGGGGACCCCTGTAGCGAGTCACCAATTTCCTGGAACTTGCTATGGTGTACAGCAAAAAGAAAGAGCAAGACATAAAATGATGATGCAGTGGGGATCTGGGATGGGCAGTTGTTCACGGGAAACAAAAGGCTACTAAACAAAATCTCAGTATTTATAGATCATATTTACATTGAGGAAAATGGTGAGGGGAGAGCAGATGAATCAGAGTGGGGGGCAATGGTCTTATCCTGAGAAAGATCTTGTTGATGAAGATCGCTTCCAATGACTCACAGGGCAGCAGTGATCTTATGGTAATGAGGATTTTGTGTTGATGAAGACAGTGGGGAGAGAGGGCAGATTAATGTGAAGTTTGTCTTTTCCCCCAGGTGAAACTTTTTTTTTTTTTTTAATATTACTACTTGGTTCTCCAGGAACCAGAACATCTTCAGCTGATATAATCTTGCCCTGGAGCATCAGAGCATCATGGGACCCCTGAGGCCTCAACTGTGACTGGAGGCACATGGAGTTATGTTTCCAAATACCACAGCTGGCACACAGGGGAAGATACTAGGCCTTGGACCAGCCCTAGTCACATTTTAATCATGAATTGATTTTTCCCAAAACTTACATAGAATGGGCCTTAGCAGCAAATTGAATTCCAATTAGCCATGATTAAAAAAAAGCTACACTAAGGCACATAATAGTCAATATTCCAGAAATTCAGTACAGAAACAGAATATTAAGAGCTGTTAGAGAAAAGAAACAAATCACTTATAAAATAAAGTCCATCAAAATCACCGCTGACTTCTCAACACAATCCCTCAGGTCAAGGAAAGGTTGAAGTGAAGTATTTCAAGCCCTAAAAGAAAACAACCTCCACTCCAGACTAATGTACTCCACAAAACTATCTTTCAAAATTTATGGAGAAATAAGACACTTCCATGACAAAAAACATCTGAAAAAAATGCATGACCACCACACCAACACCCCAAAATGTTCTCAGGACATTCTAGCAAAGGATAACAAGGACTACAACTCCATGAACCCCA
>NW_004955402.1:10370216-10372216 GCF_000276665.1 Chinchilla lanigera
CTCCAAAGGGATTGGGTGGCTCCACCCCTATGACACTTCCAGTGGTTGTAGCTCCCGTGGCTCCTCTCTTGGGCCTGCTCTGCTCCCTCCTTGCAGTTTTCCTTAGAGGATTCATGTCCCTGGTTTCTCTAACCTTCTAGGGTCTTCACTGCACCATTGGTTTCGCACTCACAGATTCACACACTGCCCTCTCCAGGACACACTTCCTGGCCTCTCAAGGCGGCTTCTGAAATTTGGGTGGAAACCTTCCTGACCCCACAACTCTTGCATTCTGCATGCACTTGAGACCAGCACCACGTGGATGATGCCAAGGTCTTCTGCCAGCTGGAGCAGGAGCCAGGTTTCCCTCTCTCTTGGCTGTAGGGGATGAGTCCCTAGATTGCTGAGCACTCTGAATCCAACTCCAAGGAAAAACCCCACTAGGCTGCTGCCACTGTGCAGTATAGTGCAGTCACTGCCGTTCTGGAGGGTGTGCTCTGGGGCTTTCTTCTCAAAGGAAAATCTTTCACTTTTACAACCTTGAGGCTGCAAAGAGTGGAGCACTGTTGATTCACATGATGCCCTCAGGCCATCTTTTTTATTCTAGTTTTCCTTCTTAATAATCTAGATCTCCTCTGCTCTATCTTTGCAGTCCACAGCTTTATTGGAGCTTCCTTTCCAGCCAAACTCACAATGTTTTAAATCATTCTGCTAGGCTCTTCTTCATTCTGAACATAAATCTGACTAAAATCCTCAATAATAGCTATGCCATTGCATCAACATTTGACTGCCTTAAAATTTCTTCTGCCAGATTAATTAGTCTGGCACCCTTAATCTTAGTCTCAGAAAAAGGCTCTGGACATGAGCAAAATACAGCCAAACTTTCTGCACCAAATATCAGTGCATCCAACTATATAAATCAAATATTAATGAACATGAAAAATAAAATAATACAATACTAATACAATTGTAATGGGGGACCTCAAAATCCCAGTGTCACAAATAGACAGATCAACTAGGCAAAAAAATCAGCAAAGAAATATCGGACCTGAACCAAACTTTTGAACAAATGGACTTAGTAGATGTCTACAGAGTATTCCACCCCAGAACATCAGAATATGCATTCTTCTCAGCTGCACATGGGACCTTCTCCAAAATAGACCATATACTAGTTCATAGAAAATGCTTAAGTAAACACAAAGAAATTAAAATTATCCCCTGCATATTATCAAACCATAGTGCAGTGAAACTGGAAATAAACAGCAAAAGGAACCACAAGAACTTCATAAACACATGGCAATTAAATAACACCCTCCTGAACAACCAATGGGTAACAGATGAAATTAAAGAAGAAATTAGACAGTTTCTACAATTAAACTATAATGCCAGTACAACATACTGGAACTTGTGGGACAAAATGAAAGCAGTCCTATGTGGGAAATTTTTTCTTTGAGACAGAGTCTCACTTTATAGTTCAGGCTGGCCTTGAACTTGCTTATGTAGCCCTGGCTCACCTCAAACTCATGGCAATTGTCCTAACACAACCTCACAGATGCTGGGATGACAGGTGTGTGCCACCACATGTGATCTCCAGGGGAATTTATAGTAGTGAATTACTATATCAGAAAAACAAAGTGAGCTCAAACAACCTAATGTTGAACTCAAACCTCTAGAAAAAGAAGAGCAAGTCGAGCCCAAAGCTCGTGACAGAGGAAATTATAAAGATCAAAGCAGAAATTAATTCAATGGAAACCAAGAAAACAATATAAACAGTGAATTAAAGGGCTCTCTGCCTCGTAGGTGCCCAGAAGGAGGGGTCCAGGCGCACGGGGAGCCACGCGCAGGGGGCGCCCATCTTCCAACTGGCTGGCTCCCTGCCTCATAGGTGCCTGGAAGGAGGGCCCCTGTGCACCAGGACCCACGGGTGGGGAGTGCTGGTCTTCCCGCTGGCTTGCTCCCTACTGCGTAGGCACCCGGAAGGAGGGCCCCCAGTGCAGGGGGAGCCATGTGGTGGCGAGTGC
>NW_004955402.1:10373861-10391780 GCF_000276665.1 Chinchilla lanigera
CTCCACAAACTGTAAGTGAAATAAACCTTTCCTTCCTTAATTTTGGGCATCAGGTATTTTGTCCCAGCAATGAGAGAAAAGTAACCAAGACAGTAGTACAGCCTAGCCTTGAACTCATGGCAATCCTCCTGCCTCAATTTCCTGAGCGCTGGGATTACAGGTGTGTGCCACCACACCCAGCTCTATAAGAAATTTAGAGAAGACCTAATGACACTACTTCTCAAACTGTTTAATGAAATAAAAGGGAAGTAATGTTCCCAAACTCATTCCTGGAAGCAAAACCAGAAAATGACTGAACTAAGAAAGAGGCCAATCTTTATAATGAACATAGATACAAAAATCTTCAATAAGATACTGGCAAACAGAATGCAGCAAGCTGTGAAGAGATTATGCACTATGAAAAAGTAGAATTCATCCTACAGACACAAAAATTATTCAACACGGAAATAAATAAATGCAATACATCATATTCACAGAGTCAAGGCAAAAAACCATAGGATCATCACAATAAATGCAGAAAAAGCATTTAACAAATTCAACACCCACTTATGACTGAAACCCTACAGAAAATTATTATAGATAGTCTTTATCTCAATCTGATAAAAGCCATCTATGACAAACCAACAGCCTACATCATACTAACTAAACAAAAACTGAAAGCCTTTTCTCTAAAATCAGGAACAAGAAAAAAAAAAATAAAATCAAGAACAAGACAAAGATGTACACTGTCACCACTCTTATTCAGTAGAGTTCTAGAAACATTAGCCAGAGCAATTAGGCAACAAAACAGATAAAAGGAATAAGAATAGGAGAGGAAAAAGTTAAATTATCATTATTTGTGGGTGACAGGATGCTTTACATAGACTCCCAAAACTCCACCAAAAGACTTTTAGATTTAAAGGACAAATTTAGTAGCATATCTGGATACAGAGTCAAAAATCAATACCCTTCCTGTACACAAATAACAAACTCACTGAGAGAGAAATTAGAGAGACAACACCTTTCACAATAGCATCTAAAAAAATGAAGTACCTAGGAATCAATCTAATGAAGGAAGTAAAGGACTTCTACATTGAAAACTATAATAGTCTTAAAAGGGAGATTGAAGAGGATATCAGAAAATGGAAAGATAAGGGCTAGGAATACAGCTTAGTGGAACTGCACCTGTCTGGCAAGCATGAGGTCCTGAGTTTGATACCCAGTACAAAAGAAAGAAAGAAAGAAAGAAAGAAAGAAAGAAAGAAAGAAAGAAAGAAAGAAAGAAAGAAATGGAAAGATATTCCTTGTTCCTGGGTAGGAAAAACCAAAATAGTGAAAATGGCCATACTTCCAATGTTGTTAAACAGATTTAATGCAAGCCAGATAAAAATTCCAATAGCATACCTCACAGAATTAGAGAAAACAATACTAAAATACATTTGGAACCAGAAGAGACCTAGAATAGCAAAAGCATTCTGGGCAACAAACGCAAGGCAGGGGGCATCACAATCCCTGACATGAAATTATACTAAAGCTACTGAGAGGGGCTGGGGATTTAGCTCAGTGGCAAAAAAGCGCCTGCCTGGCAAGCGCAAGGTCGTGAGTTCGGTTCCCGGTACCAGAGAAAAACCAAAAAAAAAAAAAAAAAGCTATTGAGATAAAACAGCGTGGCACTGGCAAAAAACAAACCAAAGCAAAAACAAACTCGAGCATTAATGAAATAGATTAGAAGATGCAGAAATAACTCCAAACACTCTCAGCCACCTTATCTTTGACACTGGGGCCAAACACCTTTACTGGAAGAAAGATGGTCTCTTTAATAAGTGATGCTGGAAAAACTGGCTTTGTACATGTGAAAGATTTATACTAGATCCATTCCTATCACCATGCACTAAACTAAAATAAAAATGGATCAAAGATCACAATATTAAAGCAGAAACACTAAATCTGCTGGAAGAGAGAATAGGTAGAACTCTGAAAGACATTGGTGTAGATCAAGACTTTGTGAACAAAACCTGGATCACACAGGAACTATCACAAAGAATCACCAACTATAATCTCATCTTGTTAAAAAGCTTTTGCACAACAAGAGAAACCACCAACAGAGTGAAGAGACAACCCACAGTATTGGAAAAAAATTTTCCATCTATTCTTCAAAGGACTATTATCTAGAATATATAAAGAACTCAAAAAAAAAACCCCTACATTAATTAATTAATTAATTAATTAATTTGGCTTTTTTATTTTAAAGAGTAAAAGAAGGATAACATAGTAATAGGCAGTTCCTATAACATAGTAATAACCAGTTCCACGCCACTGGTTATTCAAGAGATGCAAATCTCAGACAACACTGAGATTTCATCTTACTTCAGAAAGCATGGTTATGATCAAGAAATGAACCAATAACAATTACTGAATTACAGACAAAGTGGTAGGAACTTATCAATGGTTATTGTTTTACATATTGTTATCTACAAGATAGTTTCTCAGGAAAACAAATAGACAAATAATAGTGAGTTACAGACAAAAGTGGTAGGTTATTATCAATGGTTGTTGTACTATACTTTGGTATCTTCAAAGTGTTTTCTAAAGAAAATAAATAGAGCTATACATGAGTGACCAATTGAATATTCGTTGACTATTCTCAACGGTTGTTGTAGAAAACACATAGTAATAAACATACATCCCTTTACAAAATAGCATAGGAACAATACAAACATTACAGAGTTATGGACAGCTTAGTAGGAAAATATCAGTGGCTGCTGTAATACATGGTAGTATCTTCAAAGTGGTTTCTCAGGAAGACAGAGATACGCAAGAAAGATCTAACAAGTAGTTACAGCCTAATGGTTGTGAAAAATAGTGTATTACCTCCTCACCAGTGACTCCTTTCACTGAGGTATGATGGCTGGAAGGAAGGCCAGGCTTGAAAAGAAGGACCGAGAGACTTGCACCTGTGTCTAACAACAGGCTGTTTCCTTTTTCCTCTATAGTCATGATTACCCAGAGCTCCTCTATGGAGGTGACAGTCTGGCCAGAGAGAGAAGGCAGAGTATGCCCTGGGCCCCCTCATTCCTATGAGACTAACTGGTAGAATGGGTCTGAGCTCTGGGGCCTCCACTTCAGAGGGCAGACCGATCTCCAGTGGTCTCCTTTGCATCCAGGGCATGGCCCATGGGGCCTCTTAGGGCAGTGTCTCTTGAGGTGGCCTGGCTTTTAACAGTGGTAGCAGATAAATGCAGTCATCGAGTTCTTCTTGGAGCCCTGAGAATCAGACTTAGGGTCGCTTTTTCTTAGTGCTGCAGCAAAAACAGCTGCTTTTTCTCAGTCTCTTTGTTTTCTCTCCTTGGCCTCCTCCTCATCACAGTTATAGAATACTGAGGAGGCAATTCTTACTAACATCTCAAGTGAGCCATCTAGGTCGAAAGCCTTTTTTTGTAGCTTTTTTTCTCCAGCCTCCCAGTGCACTGGGACCCCATTTTTTTTTTTTTTTTTTGCTTTTTGAAAGTGCCAAATCCTAGCCACTAGACCACCAGGGACACTTTTTTGGTTTTTTGAGACAAGGTCTTCCTATGCAGTTCAGGCTGGCCTTGAGCTCACTTTGTAGCCAGGCTGGTCTCAAACTCACAACGGTCCTCCTTCCTCAGCCTCCCAAGTGCTGGGATTACAGGGATGTACCACCACACCCAGCTAGACCCCCTAAATTTAAAGAAATGAGCATCCCAATCCAGAAATGAGCATCTGAGGTGAACAGAAACTTCTCAGATGAAGAAGTGGAAATGGCAAATGAATATATGAAAAATGTTCCACACCACTGGTTATTCAAGAGATGCAAATTGAAACAACACGGAGATTTCATCTTACTTCAGAAAGAATGGTTATGATCAAGAAATGAACCAATAACAAATGCTGGTGGGGCTGTGGGGACAAAGTAACATTTCTCCACATTTGGTGGGAGACTATACTGGTGCAACCACTGTGGAAATCAGTGTGGAGATTCCTTAAAAAGTTAGGAGTAGAGGTTCTATTTGACCCAGTTATTCTCCTTGGTATCTTCCCAAAAGAATTAAAAGCATCATCCCACAGGAATATATGCACACCCATGTTTATAGCAGCACAGCTTGTAATAGCTAAATCTTAGAAACAACCCAGATGCCCATCAACAAATGAATGAATAAAGATGTGGTATATAATAGAGTACTATTCAGCCATGAAGAAAGATAAGCCTGAGACATTTCTAGGTAAATAAATGCACCTTGAGCCCACACTCCTACCTGAAATAAGTTGTACACACATGTGTAGATACCGCATTCTTTCTCTGCTGTGAGAAACTGAAAGAAGATGGAGGAACTATCAAACACCCAAGGAAAGAATAAATAAGAATGAAAATATTTCATAGATATTGGGAAATGGGAAGAAAATGTTCAAATGTGAAGGGGAACAAGGGAGGAGGGTAGGGGAAGGAAGGAAGGAAGGGACAAGGAAGAAATGAGAAAAAAGGAAAAATGGAAACAAAGCTTTTATAAATAAGGAGGGGAAGAGGGGCTGAAGTGGGGGAGAGGGGAATGGGGAAAAAGAAGAAGCAAGATAATCATGTTCAAGTACAAATTCCCTGTGATGGATGTGATCATTATGGATGCTTAAAATTACTGATAAAATAAAAGCTTTAGAAAGTATATTTTAAATAATTTTAAATCTTGGAATAATTTTAGATTTACAGAATAATTTCAAAGATAGTGCATAATTCTCATATGCCCCTCACCAAGTCATCCCTGTGAACGTCTTACATTACTTGTACGTTTGTCAAAACTAAGAGATTAGCACTGGTGTAATAGTATTAATGAAATGCCAGACCTATTTGTATTTCATCAGTTCTTCCCTTCACGTTCACTTTGGTCCTAAGATCTAATCCAGGATGTTATATTATACTTAATGTCGTGTTTGGCTCCTTTCCTTGGGTGTTTGATTAA
Organism: Chinchilla lanigera; assembly: GCF_000276665.1. NCBI lineage: Eukaryota > Metazoa > Chordata > Mammalia > Rodentia > Chinchillidae > Chinchilla > Chinchilla lanigera. The sequence continues at coordinate 10,378,811 of NW_004955402.1, forward strand.
AAAAAAAAAAAAAAAAAGAACAACCAAATAAATAGCACGTTTTATTTATCTGTTCACCTGTTGATGGTCATCCAGGCTGCTTCCAAGGTTTGGCTATTATGCACCATGCTGCTGTTAACATCGGTTGCATGTGTACTGTAATACAATGATTTTAATTCTTTTGGGTGAATTTGACAATCTTGAACCCGGTCGTATATCCTATAGACTGCCTCCCAGTCTGCGTTTTTTTGACGTTTTTCTCATGATGAGAGTGCTCGTGGGTAATTGTCCTCATTGCATCCCATGGGGGCACACAGCGGCCACACGACTGCCCTGGGGTATTCACCATGCCCATCGCACGGCTGCAGCAGTGCTGGAGAGGGTCCTACACTTGAGGTTACTGTGTGGACCTGGTGGGAGTCTAGCCCACTTTCAAGAGGTGAGAAGCAGAAGCTAAGTTTGACCTCCTAGAGAAGGGAGTGCCTAGATGTATTATTTCCAGTTATTCTGTAAGGAATATTTGTCTCTTGTTCCCATTTATTTCTTAAATCTTTTATGTATATCAGTATGAACTCATGCATGTTAACATTATAGGTGGATTATAGTCCCACAAAACATTGTTTTTTTTTTTTTTTTTTTTTTGTCTTTTTGAGACAGGGTCTCGCTATGCAGTTCAGGCTGGCCTTGAACTCACTGTGTAGCCCAGGCTGGCTTTGAACTCTTCGTCAATCCTCCTACCTCAGCCTCCCGAGTGCTAGGATTACAGGTGTGCGCCACTACACCCAGCCCCAAACATTTTTTTGTTCCTCAAATCTTCCATCTTTGGCCATCGCAAGTTTTCAGGCTAGCTTCCGGGTTCATCTGAGATGTTGTCATCCATTTGTCCTCTCAGCACTCTGACTTTCTGCTGCAATAGGTCCTCCTGGCCATCTTTCCTTTCCTCTGCCATAGGCCTAGAATTTGTCATTTTCCTAAGCAGTCCTGGCTGCTCTTGTTCAGGAATGGTATTTAGAAACCAAGCTCTGGGTGCTGTGCGTATGCAGGAGCGATATCATTGCTTTTAATCCCTCTCAGTACATAGAGATAGTACAGATGTGCGTGTACTGCTCCACATATGATACCTAGTTCCAGCTGTTGCTGTATCGTCCATCTGGGTAGAGAGTGGAGGTTAAATAGGAATTTAGAGCTTAACTCTTTTATGTGGGTTCCCTGACTGCTTAGAGAAGGAGTTAAATCTTAGAGCAACATTTCCAGGTTTTCTTCTTTAAATGGTGGATAAAGAAAAATTCTGTCTGCAGTAGGCTGCATCTTAGGTCCTTACTCCCATCACATTTATGGCAAATCAGCATCAAGCCAGGCAAGGGACAGAACGGTTGCTACTTACCAAGAACGCCAGAAGTGAATATTGTAAGACATATATTTAGTGAAAAATAAATTTTGGGATACATTCTGTTAAAAATATAGTTGTAAATAAATTATTATAAGAAATTATAAACATCATCAAATTATTAATAAGCAACTATGAACACAATCTCAGCTTTAAATCTTTTTTTTTTTTTTGAGACAGGGTCTCACAATGTAGTTCAGGCTGGTCTTGAACTCATTATGTAGCCCAGGCTGGCTTCAAACTCCTGACAATCCCTTGCCTCAGCCTCCAGAGTACTGGGATCACAGGCATGCACCACAAAACCCAGCAGAGCTTTAAATTTTATTGCAATAATTATAGCGATCTTATATCCAACCAATAGACTTCTTTTGTAGGAGCACCTAATCCTAAGAATCAAGGATAAGAAATCTTCAAGAGGAGAGAAGGAGTTAAAATATGGAAAGCAGAAAGAAGTCACATTGGAAAGAAGGAAGGCATGCGTGGGACCTGCTGGCAAGGCCTCAAAAGAAGTAATTGAGTTTCTTGAAGGCTACAGAGTGGTCAATGGACAGCCGGGTGTGTGGCCCCAGCCCTCGTCCCAGTCAGCCCTGTGTAGGCCATCACTGCCGTCTTCAGAGACCTGCTTACCCTTTCTATCAGCATCAATTTGTGTTTATTGGCGTCCGGGACAGGAGCCATGTGGTATCCATAAAAGGGAGATAAACTATCCCTGCTTCCTCCAAGGTAAGCCGAGTCATTTTGGAGCCTCTTCCTCATTCCAGCCCAGCTGGAGGGGCATAAAGCGGCTGCTGCTTCCTCCTTCCCTGGGAGAAAGCTAAAGGCAGACTTGGAGTAAGACAGACAGACTGACAAGACAGAAAAAGAGGGCAGGAAGGAGAGGAAGAGGGAAAGGGGGAGGGAGGGGGAGGGTAAGGGGGAGGGGCAAAGACAGGAACAGGGACATTGAGGGACAGAGACAGACAGAGAGGATCATATGCTGAATCTGGTCTGAATGTGAGTGTGAGCCAACTATAGCTAGACTTTCCCATCTGGTGATATTCAGTGCACTAATGACCAGAATATCCAGTGACAACTTGGACCAAACCGCCCCCTTAAATAAGCCCAAAGTGCAGCCTTACAATGATGCTCCACGGTGTAAGGGAGGACGTCCGCCTGCCGTGAGCTGGGGTGCGGGATGCGTGCAGCAGTCTCCCAGGGCGGACACCAGGACCGAGCAAAGACCAGGGCCAGGGCTTGGCCAGCGGTGTGGTGGGTCTGGGAGAAATATGTGTTCCAGAAGCATGTTTCAGAAGGAAATCCCGGTAAGTTACATGAGAGAAAGTCTTCTAAAACATCCTATGAGTGCCATCTCTGCCCTGAAGGATTCAGTATCTCTAGAAATGATGGTCTTCCCTTGGAGCCGAAGGGAGAGGGTGGCAGCCCCCACTGTGGCCTCCTGCTTGATAAGATGCCCTGGAGAGGGGGCAGTTGTCAGGGGCCTGGCAGTGAGCGGAGGTCTGCTTGTTCATGTCACCTACTGCCAAAGAGCAGAGAAATCTGGAGGACACACCAGGGTGGGAAAGTAAGCAAGACTTTGGCTTGTGTTTGAATATACCTGGGAGATGTTGCATGTGTGGTAGATGCTGACATAGAGAGGTAACAGAGATGAAGAGAAAGTTAGTGCACTTTGGCGTTAGGAATTCTTTGTTCAGACATGGTGTTGGTATGCAGTTCAGGCTGACCTGGAACTTACCATGGAGCCCATGTTGGTAACAAACTTGAGGTGATCCTCCTGCCTCAGCCTCCTGAGTGCTGGGATGACAGCACCAGCCTGCCCAGCAACACTGGGAATTCCAAGTGGATGCAGTACATGTCACATCTTTCTCTGTGAGGAAATGCCTGAGAATGCTCACAAAGGGCCGGTGATGACTGCAAGCATGGCTGGAGCTTTAGATGTGAGTGTGCAGTCCCATGCCAATGGGAAGGGGGGCATTCCTCTGTGCAGTCTTCCTGGGAAAAGCATCAAACAAAACAAATCTAAGATTTCATAAGAATTTTGTTGTATTCCTTCACTTCTCACCTGGGGGAAAAAGAAAAAATGTGCTTTTTGCTGGTTGGGACCTGAGGTGCTGGCACAAATGTGCTAGTGCAAGCATATGAATAGCCCAAGGTTATATTGTCCCGACGTCTGAGCAGAGCACCTCCAAGCACCAGTCTGGCACCCAGGTCAGAGATTATTATGTCCCCAAACATAATTTTGTTTTGTTTTTGTTTTTTGAGACAGGGTCTCACTATGTAGTTCAGGCCGGCCTTGAACTCACTGTGTAACTCAGACTGGCGATCCTCCTGCCTCAGCTTCCTGAGTGCTATGATGACAGGTGTGCACCACCTTGCCTGATTTATAATCCATCTTTGACAAGTTTGATAATGTATATAAATGTTTGCTATGACTTCCTAAGCATCAGTTTAGGACTTCTCAAACTGAACTGTTTAGAATAGGTACAAGAGTGAACCAAGAGCCCACTAACTGTATGAGTGGCATTAACTTCTTGTCTTACCCAAGAGGTGACTGGACCCCAGGAAGCTGTGTGATTTGTGGATGGTCATGGAGTTAGTGACCATCAGTGCTGAGCAAGAGCCAATCTCCTAAGTCTAGCAAACCATGCTGCTGCTGTGCAAATGTTGGCACCAGATAAAATGTCAGATGCTTCCCTCCAGAGTTGCTGCAGGATCCTAACAATCTCTGTTTAGATACTGAATGATGTGTTCCAATGTAATCATCTCTGAGACAGTTGTTTCTTGAGCTCTTATTTTGTTTTCTTTGGTATGAGTATCTATCGGGTTGATAACCCTTAGTTATTGCAGGCTGATCAGGGCCTCAACCTCCCAAATGAGTGGACAGTGAAGGCTTAAATAAATAAGATGACTGTGATGATTTTGGGGCTTCAGGAGGCCCCAACTCTTATCACAGAATTTGAGATTCTCTGGGTTAAGACTGAGAACTTCCCTGGGCAGCCTGTATTTATTTGGTTTTCAAAAAAAGGATGGGGATACTGAAGAAAATGCAGGAATCTGGGCAGGATTTAGGAATCCCTCTAAGAACTTTTCCAGGTAATAATTTATGTTAATTTAGGAGAACTACATTATCTCCAGGAAGACCTTCACTGAAGGAGTGAGATGCCTGTAGTTATAAGTCTCTTTGTAGTTAGTTGGGGTTGGAGCCAAATGCCCTCAACTGTGGCCTTATCTTGTCCTCTGGGGTGTCCCAACTTCACAGGCCAATACAGGCCTCAGCGGGACCAGTGACTCATAGAGGTTCACTTACTATGAGTCCGTTGCTCACCTCCAGACAGGGGCCTAGGCCTCGGGCAATCTCACACGTAAACATGAAAAGCCAATTGGTTAATATTAAATTCTGCTGAGAGCCTCTTTGTAGTGGTCTCCATCAGTTTCCTTGCTTTCACTCAAAGACTAGTGCTTGGGCTGAGCAGAAGTCACGCTCAGTTTGAGAGTGAACGTGAAACTCAGGTTTAAACTGGGTGTGGCGGTACAAACCTGTAATCCTAGCACTTGGGAGGCTGAGGCAGGAGATTCACTATGAGTTCAAGGCCAACCTGAATTATATAGCGAAATCCTGTCTCAACCAAACCAAACCAAGCAAAAAACAAAAAATAACAAAGAAAGAAATAAAGAAACAGGCATATTATAGTCTCAGGACTGGCCTCAAGGGTATGTGCGTGATCCGATTAGAGTCACTGTGTCACAAGACTCTGGGATTGTGGGAAAGAGGAGGAATCTCCTTTCTTCAGGAACTTGTAACATTAAGGATGAATTGAGGCCACTTGGCATCTATAAGGGGATCAAGGGAAGGGAGAGGCAGAAATAGGAATAAAGGAAAATTGAATCCTAGATATGATGTCTGAACTCTCAAATCATAGGTGTTAATGGAGAACTTCTGTTTTTTGAGTTCTATAATCTAATGGATATTCTCTTTTTGTGAAAAGAGTTTACTTTGTTAATTTAAATTGACTTTTCTGCCCTTTGGAATAAAGAGCTCCAATGAATGCAACATTGTTTTATTTAGGTAAAATAATTTCAGAAAGGAAGTGAATAGAGGTCACTAGAGAATAAACCTGTTAGGTAACATGTTAACATGCTGGATTATGAATCAAGACTTTGAATTAGTTAGGATTACTTTCAGCTTCAGGTTACAAAACACCCATCTAAAAACAATCTAATAAGGGTGATTATCAGGGCTATAGCCAGTGGTACAGCACTTACTAGTGTGTGACTGCCCTGGGTTCAGTCCAGAGCTTCACAAACACCCCAAAAAAACTGATAAGAAAATAAAGCCTAGAGATAGAGAAGCTAAAAGTACTGGGTGGGTGAACCAGTCAGGGCAATGCTTTCAGTGAGGGTACAGAATCTCTTCTGTTTAAAATTTGGGGCAAAGATTGGGAAAAGGTGGGACCATGAGACTTAGGGCAAAGATATTTGAGTGGATTCAGATGAATCTGAGAAACTTGAATCCCTAATTCCCCCTAAGATTCTTTTCTTTCTCTCTCTCTTCTTTTTTTTTTTTTCTTTGAGACAGAGTCTTACTATGCAGTTCAGGCTGGCCTTGAACTCACTTTGTAGCCCTGGTGGACCTCAAACTCCCAGCCATCCTCCTGCCTCAGCCTTCTGAGTGCTGGGATGACAGAGGTGCACCCCCATGCCCTGCTGTTTTCTCTTTTTATTTGTATTTTATTTTATTTTTTTCCTTTTTTTTTCTTCCCTCCAGTACTGGGAATTGAACTCATGACCTTGCATTTGCCAGGCAGGTGCTGTGCCACTGAGCTATATCCCCAGGCCCTGTTTTTTCTTTTTAGAATGAACTTGTTTTCAAATCATTTAAAGCTCATAATGAGTTGCAAAAATAGTACAGAGTTCTTGGGTATGCTTTGGCCAGTTCCATTTGATGATAATATGCTATGATTTAGATCTAAAATGTCCCCCAGAAGTCTTTCTTTGGAGTTGGGGCCTGCCTGTGGGGGGCAGTCACTGGGTCTGTGACCTGGCAGAAGGGTGTCTTCTCTCTGGTTTCTTTCTTCTTTCTGCATTCTGATCCCACGCAGTGGGATCTTAGCTTTCCTCTGCTATGCCAGGCAGGTTCTGCATTGGAGCCAGTTTACCATGTACTGAACCTATGGAGACTGTGAGCCAAAATAAACTTCTCCTTCTGTAAAGCAGAGCCAGGGATTTTGTCCCAGTGATGGGACACTGACTGAACAATCCCTAGAGCACAGCAAAGTAAAAACTAGGAAACTGACATTTGTACAATATCAACCAACTCAGGCATAGACCTTATTCATATTTTACCAGTTTTTATATGCAAGTCTTTTTGTGGATGTGTGTATAACTCTATGAAATTTCATCATAAATGTGGATTCAGTTCACTTTCACCCGGTCAGGATACAAACCCATTCCATCACTACAAAGTAACTCCGCTGTGTTACCCCTTACTTATCATCTCACTCCCAATTCCTCTGCTATCTGTAATTTTGTTACTTTGTAACATTACCAGTTGGGAGCCTGGGAGCCTACAGTATTACTATTTGTGACAATGTCCTTGAAATTCCTCCAACTTGTTGCAGGCATTGAGTTTTTTTGTTTTGTTTTTGTTTTGTTTTGTTTTTGAGACAGGGCCTCACTATGTAGTTCAGGCTGGCCTTGAACTCACTTGTATTCTTCAGGCTGGCCTGGAACTCCCAGTGACGCTCCTACCTCAGCCTCCCAGGTGCTGGAATGACAGGTATGTGCTGCCACACCTGGCTAACAATTTATTCTGTTTTATTATAGAGTCGTGTTCTGCTTCCTTGAGCTTTCTTTACCACCCAAAGCACTCCTTTTTCCAATGTTAGAGGAGACTAGCCTTCCATTGTTTGAAACACCGGTGGTGTATCAGCGATTTAGAAACCTCTGAAGCAGTTTCTTTCTTTCTTTTCTTTTGTTTTCTTTTTTCTTTTTTTGTACTAGAAATCGAACTCAGGACCTTACACTTGCCCGGCAGGCACTGTGCCACTGAGCTGTGTTCCCAGCCCTGAAACAGTTCCTTGTCTGCCCTGGGAGAAGGTAGCTCATAAACCAAATAACAAACACAGCCATGTGTGCAGAGCAAAGTTTCCATCGTTGACACCCAGCACAGGTCATGATGGCCACACCACAGAGCCTAGGCATGCAGTCAGCGGGGCCACCTAGACCTGTGTAAGTTCTCTCTATGATGTTTATTCCATAATGCAATTGCCTCATAATGCATTTCTTGGGAATAGTCCCATCAAGGATGGATGACTAGGGTATTGCAAAATTTTGCAAATGTGTACTGCCCCAGGACTGAGAATCCATGTGGGAATGGATGGTGGAAGTGACAGGCAAAGAAAAACCAAACCAAACCGAAGCAGCACTTACTGGGCAAGGTGAACTGACTGACACGGGAACACTGACCAGAGTTTTCCTATGTGATATGTAGCCCGTGCAGTAGATTGGCTCACTGAAAACTGGACTGAGATAGTAGCTTGCTTTTGGTAGGTGGAGGTGCCAAAATAGCTCTGGTAAGGGGTGTGTGTGCGTGTGTGTGTGTGTGTGTGTGTGTGTGGCGTCAGGGATCAAGCCCATGGCCTTGAGCATGCTAGGTTAGCACTTTACCACTAAGCCACCTCTCTATCTTTCCCTGGTGTAATTTTAAGGAGGGAACCCAAAAGGTTGGGGAAAATTGTACCTAAAGATATTCTTCTTAATAAGACACAGGCACTGAAGCAAGCACTAGAGAAGGAATTGCTGGTACCTTTTTTTTGTTTTGTTTTTTGTTTTTTGAAACAGAGTCTGGTATGTAGTTCGGGGTGGCCTTGAACTCACTATGGAGGCCAGGCTGACCTTGAACTCACAGTGATCCTCCTGCCTCAGCCTTTCGAGTGCTGGAATTGAGTGCTGGGATTTCAGGCATGTGTCACCACACCTGGCATGCCAGCATCTTTCAAAAGCTCACTATGACTCCCATCTACAGGCAGGGATGAGGGGCAAGGTTTCACTTTGCAATGTATTCTTTGATTTTAGTCCAGACCAACAGAGACCAGATGCGGGTATAAAACCAAGACCAGGTCAATGCACTTAGCAACATGGGCGACAGGGTTAAGGGCAGCAAACAGTGTCGAGTAACACAGTTCTTTGGTGGTGGCTATGAATACAACGGATGCTATAGGCACGTAAGTAATTTCTGATCTATACAATCAGAAAAATTCTAAGCAGATAGCTGCGTGAGTCATCACGGCCTTTTATCTGCTGTCTGGATGGAAGTCACTTCACAGTCCTCAGGAAGGTCTGTGGCCCACGTGTATCTTATAATTCTTCTTCTCCCTGCCTTTCTTTCAAAAAGGGACCAGAAGGGCAGTAGGGAAAGGCAAATTTCTTTTTTAGAAATTTCTAGCCCTTACTTAACCACTGGGGGGTCCAAGAAGTCACTGGAGTCTATTGGTCAGACAGCTTGGTTATGCAGTCATGTCGCAAACCTAGTTTGAGCTCTAGTATATTACAGTACTTCTCCGGTCTTCTGTTTGTTTGTTTGTTTTGTTTTGTTTTTGAGACAAGGTGTTGTTATATTGCCCAGGCTGGCCTCAAACTCCTGGGATCAAGTGATCCTCCTGCCTCAGCCTCCTAAGTGCTGGAACTACAGTTAACTTCCCTACTGTGTGTGTGTGTATGTTAAATACGGAGATTAAACCCAGGGTACTCTATCACCGATCCACATCACCAGCTTCTTTTTCTCAGCTCTCTCTCTTTCTCTCCCTCTCTCCCTCTCTCTTTCAGAAGGGTCTAAGCTGCCCAGGCTGGACTAGCAGTTCTCCTGCCGTGGCCTCCCAGAGGGCTGAAATTGTAGGTATGCGCCACCACGTCCTGCTTTCTGAATGCACAGTTGGAACTGAGATACTTGGCAATTGGAATAATATGGCTCTTGATCTGTGGAATGAGATGTTACAGTAGGAAATTCTGACGAGGAGCCTGGTAACTACTCTTTTCTACTGAAAAGCAAGCCCAAAGCAATACCACATCCTGGGGGAGTTACAGGCAATGCCAACATGAAAGACTTGAAAAATGCAGCGATAGAGATTTCTTTTTTTTTTTGGTCTTTTTGAGACAGGGTCTCACTATACAGTTCAGGCCGGCCTTGAGCTCACTTTGTATCCCAGGCTGGTCTCGAACTCACAACGATCCTCCTGCCTCAGCCTGCTGGGTGCTGGGATTACAGGTGTGCGCCACCACGCCCGGCTGCGATTTCTATAATGTTCTTATTTAACGTGCCTGTTTAGCTTGCAAAGGAAGGTAGGTCCTATGTATTGCTGTCCACTCAGTTTTGACTGCAGCTGCTGTTCTAGATGAGACCTCTTTACTGGAGCAAAGAAATACTGTACACACCTCCGCTATTGTAAACGTTGATCTAAAAATGCATTTTCTTTAAATCACTTGAGAAATAGCTCAAGCACAGCCTTTCACCTGGTAGGGACAGCGGCATATCTTCACTGCCTTTGCTCAGATCCAAGTCAAGTCACTGAATTTAGGGTCCACACTACTCCCGTATGACCTCATCTCAATTTGCTATACACATTTAACCTGAAACACTAGATGTGTATTTACAACCGATTATTCTCCTTTATTTCATTCTTATTTTACATGGAGTGCTGGTTGTTGTTTGGGACTCTTCCTTCTTTTTGGTCACTCTGGCAGCATTGGTCTGCCAATTTTGTTGGTGGTTGTTAATTTTATACTGTTAGTAACAACATACACAGGTAGGATGTTGGCTGAACTAGAAGTAGAATTAGTATCTTTTAGGTATGGATATGCTTTTATACTTCTCTTTTTTGGGGAAGGAGGATAAGATTATCTTCACTTTAAGTGGAATATTTGCATTCTACTCGGCAGATGCTTGATGTTGTTATTTCTTGGTTATATGGACGTTTAAGCATGGTCAAAGGTGGCAACGACACTGAACTCCTGAAAGGGCAGCCCTGTCTTGTTATTTGTGGGAGACAGAAGGGAGACTGACTGAAGAGGCAAGAACTCACGTTTTGGTTTCTCTAAGGACGGCTCCAGTTCCATCCTGTATTAGGATGTGCCCTGGATTTCTGGATCTGTAACCTTGGCAGTGGTAGTGACAATGGTGGTGACTTTGGGCTCCTAGCCTCCGAAAGGATATATGGTCAAAACCATTTGGAGACCATTGGCAAACTGTGTTCATTTAAAGGCCTTGAAATAGCATTAATGACACGACAGTGTTGGAAATCCCCAATACATTTAATAATGGGCTAGGTAGTAAGAATATTTATGTAGAGAGAAATATGCCCAGTAGTACTTAGGTTATAGTCTTAGCTCTCTATTAATTTTTTCTGTAATCGGGAACAAGTTACTTACTCTCAAATATAGGGATTGGGCCAATCTGAGGTGCTCATGGTACTTCAGAGGCTTTGATGAGTTCCTCTATGGCCCTGCAAAGGTACGTGGAAGGGGAGACTGGAGTAGGAATTATAGCTCTTCATTTAGGGAAAAATAATACCAGTCTTAAAACTCTCTGGCATTAAAATTAAAAGCCCAGTGTTGGGAGGGGTAGCTCAGGGCCAGAGTTTTTGTTCATAAACAAAATCCTAGGTTCAGTCCCCACCCCATTAGTCTATTTTAATATTAGATTATGCCACAGTAAATATAAAACGCCTGGGTAAGCTGAACACAGACATGTAGAAATCCATTATGGTACTGATATATTTGATGTAAAACGCAAGGTTACACTGTTAAGTGTCTGACATCTCAGCTGCTTTTACTTGAATTAACTTACTTAACAAAATCAATCACAAATACTTGTATAACTCTTAATAATAGTGGCCATATTTTATTCTAAAATCTTTGTTAAAAAGTCTGTGTAGTAATCCAGTAATCAATTTAAGTGGTTAACAGGAAAGAGGGAAGCTAGAGCTAGACCTGAACGCAGTTGGAAGAGCACAAATACTTAAGGGTGCCCTTATTTGATTAGGAACAGTCGAGCAGCTCAGTAATCCTGGATAAGTTACTTAGGCAGTACCAGGCCAGCCTCATTTAAAAGCATGCAGTAACACATTTAAAATTTCCAGGGTGAAAACATTTTAAAATGCAAATTAGATTTTTGGCCTCTCTATTCTGATAAAATTTTAATTCTGTTAAATCTCTAAAATTGCTGGGCATGATGGCGCATGTCTGCAATCCCAGCAGGTGGTAGGCTGAAGCGGGAGGATCACTGCGAATTCAAGGCCAGCCTCAGCTACGTAGTGAATTTAAGGCTAGCCTGAACTGCATAGGGAGATCTTGTCTCAAAAAAAAAGTAAAACAAAAACCCCAAAACAAAACTCTAAAATTAACTATTTGACATTTGGGACTCTGTACTTGGCATTTTGTTAGTTTTATTTCAGTACATAATAATTTGGTGGGTGCATTTCATACCCCTTTTTTTTTGGTTTTTCTCCGGTACCGGGAACCGAACTCACGACCTTGCGCTTGCCAGGCAGGCGCTTTTGCCGCTGAGCTAAATCCCCAGCCTTTTTTTTTTTTTTTTTCCTTTTTCTTCGGTACCGGGAACCGAACTTACGACCTTGTGCTTGCCAGGCAGGCGCTTTTGGCCGCTGAGCTAAATCCCCAGCCCCTCACACCCCTTTTCTTGTCTTTCCCCTTATTTGCCCTGTTGGAGTTTCTCTCCTCCCTGGACTTGCAGAAACGCAATAGTTTAAGTTAACAATGCATCTGTGGGAACAGTTGTTTTGAACCCCACACACTACAGTGTCATTAAATAATAGCAGCCAGAAATCACTCAGTCCTAGTCAAGGCCGTATTTTGTCCGTAGCGGCTGAATTCGGTGGTGGAAAGGGGAAGTCATTCACGGGCAAACTCTGCATAAAGACACTTCCACCAGGCTTTCCTGTAGCTCCCAGTATTCAGTATCATTCTCTCTCGTTGGAAACGTTCAGAGTTTACACATACAAAACTACACATCGCCTTTAATCTGTGCTGGAGTCTGTCCTATTCCTGTCCCCGTTAAAAACAGAAGACAGACAGTACGGAGTCGCACGTTCAGGCTCAGAACACCTGGAAGCGCTTCCCTTTAAGACTGACCCCCTGCGGTGCAGTCCTGCAAGCAGACGGCCAAGTCAGCCTCACTTCCTCCGCTCCACCTCCCCGCCGGCCCCGCCCATTCCCTCGCAGCCAATGGGGTGCGGCGTACCAGCAGGAGTCCGCTCCAGAGACCCACCCCTTCAGCTCTTCAGGCTGCGTTAGGTTCACGGAGCCGTGCGCATGCGCACTGCCCCAGCGCCGTAAGGAGACGCTTAGAGATCGGTTTCCTTCTCCTTTCTTTCCCCATCCCGCGACTCTCCCAAGCCGAGCCCCCCTGACGGCCGAGGCGCCCCTTCCCCGCCTCCAATCCCGTCCCTCAGAGACGGCGCCGCTCGGGCCTTGGGCGCGGCGGGACCCGGATGTGGATCCGCTCTCGCCCGGCGGGGACTCTGTGGCGGGGCGGAGCGCGGCGGCGTGCGCGGGGGCAGAGAGAAGGGGGCTCCTGGGCCCGGGCGCTCCCCG
>NW_004955402.1:10392307-10406940 GCF_000276665.1 Chinchilla lanigera
GAGCCCCCCGCCTGGGCCCCGATGAGTAACTCCCGCAACAACCGGGTGATGGTGGAAGGGGTCGGGGCGCGGGTGGTGCGCGGCCCGGACTGGAAGTGGGGGAAGCAGGACGGCGGCGAGGGCCATGTGGGCACCGTGCGGAGCTTCGAGAGCCCCGAAGAGGTGGTGGTGGTGTGGGACAACGGCACGGCCGCCAACTACCGCTGCTCGGGGGCCTACGACCTGCGCATCCTGGACAGCGCGCCCACCGGTAAGGCCGCGCGAGGCCCGGGGAGCGGCGGGGCGGGCGCGGGCGAACGGAAGCTTGGGGGGCAGCGCTGGGCGCGCCGTCCCCGGGCCGTCTGGGCCGCCCGGCACAAAGCCCGGAACGCGGCGGACGCAGCCTCACTCCTCCCCCGGGGCTGGGGTCCGAGGGCCCGGGGGAGCCGGGTGGAGAACCCGCCGCCCAGCGAGAACTGTCTGCACCGGGCTGGCGTGGCCATCTGGCGCCCAGCTGCCGAGGGGCGTGCGGCCTCGGGTTGGTAGACAGCTCTCGCACCCCTGCCTCCTGCGACAGAGTGACTTGAACGAAGTTCAGTCTCTCAGTGCTGTTTGGGACTCGGAAAATGATTTTTCGTCTAGCTATAAAGTCTCTGCAGCAAGACGGACAGGTAGTTTGATCTCTTGAGCCACCGCTTAGTATTAAATGCTTTTTCAGGGCGAAGACAGGCGTAGGTGACGGCCGATGTTCTTTTCTGCTAGCAGCTCCTGTCGGTGAGGCGCTGCGAGCGTCTGACCCGTTCACCCGTGGAGTTAGTGTTCTTGGTTCTCTGCATTGTAGGGATCTGTTTGTTATTGACTGGAGTTTTTTATATGAGAAACTGAAGACTTGGCCTCAAAAGAAACATCTTGTTGTAATCTGTTCATTCTCACGTGGATTTAGCCTTCGTAGTTGAATCAAGTAGAAACTAGTTCAGGTTTAAAGTTGGATACTCTTAGAATTTTGAGTTCTCTGTGCTACTTGAAGTTATTGTGATGGAGCTCGAGGAAGCCTAACAAATCTTAAAGTGGGGTCATAGTTAATTCTAGCAGCAGTAAGAGAGAAATGAAAGGGGCTGGGGATTTAGCTCAGCGGCAAAAGCGCCTGCCTGGCAAGCGCAAGGTCGTGAGTTCGGTTCCTGGTACCGGAGAAGAACCAAAAAAAAAAGACTATGAGCTAGCTCGGCTTATGAACAGGTAGTTTATAAAACTGTGTATGTTAGTAGTTTTTTGAACACGAAAAGGGGCGTGTGTATGTGGTCACAAGAAAGTAAGACAAAGCACAAAAGGGACCAGCACTGTTACCAGTTTCTTGTGTGTTACTATTGCAGTCATACATGTGAACACACTGGAAACAGAAATCTGTCTGATTTTGATTTTTTGTTTTTTCTTTTCTGGTATTGGGAATTCAATTCAGTTCCTTTAAAGTGAGCTACATCCCCAGGCCTTTTTTATATTTTATTTTGAGACGGGGTATTGCCAAGTCACTAGGCAGTCCAGGCTTGAACTTGTGATCTTCCAGCTTTACTTCCCAGAGTGCTGAGATTACAAGCATGTGACACTGTATCGGGCTTTTATTCCACTACTTAAGTACGAGTGGTAATAAGCCATTTTCATTCTTTTGCACTTTCGTATCTTCTCAGTAGTTCCTCTTGGTGATTGCTGCGTCTTAGCCCATTTGTACAGGCTACTTGATTCTATCTTATTCTTTCATGGTTGTGTAGTATTCCAGTGACTGGATGCCAGTGTTTGCTTAACCAGTAATTAATTGACAGGCATTTATATTATTTACAATGATGTCTTTGTGCATATGTGCTGAGTACTGCGGAAGTGGAATTGCTGTTCCAAACCATGCACATATTTAACACTTGGATACATGTTGCCTAATTGCTCTCGGAAGACATTGTACCAGTTTACAGACCCAGCAGCAGACATGGGTGCCTGTTTGTGCACACTTTAAAAGTTTTGTTGTCATGGTAGCTCAGTCCACAGTCTGATCACAACTCAGTAGTTTGGAGGAATTTGTAAGATCAGTAATTGTAGCTTTATGGGGAAATTAGAATTTTTTTTAAAAAAATGTGTAGTTCACTATGTAGTTCAAAGGTAAAGTGAGATCCTAAACCAAAGTGACTTTTAAAAATTTCCCTGAACATTTGTTTTCTTTAGGTGAAAACGTTCAAAATCCTTTTTTCTGGCGTGTGTATATATATACATATATATATGTATATATATACATACACACACATATATATACACACGTATATATGGTTATAGTCATCCTCCCCTGCAGTAGGACGCCAGAACTTATTTTTTAAAAATCTTCTATAGTGAATTTTGAAAGGATATTAACGTCTATATGTTTTGTAATATGGTGTAACTGTCATAGTAATAGTTTCATTATCTTAATATAAGAGTAGGTGTTTTTAAGAGTTAATTTGTAGAATCGTAGTTTATTTTACAAGATAATTTAAAACATTGTTATGTGTAGCAGGTCAGCCTGTTCATCTGATTCTTTCAGCAGACATTGTATGTATTTATTTCTAGTGCTGAGGATTAAACCCAGGGCTTTATGCATGCTTTACACTGAGCTAATTCCATCCCTTAGTAAACATTTTAGAAGCACATCTAGATTCAGGATAGCCAGTCTTCATGTGAAATGTTGAAATGCTTTCTTAGCTTCTGTGGTTTAATTTCATCAGTTTTTTTCTGTTGTTGCTATTTGAGATAGGGTCTCGCTATGTAGTTTAAGCTGGCCTTGAACTCACACCGATCCCCCGGCTTCAGCCTCCTGAATTCTAGGATCACAAGTGTGCACCACTACACCCCGCTACTTTTTTTTTTCTTTTAAAAAGGATTGAGCAAACCATAATGTGTTGGCCCTGGATTTGCCCCCAGGTCTTTCATACAAATTTCAGTGTTTTTTTCTTTAAATATTTAATGTCAGTTGACATTGTATCACATTCTACAGTGTAATATCCATTGACATTATATTACATTCTACAATGTAATATTCATTGACATTGTATTACATTCTGCAAGATTTACTTTACTTATATTCAGTAACTGATACTTATTTACAGAGTAGTTAAAATTAAAGTTAACTTTCATTTTGAAATAATTTCAGGCTTACAAAAATACTGAAAAATTAGAGTTCCCTTCTGTTTATTACCCATCTTCTTCAGATCTTAGTATCTTACTGTAATTTTTTGAAACCTAAAAATTAGTGCTACTATGACAGTACTAAGTAATCTATTAACCCTATTCAGATTTTACCAGTTGTCCCACTAATGATCTTTTTTGTGGTCTGTGGTCATATGTTGTTGTAGTCTTCTCCAGTTTGGGCCAGTTCCTCACTCTTCGATGACTTAGATACTACCTAGTAATCGTGTAGACTGTTTCTCAAATTGGGTTTGTGGGATGTTTCTTCACCACTAAGTTCAGACTGTGTATTTTGGGCAAGAGTGCCATAGAAATGATACTTTGTCCTTCCTAGTGCATCTTATCAGAAGGTACTTAATATCCTTTTATCTCATTAGTAAGAGTGTTAACTTGGCTGAGTCACCAGCAGGATTATCCAGTATTGTTTTTTCCAGTATGAAAGAGGCAAATGTTATCTTACATATTTTCGTGCAAACACTTCTGACCACAGGAAGCTCCTGAGAGGGTTTTGGGGATTCCCTTAGGGGTTCAAGAACCACACTGAAAAAATGTGGATCAGAAGAACAAATAAATGAACTGTGCATATTTGTACAATGGAGTAATAGTAGTAAAAGAGAAAGTTAATATTAAGCAATAAAGTTGCAGAAGAAAGCCTGTCATGTTAATGCTAACAGGTCTGAGCTCTGAATGCTAATGGCTGTCAGCCCTTAGGTTTAATGGCCCTCTGGAGTGGGCAGTTACTGGCATTGTTTGGAAGCTCTTCTAGTGACCAGAGATGGCAACTCTTGTCAGCTGTGTTGCTCTTAGTAACTTCCCGGCTACTAACTACCCTCTGTGTTACCAGACCCAACTTGTGCTGATTGCCCTTGGTGCCAGAGGCTTTTGGTGTTACCATTTCTTAGTGTACCAGCTCAGCCTGCTCTACCCTAAGTAGGAATTGTGAGTAGGCAAGTATGCCATCCAGAGAGGCTCTTTTGGGACTTACGCTACAGCATTAGGAGGAGCAGTGCAGGGACTGATGGGGGAGATTGCTTATGTAAAAGGCAGGCTCATGCCTGTGCAGTATCTTGCCATCTAACTGCAGACTTTCTTAATCATGGGTGGGGTAGGGGGCTCTTCTGCCACCTAAAAGAGAATGGTTGTAGAGGGATGGAATCATTTGGGATGGACCCTCGGCTGAGGCTTGCTGAACCAGAGCAAAAGTTTCCCAGAGCAGCCATGGGGTATCTGATATAGCTGTGGCTGGCTATGAGGAGTTTGGGACAGCTAGAGAAAAAGTAGAAAGTAGCTTGTGGGGAGCGTGGGGCCCTTTTTTCCTGTCCAGGCTGTGTGCTGTGTTTTGTAGGCCTGCATCCCTGGCCTCTACCCAACGGATACAGTAGCATCCTTTCTCTCATGATAATTACACTATTGCTGGGCACCGTAAATGTCCCCTGAATGGGGGTGCGGAATTGCCCTTGGTTGAGACTCACTGACCTGGGGAAGGTGTGTGTGTGTGGTGAAAGTATGCCAAAAGGTAATCACAAACACCAAAGGAGTGGACAGCTTTACTGTGAAGAGAGTGGCATACAGCTGGTGGAAGTGAAGCAGGACTTTAACTGTTCTGCAATGCATTGTGTTTTAAACTGAGTGGCGGCTACACAGGTGTTTGTTGGATTTGTATGTGTTCGGTATATTTTATAGTTAAAAAAAAAAGACATGGTGTTATGGTACTTACCAGAAGTGTAAGATTTTAATTTGATTTTAATTCTTCTCTACTTACATCCACATTATGTGAACTTAAAATTTATTGCAGCGTGTTTGGGAATTAAGAAATGGGTAATTTTTGGGCAAGGAATACAGCTCAGTGGTGAATGCTGGCCTAGCATTCATGAGGTACTGAGTTTAGTACCCATTACTGCAAAACCAAGCAAACAGATGAAACTTTCTGAAGCATAGAAATTAAAAAAAAAGAGAGAGAGAGAGAGAAGTGGGTACTTTTCAACATAAAATGGTTTGAAACTTTTCTGAAAGTTAAGGTTTCTGGAGTAGTTGGATCATTTTCAGTTTTTCTGATATCCTTTTACCACATGTTGGAGATTTTATCTGGGAGTAAATGTGTGGATGTAAAATATTTTGGCATATAAGCTTTATTTTGTTCTTTCAGGAGACACATCATATGTTTGAATTTATGTTCTAGGATAGTCCAAACTTTAGGAAAAAGAGTGCATGGTATATATTCAAATAGTATTATTTTGTCTAATAATTAGACAAAATAACTTTTGTCTAATTTGTAAATAAAAATATAGTGAAAATACATGAGTTTCTTAGTTTGATGTTAATTTTGTGAAGTCTGTAATAGAATAGGTATAGTTGATTTTGTATTTAGTTACTGATTGTTACAGTAATTGGGAAAAAGTATGTTACTTATGTTTATTTTGTGACCGTTTGATCACAGTATTATTACTAAAGAGTATGAAAACATGAATTTGGATTTCTTATTAAGATTGTTTTTGGTGTGTGTAACAAAGAAGAGGTAAAGAAAGTATTCAAAGCTAGCTTCTGATCATAGTCAGTCCCCACTGTTTTGGGCATCTCTTTGTCCTTTTCTTCCAGTCCTAGCAAAGAATATTTCTCAGGTCACATCGGGAAAATTTCCTGAGATGTTTGTATTCATTTGAAGGTTTCAAAATGCTGACCCTAGATAAAGAAAGTAAGAAAGGGAGTAATAATCCTCACTTCCTTTTCTGAGGTCCCCTATTCTCCTGTGGACCTGTTTTTAGAACTGTAGAAGAAAAGCAGGGGCAGAACCTTGGGAGAACATAGGACCTGGGTGAACAGTGTTTGGCGAACAGAACACCAGACCTGGAGGAGATGAGGGTGCGCAAGGCGGTTCTTGCTAGAGACATCTGCGAGGAAAGCTTGCTTTCCCTATAGAGCCTGCTCATCCTGAACACTTCTGTGAAATGACTTTTCCTTTTTATCTCCATCTGCTAAAACAGTGTTTTAAATGGTAGAAATCCATCCAGTGGAATGTGTTTTTTTCCTTTACTTTTCTTTTTCTTTCTTTTTTTTTTTTTTTTTTTTTGATTACTAGGGATTGAATCCAGAGCCCTTGATGCTAAGAAGCACAGATGCTCTTGTCACCTCAGTAAGTCAGCTAGTGGACTTCTGTGTTACTGCTCACAACTAGTAAGGACCCAGGTCACCCAGGGACCTTCTAATAGTGTGCCTTCTGGTTCAGTGGGTGTGTGATTGTGCAGGGTGTTCTCATAAGCTTCCAGTGATGTGCCCATGGCCAGCTTCTGGACACACTGACTAGTCAGTCAGGTACTGAGTGACTGTGTACTGAGATGCCCAGGTTCTGATTTCTCCTTTCCCCTTAGCAGCTTTTAGATGTCTCTAAAATAGACTGGCATTCTTAGGAAGAAGAGTATGCACAAAGCGATACAGGAACATGTAGCAGCCCTCAAATGTATGTATTTTTGCAAGTGTGATGCTGTCTTAATGTATGTTACTGGTTCTGTCTTTAGTCTCATCCCTCTGATTAGACTAGATGCTTCTGTTTGAATGTGCTCCTGGGTGGCCACCCAGCAGGGTCTCCTCCCGCCCTTTTTGATTGCTGGCCAGCCTGATCTCAGAGCACTGTGTTTCCACCTACCCACTGAGGAATGCTGTCTTGTAATGATTTTTTGCACTAAATTACTAGTTTGAGGGAAAGGCATATTATTTTACTTGTACCTGTATCTTTTAGGAGAGCTATGGCTGTGAGTAAATACTTTCTGAATAAAATGTGTTTTTTCAAAGAGCCTTTCTCTCATTTGATCTGAGTAAGAGGTGTTATCCTAAGACAGAAAAAGTGACTGAGGCTCACTTAGGGAGATTAAGAAATTTGTTCAGTCCCAAAGCTGGTGAGTGGCAGATAGTTGGGAGGCACAGCCAGCTTGTTGCGTTTCTCCTTTATTCCCTCTTCCACTCACAGTTCAGTAGTTCAGAGATGACTGCCATCTGGAATGCTTTTCATATGGGAAAATTGGCTACAAAATGTAAATCACCAATTTAGAAATGACACTCATGGTACATCTACTGCAAATTGGCAGGTACTCTTTTTTTAATCCTGTAATTTTCATTTTCTTTTAATGATTATTTCAAAATGCATTTCAATAATAAATGTCTTCATGGTTATTTTTAAAAATTTAGAAATAAATTTTTAAAGAGTTATGCACAATTCTCTGTGCCCAGAGAAAACTACTTTGATATATTTTTTCCAGTTTCTTTTTAGTCACTGTGGATTTTCAGAAAATTAGTTCTACATTTCCCCACAAACACCAAAATTCAAACATGTTCCAAGTCCCTTGTAGGAGATGGTGTGGTATTTGCCTGTACCCCATGCTCATCCTTTTGTATACTTGAAGTATTTCTGGGTAACTTACAATACC
Source organism: Chinchilla lanigera (assembly GCF_000276665.1). Taxonomy (NCBI): domain Eukaryota; kingdom Metazoa; phylum Chordata; class Mammalia; order Rodentia; family Chinchillidae; genus Chinchilla; species Chinchilla lanigera. The sequence goes on from NW_004955402.1 coordinate 10,399,903, forward strand.
CAGTACGGTATAAGTGCTATGTAAACAGTTGTTATTGTTTGGGGGAATAATGATAAGTACAATCTGTCTGTTCAATACAGACGCAAGTTTTTTTCCTAATTCTGATCCATGGTTAGTTGAAGCCATGAATGCAGTGTAGTATAGTTTTGTTTCATGCTTTTTTTGTATTTGACATGTATGCTTTCTATTTGCTTTATAAATAATGCAGTCTGTACTTCTTATGTGATAAAAAAAGTGACAAATATTTTTATGCCTTAAACTTACTCACTTGCAGGGAAATCTATATGTGTATTCATGTTTTCATTGCCAAAGGTATACCACATGTGCTGTTCTTCAGTTTTCCTTTTTTGTGTACTTCGTTTTGATCATCTTTTCATGCCAACGCATGAGAATCTTACTTTTTTTTAGTAGGTACATAATATTTATTCATTCTTTTTTTTTCCTTTTGTGTTACTAAGGTGCATAACGCTTGAACTTGGGGCCTTTTTACATCCCTAGCGCTTGAAATTTTTTTTAGACAGAGTTTTGCTAGGTCAAGTTATCCATGCTGGTCTTGAGCTTGTTATTTGTCTGCCGCACCCACCCAGAGTGCTGGCGTAATAGGGGCGTGCTGCCATACCTGGCTAGGTACATAGTATTTATTTATTTTGATACATAGTATTTAATAGTTGAAATGTGTTTTGTTTAACCATTCTCCTTTATATTCCCTTTTTTTCTGTCCTTTTTAAACAGTGGTTCAATAAGTATTTTATGTATGTATATGTCTTTATGGACTTGTAGCTTTTTTGTTAACTTATTATAGGAATTTCTTTTGTAAATGATAGGATTAAATGTTGTCTTCACTCATTTTGAGACTGTCATTTAATAGTGGAGTTTGACTTGTTCATATTTATTGTGATAACTGATAAATTTTTACTGCTATTTGCTTTTACTTTCATGCATTTTTTTTCTTAGTGAGTTAGAAATTTGATCACCTTTTTTCTGTTCTGCTACAGGTTACCCTTTAATACTTAACAAACTGAAGTATTGGTTCTTCTATGCACTATGCATGTAGAAAGCTAAGCAGTCTTTTTAATTTCCTCTGCTCCATGCTTGTTACAATCTCTATTGTCCTTGTTTTATGGAAATTACTAGGAAAATTAGTCCCAAATAGTTTGCATTGCTTTTTCTTTTCCTGCTCCCCATAAATAGATGATCCTTTTTGTGTTTTAGAATATGCCTTTTTTTTGATACAGGGTCTCGCTACATAGTTCAGGCTGGCCTTGAACTCACTGTGTAGCCCAGGATAGCCTTAAACCTGCCTCAGCCTCCTGAGTGCTGGAAGTATAGGCATGTGCTAATGTACTACCGTGTCTGGCCTAGAATTTGCTCTTTTTTTTTTTTTTTTTTTTAATGTCATTTGGGCTGGCCTTGAACTCACTATGTAGCCCACGCTGGCCTCAAACTTGCAGCAGTCTTTCTGCCTCAGTCTCCTGAATGCTGGGATTACAGGTGTGCACCAAACATGCCTGGTGCAAATTTGCTCTTAAAATTGCATTTAGCTATCAGGGAATGCAGGGTCATGCTTGTAATCCGAGCCAGTCAGATGATTGAGTCAGGAAGGCTACAAGTTCAAATCAAGGCTAGCCTGAGCATTTTAACAATTCAGTGTGAGACCTTGTTTGAAAATAAAAAAAGGGTTGAGGATGTAGTTTAGTGTGAAGATCCTAGATTCGACCCCCAGTATTGCAAATTAAATAAATTAAAAAATAGATTCCAGAGGTCTTGGCATTTGTTTACAGTTAGTAGCCTGAGGCAGGAGGGTCATAAGTTTGAGTCCAACCTCTACAATTTAGTGAGACCCTGTCTCAGAATAAAAGTGGTGGAGCACACTTGTAGTCCCAGCACTCTGGAGGCTGAGGCAGGAGGATCCCTGTGAGGTCAAGGCCAGCCTGGTTCACATACTGAGTTCAGGACCACCCTGAATAACATAGTGAGACTCTGTCTCAAAAAAAAAAAAAAAATGGTGGGAATGTAGCTTAGTGTCAAGGCTCAGGATTCCAGTCTTCCCCAGTACCACCAAGGAGAAAGAAAGCATTAAATTTGGCAGCTATTTTATTTTATTTTATTAACGCTTTTTTGTTTGTTTATCTTTTTGAGACAGGATTTCATTAAGCAATTCAGGCTGGCCTTGAACTCACTTTGTAGCCCAGGCTAGCCTCAAACTTGTACCGATTCTCCTGTCTCAGCTTCCTAAGTGCTGGGAGCTGAGATTATAGGCATGCACCACCACGTCCGTCAGACAGTTATTTTATTAATAATTAACTGGATTTAAAATTTTAGTACTGAGCCGGGTGCAGTTGTGTCTGTAGTCTGCATTGCTGTGAGGCTGAGGCATGAACATCGCTTGAGCCTGGAAGGTCAGGACTAGCCTGGGCAGCACAGCAACAGCCTATTTCGAGAAGAAAAAAACTCGCAAATTTTAGTGCTTTCGTATTTTTGTTTCTTGTATCTCATGTCATTTTCTTTTTTAAGGGGAAATTCCTTTTTCTTTTTTCTCTCTCTTTTTTTTTTTTTTTGGTTTTTTTCTGGTACCGGGAACTGAACTCACGACCTTGCGCTTGCCAGGCAGGCGCTTTTGCCGCTGAGCTAAATCCCCAGCCCCTTTTTTCTCTCTTTTAAAGATGTAAGTACTTTGAATCCTTGGAGGCCTTAAAATTGCTTTATCCTACCCCCAAGCTTGAATGATAATTTGATTGTGTCCATTTCTGTCCTGAAAGTCCTTTGTGTTAAAACCTCATCTCTGTTCTGTTACCTTCTGTATTTAGTGTTGAAGATAGTCTTATGCTAGTTCATACAGTGATTATTTGATAACTTAATGTAAGACTGTTAAACATTCATGATTTGTTTTTATGCATTATGTAGTAGGTAATTCATTATATATTTACTTTCCTGTAAGAATATGTATCAGTCTGTAAGAATATGTATCAGTGTTAGGGTTTTTGCTGTTAAAGCAGTTAATTGAGCTGCATATGCGGTGTCAGATCCTCCAGCCTGAGCTGTTTAGTCCCTCAAGGCACTACTTGAGTCCTTCCGCTCCTTTAGTAGTTGCAGGTATGTTAGCTGAAATCTCAGTCACTCCATACTCTTGAAGCCAAGCTCTGTCTTTGGCAGAAGGCATGGCATTGTCATATCTTTCAACTATCAGATGGTACTTAGTATTCAGATTCCTGAAATCTCACCTCATTTTAACAACCCCTTCCCCGCAACAGGAATCAAACTCATGACATTGCGCTTGCCAGGCAGGCCCTGTGCCGCTGAGCTAAATCCCTAGCCCTTAACATTTCTTTTATAAGGAAAAGTGGCTCTGTAATACTTAACTGTTTGTATGGTCAGGGGTAATATGAGTTATTGTGGGATACGGAGCTTGCAGATACAGAGGGCAGACTGTTCTTTTTCTGTCCCATTTACCAGGTAAACAAAATTTTCCATTGAAATTGAGCTGGCACTTCGCATCTTTTACAGTACTACTCAGGTCTTACAAATTGATTAGAAGGTACTTAGCTTTTGAACAAATTAAAAATACACTGAATTTAAAATTAAGTTAAAAGTATTTTCTCGTAGGGATACAGACAGGAGAATTTATTGGCAATATACCTCATTTTCAGTATTAACAGCTATATCAAGATGGAAACATTTTGAAAATCAGTTTTCACATTGCTAGGTCTGGTTTCTTGGAGGCAGCATTTAATTTTTCATCTATTGTCCCACATCACCTTTACCAAAATTAAGTAGGGGCAAATTAAATAGGCATAATTAAAATATTTTCTAAGCACGCCACTGACAACTACTACTCATCATAGGAAAAGTACAGTTTTAAGACACTATGATTTTATTTTTGTAAGAACATGGAAGGTGTCCTTACTTTTCTACTTAAGCACTTTAAGATACTCTTTTATACATTAGGATACATGCCACAGTTTGCCTAAGTAACCACACAAAAGCTGCAGCTCAGCAGCTGCTCCTGTCAACCCTTAGGGGCTCAAACTCCTCCCCTGCAGTGATCTTTGCTTTCCAAGTATGATGCCAGGGTGCTAGTGTCCATTGGCTAATTTGCAATTAGTAACACTTAAATTTCTTTTTTTTGGTAACACTTAAATTTCATTCTTAGGGGGAAAAGTAAACATGAAAGTAGAAGTGTTAAAGTCTGGAATCTTTTATTCAGAATGCTTGGGACAGAGTTTATAGCTTTTGGATTTTAGAGCCATTATGTTATGTGCTTGCCACATTACACACTCTGAGGTCCACAGCAGCATCCTGTAGTCAGATTACATTAATATTTCTGCAGTGGAGCATTTGAGTAATTCCAAGGGATAAACAGTGTGTACTGTACAGTATGTCCCTTCTTGTTTTATCAGGTCAGGGCTTACCACTGAGTTTCCTGCTAACTTACAAAAAATGAGTTTTTAAAAGATTTAATTCTTTTTTTTTGTTTTTTGCGAGTGGTTCTTTTATGTTGCTTAGGCTGGTCCTGATCTTATGGCCTCAAGTGACCCTCTCAGCTTAGTCTCTTAAGTAGTTGGGAGTACTGGTGTATACCAACATGCTGGGGTAGTTCTTTCATTTGTGTTTAATTCTGAAGTTACACATAAGAGCTTGTGGACAGATAAGAGATTTTCTTTTGCATTTAAAGGATCATTTGTATCTTCTGGATAATGCACCTCATTTTGGACACCATTGCTGGAAGTCACCAAACAGGAGTTTGTGTACTTTAAATTCTTGTAGGAACCTTCATCCATCCATCCTTGTAAGCCATTTCTTCACTCACAAACTTCAGCCAAGACTTGTGGTGCATGCCTGTAATCCCAGCACTTGGGAGGCTGAGGTAGGAAGATCTCCAAGAGTTGAAGGCCAGCCTGGGCTACATGCGAATTTAAAGCTGGACTGAACTACATAGTGAGATCCTGTCTCAAAAAAAAAAGCTGAAACAGACTTTGGTATCGCACCTTTTAGCTTGCCCCCCACCTTTGTTTTTTAAGACTGTCTCGATATGTAGGTCAGGCCATCCTTGAACTCAGCATGTACCCCAGGACAGCCTGGAACTTGTGATCTTTTTGTTTCAGCCTCCTGTGTGCTGGGATTACAGGTTTGCGCCACATCCCTGGTTTAGGGGTGGACTTTTTCTTTTTTTGAGACAGGGTCTCAATATGTATCTCAGGCTGGCCTTGAACTCACTGTGTGGTCCAGGGGGCTTCAGACTCAGTCCTCCTGTTTTAGCCTCCCAAGTGCTAGGTTTACAAGTGTGTACCACCACACCCAGTGCACTTTTGTCTTCGATGATAATTTTGTTCTTTTAAAAAATGCAAGAGATAGGTGGGTACTTTTTAATATGAAAAGCAATCACCTGACTTGAGGGAGTTTTTCAGGGTTATTGGCAATAATAAATCCTAAGAACTTGGAACTGTGGTATCTTACATTATAGTGTCTTGCTTGTCCTTCGATCCCCCATCTCTTTATAGGCACTGGTGGAAAATGCGATAGTTTAGAACTCCCGATGGATTGAGGATCATGGTGTTTGTTTACTCAGTCTTGATTTTGCCTGCTGAGCCTGTTGGCTAGGGGAGCGGGTAAACATTTACAGAGCTCATCTTGTGTCAGGTGCTGGTAACTTTCCTGTACTGTACTTTTATCTCATCCAGCCCTCAGAAGAACGTTGTTTGGTGGAGTGCACTTTCCTGAGAAACAGGAGCTGAGAGATGGACTGACTTGCCTAAGGCCTCACAAGTGACATTTGGTGGTGGAGGTCTGGCATTCTTTGCCTCCCCATGCACTTCGAACTGTAATTCTTCACTTATAAAATAAAATTGGAGTAGGTCATAGTGTACAGGTGTTTTACTTCTAAAATGAATGTTTTGGCCAGTAGTTGGAAGTACATCAAAATCTTTTTTTAAAACTATAATTGGCAGCTTTGTTAGTTACTATGTTTTTTATTAGCATATATCTGCAATATGTACTGATTACATTTATCACAGGGAGTTGGTGCCTGCACGTAACGTATTTTTTTCTTTTTGCATAACGTATTTTAATTTTTAAAATTTTTGCATCCCCTCCCTGCTCCTTTGAACTCTCTCAGTCCCCTTCCCATTTGCAAACGTGTATTTTCATCATTTTTCCCCTTTAATTCTTTTCTTCCCCACTCCTTTCTCCTTCCCTTTTATTTTGCTCTTTATTTATAATTTTGGTTTCTCATATTAGAGAAACCGTGAGATGTTTAAGATTATTTGTATGATTTATTTCACTTAATACGGTCTCAAGCTGCATCTGTTTACCTATGAACGCGGCACACTTATCCTCCTTTAAAGGCAGAGTAGTACTCCATTGTGTATAGGTGTGGTTGTTCATCTATTGATAGGCATGTAGTCCAAGATTCAGCTGTTACAAATTGTTCTGCTATAAACACAGATACGGTTGTATTCCTGTAATATGATGAGTTTAACTCTCTTCAGGGAGATACATAGAAGGGGAGTAGCTGGGTCAAATGAAATTTCCATTTTTAATTTTTTGAAGAATCTCCACACTGAATTCCACTGTGGTTGTATTAGTTTACATTCTCACCAACAGCGTAGAAGGGTTTGTTTTCCCCACATCCTGGCCAGCATTTGTTGTCTGATTTTTTAATGACAGCCATTCTTTCTGGATTAAGTTGGTATCTCAGTGTTGTTTTAATTTGCATTTCTTGAATGGCTGGTGCTGTTGAACATTTTTTTCAGGTATTAGGCATTTGTACTTCTCCTAAATGTCCATTTCAGTTGCTTATTTTTTGGTTGGGCCTTTATTTGGGGTTGGGGAGTAGATAAAATTCTTAATTTTAATTTAGCCTCATTAATTTTTAAAACTCATTAATTTGCCAGGTGTGATGGTGCACGCCTGTAATCCCAGCACGCGAGAGGCTGAGGCAGGAGGATTGTTGCGAGTTCGAGACCAGCCCGGGTTACAAAGTGAGCTCAAGGCCAACCTGAACTGCATAGCGAGACCCTGTCTCAAAAAGACAAAAAAAAA
>NW_004955402.1:10407040-10410807 GCF_000276665.1 Chinchilla lanigera
CAAAAAAAAATGAACTTTTTATGCCTATGTAACAAGTGCTAAAAATAACATATAGTACTGAAATTTCGAGTTGTAAGCCTGGTTTGACAATTTGTTTCATTTGGATTGTGTGTGACCTAGTTATAGTTTTATTATGCATGCTTGCAGTAGGCTGCAAAAATAGAGAATCATTTATCCAACCGAAAAGATAATTATGAATAAGTTGTAGATTTTTGATGAGATACCTATAAAGACATCGTCTTAATCCATAATAAGAGTTGATTAGGGGCTGGAGATACAGCTCAGTGGCACAAGTGCCTCACTGGTGAGGACAAGGTCCCGAGTTTGATTCCTGATACAAAAAAAAAACAAATTTGATTGGGCCTGGTGTGGTGGTGCATGACTGTAATCCCAGCGCTTGGGCGGCTGAGACAGAAGGATTGCCATGAGTTTGAGGCCAGCCTGGACTACATAATGAGTTTAAGGCCAGCATGAACTGCACAGTGAGACCCTCCCTGTCTTAACACACACACACAAAAACTGGTTGAAAGTAGATGGGGTTTTTATTAGATTACTGAAATTTCTTTTAAAAAGATAGTCTTTTTAATACTTAAAATGTCCCTGTGTGGTGGTGCACACCTGTAATCCCACCACGGGGGTGGCTGAGGCAGGAGGATCGCTGAAAATTTAAGGCCAGGCTGATGTACCTAGAGAGTTGAAGGCCAGCCTGAACTGCATGGTGAGACCCCATCTCAGAAAAGCAAAAAACAAAAAGCAAAAAGCAAAAAAACCAAAAAAACCCCCCGAAAGTATTTTGAAATTTATTGCATATTTGAATAGGATTCAATAACTTATATTTTAAAAGTGGTGGATTAATGGGGATGATTCCCTAGATATGTAGGGCATTATTCAAATAAGGTCGTTGCTATGCATGTGGAAGCACCCTGTAGTAGGGAGGTGCTCAAGAGGTGTCAGACGCGTAATAGATTTGAGCTTGAGCCTGCCACATAGTAGTGTATGAGTGACAGGAGGCAAATTACTGTACTTCTCCGAACCTCATTTAATGTACAAAATGGAGATAATGATGATGCCTATTTTACGATTGTCAGCAAGGTAAAATAAAATGTGTAAATCACCACGCTTGGTATTAATAATGGCTAGTATTGATAACATCAGTGCTGTTTTCAATAATTTAGTATTTCTGAAGAGTAAGGAATGTGGGGCCGGGGACATAGCTCAGCGGCACAAGTGCCTGCCTGGCAAGCTCAAGGTCCTGACTTTGATTTCCGGTACCAAAAAAAAAAATGTGGAAGAGTAAGGGATGTGAAATATACTAACCAGCTGGTGGGTCACAGAGGCCTTACTCTCACTAGGAATTTTAACTACAGCTGAGACTTTCTAAACCAGTTAAGTGCTGTAGTTTGTGTTTCTGGGAGAATCAAACAAACCTATGGCATGTGTGCAACAGACAGCTGTTTGTTAGCATGGAAACCTCTAGAAAGGTTCCCCATCCCACTCTAGTTGGTCAGCCCCCTCTTGATATCTAATACTTTTTGTCACATTTGATTTGGGGTTAAAGTTGAACGGATCCATAAATTAAACAGGATTTCTTGGTTGGTTGAATGACATCAACAGTTACATCACAGTAGCTAATTACATTTGAATAATGATTAATGACATTAATTGTTTTTAATGTTAGGTGAAATATTTTAATTTGGGAAGAAATTTAGTGGATTAGCTAGGAATCATACTAGTTTACAGGGTATTTTTTATTCTTGAAAGTTAAAAATACATAATACTTAAGATGTCCGAGTGGATGAATCAGTAATATAATAAATACCTCAAACTCATCTAGAAACAAAACTCTACTACCTCGTTTGAACACTGTGGACTTTTCCTCAGTTGCATTGTCTTGCTTCCTCTCTTAAGGTAACAATGGAATCAGTTTTTATCATTCCGATCTCTTTATATTTATGCTGTTTTTCTGTAAACCATATGTAGTACCTTATTTGCAGCGCTTTGTGTTCTGTAGTTTAAACAAATAGCACTATGATTGAAGGATTCATCTGTGTTGAATTGTGTAGCTATGGAATATTTCATTTTAGATATTTCACTGTATAACTAACTTAAGGCTTCACTTTCTTGTTAATGAAGTTTTGTCCTTGCTATTGAAGTGCTAATTTAGATAGTATTCTTGTTCCATGTTGAAGTGCTTCATGTACTGGAGTGCTTGTAGTGAGAACTCTAGTTCTTGGTCCAGTTTATACATTTAATATTTTACTTTAATCAGCGTTGTGTAAATTTGAGCTACTTCTACTGGTTCTTTTAAGAGCTTATGGTTACTGATTGTGAGTAGCATGCTTTGCTGATTTCACAATTTTCCAGCACAGAAACTTGAGCTATTCTCTAGGTTTTTGAACTTAGGCAAGATGCCATTAAAACTCAGAGCAGATGGTCATTCAGGTTTGAGTAGAATGAGTCAAAAGCTATCATCAGGTGGTTCATTTAATGGTGGCAGATGTCTTCATAAAGCTTAGCAAAGGAAAAGAGCATTAACTAACTCTCTAGGGTAATACAACATTCTACAGCAGGGAGAAAAACACTAATGGGCTTACTTTGGGGATTAGATTTTTTTGAAATGAAAAATTTAAGGAATAGCCTTTTCCAGGGCTAATGGTTTTAGATGAGAATGAGTTGGGTGGGTATGATAAGGGAGTAAAAACTTACTGTTGATAAGAGATTCTAAAATCTTCGCTTTGCTATTTAATGCCCTCTCTTTTTATGTTTTTTTTTTTTTAAATACCAGCTTTTGTTTTAATTCTCAGTTTCATTCTCATAAAAAATTCCATAGTGCTCATTTTGGTAGTGGAGTTTGTTGTTTACTTTTTTCCAGTTCTTAGGGCTAGTCTGTTTCACAGCTGTTGTGCGGCTTTTTTGGCGTTTGAACTGTGGGAACCAAGAAAGGATTTGGATGTGCTTTTGTGTGCTTTAATGGTTTTCCTCAAGTATTCTTTAAACTGAACTGTAGGGTTGTTGTTTTTTTAAAACCAGTTGTCATTGTGTGTTTAAATGATTCCTTTTAAAGAAAACTGGTATACAGATTCTGAGTTTATGAACATTATCATTTTACTTTGTGGAAAGTGAATTTAGAGATGAAAAATATGTAAATTAGGCAATAGTTCCAAACTGAACTTGTTTTGGTCAAGTGGAGAGGTACGGGTGTATTTTTCCTATGCCCTTTTCACCGCCCCTCTCATCTGAAGAGCTGCCCAGTTAGTTCAGGGTAAACCTCTATGCATGGCAAATACTGATTCAGTGCCTTTTACTTTTTTTTTTTTTTTTTTTGATGATGATAGAGCTAATTGGATACCCTTCTTAAATCTTGTTTGGGAAGTAAATTATTGTGTGGATGTTTACTGTTACTGGTATTTGATATTATGATTTTTTGGTCAGCTTTCCTATGATAAGACAGATACAGCTGTTTGACTAATTCAAGGCAAGTGGCACGAGTGTAGTATACTTTATAAAGGCATGTGTTTTCATAAGCATGATGTAACTCAGTGTAAGGGTTAAAAAAATAAGTATTTCTAGGTAATAGCTATATACCCTTACCAAAGTAATTCAAAATGCCAGGCATGGTGGCGCAGGCCTGTAATCCCAGCCCTCAGGAGGCTGGGGCAGGAGGATCATTGTGATTTCAAGACCAGCCTGGGCTACAAAGTGAGCTCAGGGCTCACCTGAACTGCATAGTGAGACCCTGTCTCAAAAAGACAAAAAAAAAAAAAAAA
>NW_004955402.1:10410907-10524836 GCF_000276665.1 Chinchilla lanigera
AAAAAAAAAAAAAAAAAAAAAAGTAATTCAGAAGTTGACTACTATAAATATTTGCTTAGAGTTCCTGATGTTTTTGTTTTTAGTTTTAATTTTATGTGGGCTATACAGCATCTCTGATGCTTTTAAGTACTCTTGCTTGACTCACTGCTGCTTAGAATTAATACATACTTGGTGCAGAACCTTTGGAAATTAAAAGGGACAATCTCATTCTCATGTTTTGGAAGTTTTCTTTTGAATTTTTTTTATGCCTGTGTATTATATAATTTTTTCCTCCTAAACTGCTATACTATAGTTCTTTACAAACTACCTGATGAGATGATAATTCATCATACCAGCAACAGGATTTCTACATTTTTTTTTTTTTTTTGATTTCTACATATTTTAACTCTATAGAATTTCCTTTTATGGACTGACGTAGTCTACATATAAATAATTGCATATTTTTAACATTGTTAAATTTTTTATCTGCTATAAACAATTGAATATCTTTTTTTTGTACTGGGAATCGAACTCAGGACCTTGTGCTTGCCAGGCAGGCGCTTATGCCACTGAGCTATATCCCTAGCCATGAATATCTTTGATGTACTGTTAAAAATGTGAAAAGTAGGGTCAAAATGTTTTAAGGCAATTGAAACATTTTGCAAATGTATCAATGTATATTTTTCTTGCAGTGGTGTCTGACTGGCTTTCTTGGCATATCATTAGTTTACAGTGGGTTAGTGTTTTTAATCTGGGCCAGTTTGAGAGAATCACTGTGGTGCAGGCTCACGTGTGTATAATGCTGAGATTGTACCGAGGGCCTTACATGCTAGGCAGATGCCTTACCACTGAGCTACATCCCCAGCCTTCTTGTTTTTTTTAATTATAAAATTATTACCATGCTTATAGTAACATTTGAGCAATACAAAAGCATAAAGAAGAAAACATGACCCCCCCACCCCATTGTGAAGCTCCAGCCATTATCGTCAGTTTGTTGTGGGTTTTCCTATTTTTTCTAGCTGTGTACTCTGCATGTGGGTGTGGTACATTAATACAACGATGATATAGGACCTCCAAGTAGTCCAGATAATGTAAGGGAAATATTATAAGTCCCAATCTGCTAGAGGTCCCATACTAAGTTTATGATCTCTACGGTTTTTCTAAAATAGAATAATGAATTCTAGGAACAATGGAGGTTAAGAATAGGATATATTTATTGAGGGAAAGACAGCTTCTGTCCAAGAGAGACAGAAGAGGGTTTGAAAGTGGTTCGCCAGCACCCAGATTCCCAAGGAAGTTTTGTAGAGCAAAACCATGAGGTGAAGTGGGTATGAGGTGGGACAAAAACTACAATCAACTAATAAGATTAAAAGTGTAGTTGCTCAGGTAACATTGATCCAGTGGGAAATCCCAAGGTAGATATGAGGAGGGACAAAACTATAGTAAACCAATAAGATTACGTGTATAATCACTTAGGTAATACTGATTAAATGGGGCTTAAATTGGGAAAGCAAGTCACATAGCAAATGCATGTAGCAAACAGGGGCTTTTCCTGGAAGGGAAATTTTGGTCCCCCCTCCATGGTAATTGATGCCTTTTAAGACTATCAATCACTGCCTTGCATCCCTAGGGGAAGTATGTGGGTGTGTCTTTCCTCTGTCCTGAGGCCTGACCTTCAACAAATGCACCTCCAGCTACGGTTGTCTTCTGCACTAACTTTTTCCAAGGGCCTAGCCTTGTCTGACTGCGTGTAATATTTCTAAATAACTTAGCTGTCTACAATAACATGACACGTGTGACCTCTAGAGTTTGTTTCATATGTAGACTTTCCTTAACATTGTAAAATATGTTTAACTTTGTTGGTAATTTTATAGTTTTTTTATTTTTATTTTTGTACAGAGTGTTGCTATGTAGTCCAGGCTGGTTTTGAACTCTGTAGCCCAGGCTGGCCTTGAACTTGGCAGTGATCCTCTTGCCTCAGCCTCCCAAGTGCTGGGATTATATACATGCACCACCACGCCTGGCATTTTATTTTTTTGAGAGAGGGTTGTGCTTTGTTAGTTCATGCTGGCCTTGAACTCACTATGTAGTATAGTCCAGGCCTGTCTCAACTCACAGTAGTCCTCCTACCTCAGCCTCCCAAGGGCTGGGATTTCAGGCACGCACCACCATACCCAGCAGTAGTTCTTATTTTTAAAATGATATTTAGCTCTTTTTATTTTTTTGACAGTTTCTAATCAGATTTTTATTGGTACATTTTAAATATATATATTGATCACATTCATCATAGAGAATTTGTACCTGTACATGATACAGCTTTTCTTTTTTAGCTCTTTATCTTAAATTTATTTTTATTTCGTTGTGGAGTAGGAAATTCTAATTTAACAAACTTTGTTCCAGTGACCATGGTTACATAACACATTACACTAAAACTCAGTAATGTAAAACAGTTTATGTGTTCATAGCCTGGTGGGCCAAGGATTCAGCAGTGGTGTAGTGAGCGATGGCTCTTGGTTATTGCACCTTGTGTGGGCCTTTGCTGGAAGCACCAGCAGCTGGGGACTGGCATAGTCACTGAGGCCTTTCTTCATAACGGTGTCCTCCTGTCCCTTCCCCTGTGGGAGCTTCAGAGTATCCTGCTGTGCTTTTGCTGTGAGAGCCCAGTGCAGATAAGGTGTGACTCTTGAGGGATATGAGAGTACAGCTGATGGGGACAAACAAGTGACTACCTTCAGAGGTCGCATGGTGTCACTTCCTCTGCACACTGTTGGTTGAAGTAGTTACAGGTGTCTAGCTAGATCCACAGGGGAGGGAAGCAGCCCTTGCCTCTTGATGGTGGATGTCATTGTCCCACAAAGAGCATGTGGGACGCCATGTAGATTGGTGTGACCATCTGGAGAATCCAGTCTGGCCCATCTCTCCGTGTTGGACTGATAGTTTTCTGGGAACATGACCAGTGTCCGTGCATGTGTAAAGCACAGGTATGCATATACGCTTATTTCAGTAGGGAAATATGTGAACTTTTAAAAGTCAGACAATGTAGCAGTTCTTGACATTTCTTTTCAAAAGTTATGTTTCATGAAAATTTAAAATTTACTTAGAATAGCCCTGTATCAGACAGTTGTCACAGTTCTCCAAAATTATCTTTCTGAGAGAGTAGTTTACTTTAAAACACTCTGGGCCAGGGATATAGCTCAGTGGCAGAAGTGCCTGCCTGGCAAGTGCAAGGTCCTGAGTTCGATTACCGTTACCAAAAAAATAAAACTTTCCATATTTGTGTTAGAAGTAATAATTACAGAATTATTGTTCCAAAATGGACAGCATATAGAATTGATTACTGCATCTTTTTTATTGTTGTTGTTGGAACTGGGGATTAAATACAGGCTCTTGCACATGCTAGACAAGTTCTGTACCACTGAGATGTGTTTGTTTCTTTTACAAATATTTTGACACAGGGTCTCGCTAACCTGCCCAGGTTGACCTCAAATTTATGATCTTCTTGCCTTGGTGTTCCAAGTAGTTGGGATTACAGATGTCTGGCTGAGCACATAATGATTTGTAGCAAAATATAGTTAAGTTCTCACTAATCCAACAGATGAATATGAGTATTTAATCTGGTTTGTGGACTGTTTGGTATTTTCATTTAAAAATTTTATTTTATATAAAAAAGTTAAGCTCTTTTCTGTGCATTTATTTATAGCCTCAGAAAGGAAAGATAGTTGCATTTAGCCCTTTGATAATATATTCTGAAAGACTGAAGCATATAATGCTAGTGAATGTTGACAGCATTGAGTTGTACAACTATAATTCTGTGACTTTAAATTTTGGTTTGTTAGATATTTAGGTTAGAGTATAATGTCTTTAGGGTTTATGGCTGGTGAAAATTTTCATGGTTGATGCAGTTAGACTTAATTTGGCATAGTATAGAAAGTATCATCATCACATCATCATCATTATTATTATTTTTTATTTTTATTTTTAAATTTATTTTAAAATTAAAAGAAATATTTTTGTTTTTGAGACAGAGTCTCATGTAATCCAGGCTGGCCTCAAACTCAGTGGATAACCCAGGCTGGCCTCGAACTCATGGGCATCCTCCTGTCTCAGCCTTCTGAGTGGTGGGATTACAAGTGTGTTCCACCATGGTGGCTAGAAAGTATCATTTATTTACAAAAGTGGTGAATCACCTAACTGGCTTATGCAGTGCTATTTCTATGGCCACTTGGAGTAAAAACAGTTTAGAGGAACTGAGAAGATGGATCCGTGGTGGTGAACCTGTGGTACCCAGCAGCTGAGCGTGAGAGAACAGTTGTTTTTGCTAAACTAAAACCCCAGTATTCAGGTTTAACTGCACAGTTGGCACTTTGCACTAAGCAAGTGAGTTTTAGGTTGCAGTTTGGGGACTTGGTCCCTAAAAGATTTGGTGTCACTGTGATAGATGCTTTGGGAGGAAACCTGAAATACATAATATGAAGAGACTAACCATGGAAAACGGGAATTTGCTTAAATGGGCTCACTCATACATGAATAATTGAATGTAACTGCTGAGAAATTGAGAAGTTTATTCTTTGGTTTCTGTATAAATATTGCAGATTTTACCTGGGTTATGTGATGATTTTGATCACTAAATTATTTAAGTAGAGGGCTGAAGGTATAGCTCAGTGGCACAAGTGCCTGGCTGGCAAGTGTAAGGTACTGCATTCGATTCCCAGTACCAAAAAAAAAAAAAATTATTTAAGTAGATGACTAAGAAATTTCATAAATCTATATTCAAATTAAACAGTATAATTCTTTTTTTTTTTTTTTTTTTTTGGTCTTTTTGAGACAGGGTCTTGCTATACAGTTCAGGCTGGCTTTTGAGCTCAGTTTGCAGCCCAGGCTCATCTCGAACTTGCAACGAACCTCCTGCCTCAGCCTCCTAAGTGCTGGGATTACAGGCATGTGCCACCATGCCCAGCTAAACACAGTATAATGCTTTTATTTACATTTTACTTTAAGTGTGTTAGAGCATGTCCACTTCACTGTCACCTCAGCCTCCACATGCAAATGGAGTGTGAAGTACTTGTGCAGTTTGCAGTTCACAGTATTGGTCCTTGTAAGGAATGCAAGAACCAGAAACCAGCTGAGACTACCAGGCTTGTGTAAAGGCAACATGGTGTGTAATTTATTATTCCTAGGTGCAGGCAGACACAGGGCAAAAAGGCCAACTGTAGGAAACACAGAGAAGTGGGCCCCTTTCATAGGGATTGAAAGCAGGCAAGGGACATTAGACAGAAAGTTTTCTGTTTTTTTGCTTTTCCCTTCCTTCTTTTCTTTATCCCCTCATTCTCCCACCCTAGTTTCTCTTAGGTGGAAGAGGTTAATAAGCATGTGTGATCATAGTTCTGTGGCAGTCTTGCATCTCAGTGGGCAAAGACCTTGCAGTGTCCTGTGTAAATCCTTGGATGTCTCCAGATATCCTGAGACCTGCAAAATTCCTTGACCTGTCTTACCTCCTTTGTGGCATCCTGTCCTTGCGGATGTCAGCCTCAGTACTGAGCTGAGTTCTCTGCTGAGAATAGTGCCTCTGCTGGCAAGAAGGTTAGGGGCTGAGAGAGTCAAGTCTGATTTGAGCCTTATAGCCTTAGAGTAGTTGAAGTTGATTTGAAATACTATGTAACTAGTAAGTTATAGAACTGTTCATTCATTTACTCATTCATTCATGTATTTGTTTTTTGAAGTGGCGTCTCCCTATGTTGCTCAAACTCCCGGGCTCAAGCAGTCTTCCTGCCTCAACCTCCTACTGGCAGAAACTATAGCTGTGGGCTGGGCTCTTTCTACCACTTAATATACCAGTACATTTGCACCATTCAGGAGTCATGTCTGATCTTGGCATTTCTCAGCCCAACTATCATTTATGTCCTAGTCTGATTATATTTTATGTTCTTGCTCAAACATGAAACCTCCTGGTTCATTGAACATTGCTCTTCTGTGATTTCTTCATCCATCATTTCTTTGAAAACTTTCCTTATTTTTCTGATTTAGTTTAGTCTCCCTGATGAGTTTATTTCTATCAGCGGGGAACAGAGGGTGTTTTTTTGTTTGTTTTTGGTAGTGCTGGGGATGAAACCCAGAGCTTCATGTTCTTGTATGCTAGATAAGGTCTGTATTACTGACCTGTATCCTGAGCCCTAATTAGAATGTTTCTATTTTTGTTTTTGTTGTTGTTGGTGGTGGCTCTCTTGTCTTCAAGCAGAGCATTTCTAAATTTTAGGGTATTCTGCTTAATTGCCTGTTTTTAACATCTCTAATATTTATCTCATTTGTACCTTCTATATCTTTTGTCTAAAATCGTCTCTTTGCACTTTTTATTTTTAGTTTCACTGTGTTGGGAGTTGAACCAGGGGCTCACCTGTGCCAAGCAAGCACTTTACGGTTGAGCTATATCCCAGCCCTTACTTATTTTTATTCTGAGCCAGAGTCTCACCAAATTGTCCAGGGTGACCTTGAATTTGTATCCTTCTGCCTGTTCCTCCCCAGTAGCTGGGCCTACAAGGGTGTGCTCCTCACTGCAGCTGATCCTAAAGAGCTCTTGACGTTCTTTCCACGTCTGCTGTCCCTACTCTAATTGAAACCACTGTTGTCTTACTTGGACTGCTTCATACTTCTTACACCTTGGCTCTTCTTTCTCTAGCTACTTTGGCTTTCTTCCTGTCTCTTCTCTACACTTATGGCAAGAGTGATATTTGAAAACAACAGAGGACCTGTCCTTCAGTAGGACTGAAAAGTTAATTCTGAATGAATCAGTATGATGATGAGTGATATCTGCTGTTTTCTGTCCCTATAGTTAGGCATTTGTCCAGTAGAAGACTGCAGAAAGATTGCATATAAAATATATCTGATGTTGGAGTTCCTTGCTCTTTTGTAGCCTAGTAGGTGCCCCAGTTTCCCTGCAGTGCTCTTCCTCCTGACCTCACCTTTCTTCTTTTCTTCGACTTAACCAGGCATGGGCTTATACTCAGTCTGATCATTTGTTTATAATCTGGTTATTTGTTTTTTTTTTTTGCGGGGGTGGGTACTGAGAATCGAACTCAGGACCTCGCACTTGCCAGGCAGGCACTTGTGCCGCGGAGCTGTATCTATCCCCTGCCTAATCTGGTTATCTGGATATAGAATGTGAAGGTTTTCCCTTCTTGACAGGCAGTAGCAATAGTGTATTTTTGTAGAATTTAGTGGTAATAGTATTTTGTACTCTAGTTGGGTACATTTATAACACATTGTTATTGGATATTTAGAACATATTGGTTCATGTTTAAGAACATGCTACCTTCTCCAAATGGAACTGAGGTTCTGAGAATGAAAAGGACTCCTTCCTTTTGTTATAGAAAATTTCTCAACCTAGACAAAACAGAGGATAGTAATTGACTCTTCTTGTACCCATTGCCCAACTTCAGCATGGCTAATCTTGTTTCATCTAAATCTTACCTATTTCCCCTGTAGCCACCCCTAGGTATTTATTTAAAAATACTACCATAATGGTATTTTGAAATAAATACCATTATTATATATGCAAATACTTTAATTACAATTACTTTTTCAAGGGTATAAAGACAGCTGTTGACAGAGTCAGAACTTGAATCCAGGAGAGTGTCAGTCACTGCTGTGCCTGTGATAATAGCTCTTGCTTATAGTTTAATACCCAGGATGTCTTCATAAAGTGGTGAGCTGGGTGTGGTGGCACACACCTGTAATCTCAGTACTCTGGAGGCTGAGGCAGGTGGGTGGCTGCAAGTCTGAGGCCAACCAGGGCTAGATAGTTCACGGCCTGCCTGAACTGCATAGCAATGTCTACAACCACATATTACTTAGAAAATTATGGTTTTAATTTATTGAACAAGTGGTTTTAGTATCACAGGATTGTGAAGGAAAAGTACCCCCAATTCTGCTACCCTAAGATGAAGGTTATGTTCATCACTTTATGGGGTATCTTTTGTAGTTTAAATGTCTGCCTCATCCATCCATGTGAATAATTTTAGTGGAGGTCATTTTATGGAGTGCTGCTTTTTCCTTAAGAGGGGGAAAGCACCCCAACAGAAGATGATTGTTTTCCTTTAAATGGGGAAATGTGCTTGCCAGTCCTTTTCTAAACTGTATTCTTTGTAGGGAAAAACTCAAACCCTATGGTAAATGCTTAAGTTAATTGATAGTTTGTTTACATAATATGATAAACTTATTTGGGAGAATAGGTCGAAATTCTTCCAAAGATTTCTGAGTTATTCTAGTCTGGAACATTACATGGTAGTAAAGGGTTCTTTTTAATCTGCTTTGAACCTAAGTTTCAGTTTATGTATGAGAACAAGATAAGTGTAGCACAATTGTATTCTTGGAAGGAAATAATGTGCAAGTAAGTATTTGTAAGTAATGTAAGTATGTATCTTCGTTTAATAGGCATCAAGCATGACGGGACTATGTGTGATACCTGCCGCCAGCAACCCATCATTGGCATCCGGTGGAAGTGTGCTGAGTGCACAAATTACGATCTGTGCACAGTGTGTTATCATGGAGATAAGCACCACTTGAGGCATCGCTTTTACAGAATTACTACGCCAGGAAGTGAGAGGTAGGGGAAGTAATTTTTTCTTCAGTCCTGACTTCCTTTGAACTTAAGTTTTATACTACTTAGCCTTACAAATAGGGTTAGAAATAGCTTCTGACAAGTTGGTTTAGGAGGAGGAGGAAGCAAATAGCAAGATAGACGTGGACCAGTGGAGGAGTTTTTTGAAGGTGCAACTGTACAGACTTTTCTGGGATCGCTGGGCTGTTCTTACTGTAGCACAGACACTTGGTACCATTCAGCAATTAGAAATGTGAGGGCAGCCCGAGAAGGCCCGATTATTTTTTCCTCGCTGTGTTTTCTATTCTCTTAATTGCTACCAGATGAACATTAGGTCCCATTGGTTGAGATCACATGACAGCCACTGTGTTTGTGGAGATTTGAAAACAAGCAAGACAGTAATTATTGAGTTTACAGTTGGAAGAAAATGATGGGTCAGTTGATCATCATGTGCTGTTTTGTACTATAGTAGAGATATGTGTTATGTGTCTTAGAAGCAATGGGAGGTGTATTAATTGTTGACAGTCTGGAGTTTTGGGTGATTGAATCTTCTTGTGTGGTATCTTAGCTACTTTCCTTGTTGCTGAGAATACCTAACACCCAAAGTTAAAGGAAGAAAGGTTTATTTTGTCTCGCAGTTTGCAGAGGTTTCAGTCCATAGTTGGCTGGATCTAAGGCATGGCAGAGGGGCAGTGCAGAGGAGAAACAGTTAATGGCAGGCAGAAGGCAGCAACAGCAGCCTACCTTTCCTTTTATCTCTTCCAGGCTACCTGCCCT
Organism: Chinchilla lanigera; assembly: GCF_000276665.1. NCBI lineage: Eukaryota > Metazoa > Chordata > Mammalia > Rodentia > Chinchillidae > Chinchilla > Chinchilla lanigera. The sequence continues at coordinate 10,420,257 of NW_004955402.1, forward strand.
TTGGGTGGTACCACCCATCCCCAGGCTGGGCCTTCCTATTATCCATATCCAGAACTACGCCAAACCAATCAGTGGTGTGATTTAGTAATCACATACCCTTAGTCCCATCCTCATGTACTTAATCCAGCATCACACACCCTAGATCCAGCCACCTCTGGAACTCTCCCTCCTGTGTCTGCGTGAGGCTTTCGGGGGACATCTAGATGTAAGCTATAACATGTAGAGAAGAATAATGCATAGGAATAGGAATATAGCCAATTAGAGAGCTGGGGGTAGTGATAAACAGAGTTTTGATTTACAGTGTCTTGTCACTTATTAACTGAGTAATTTTAAACAAGTTATTTCTTTATTGTCTTTTGCTTACAAAAGCTAAGAAATAGTAGAGACATTCTAAGAATAAATAGAAAAATAAGATAAAATTAGAAAAAAAACAAAACAAAAACCTGAAACCTGCCTGAATGCAAGAATAAGGATATAGAGCAGTGAGAGATGGCTTTGGAAAGCACGCTGGGCTGGGTAGCTGAATTTACATCTTTTTCAAGGTCCATAATCTTGTGTAAGTATGCAGTACTTTGGAGGCAGTATAGTATAGATCAGATCCTGGCCACAGAGATATTTTACTCTTATACATAGTACTCTGAATTTTTGAATTCTTGCTGACCTTGTATGGATTCTTAGAACACACATACCCGGGAAGACTCAATGCCAGACCTTACTTTTGCAGTGCTGCAGCTGACTGAAGTGAGGCGCCCCTGTGCTGCTTTGATGGTGTGCGCTCTGGAGTTGTCCAGAGCTCTGCTGCTCCTACCGTCTTACCTAGTCTCAGGTCCTGTGCTGTCTGCCACCTGTGGTTGTGGTTCCGTCCTTCCTAGGCCCTTGTTTCGGCTACTCACGCGGCAGCCGAAGTGGAATTTGAGTTGGCCACCTCTACATAGTAAAGTGTAGTGGTACCCTGAAGTGGTTAGAGTGGGTTCGTATTTTGACCTCATGACTTTTTGACTTATGTGACCCTGGCCAGATTATTTTTTTGACTTGAGTCTTCGTAAAATGGATAATGTTGCATTATTTTTTTCTTAAGGAGTGTAATACACTTTACACATGTGTAAGTGCTTTTACATATAAATATTACCCATGTTTATATAAACTTGAAAATAAATTTTATTTTTAGGGTTCTGTTAGAGTCTCGCAGGAAATCTAAGAAGATCACAGCCAGAGGAATATTTGCAGGTGCCAGAGTGGTTCGAGGAGTGGACTGGCAGTGGGAAGACCAGGACGGAGGGAATGGGCGCCGGGGAAAGGTACCGCATCCTCCGCAGTCACCAGTGCCTGAGCATTGCCCCTTCCGGAGATTCCGATGGCTGATGTGGATGAACCTCTTGGCCTATTCTTTTTCCTGTGCAACGAACAATTTTTAAATCTTGACTTCTCCATTTTTCTGTTTCTGGGAAGAAAACAGATTGTTCCGGTATTTCGTATATGTTGATATTTGTTGCTCAGAATGCTTTCCTGAATACCCTACTTGGGTTAGACCTCCCTAAATAATGTTTCGTGCTCCTGACTTCCATGCTGCTAAAATTTCATGTGCCGAGGGTAGCTCAGCGGTAGAGCACATGCTTAGCACTGCCTGTTTTGTGTTTTGTTTTTTGGTTTTTCTCCGGTACCGGGAACCGAGCTCACGACCTTGCGCTTGCCAGGCAGGTGCTTTGCCGCTGAGCTAAATCCCCAGCCCCCTAGCACTGCCTTTTAAAAAGGAATCAATTTATTTGACTGGTTGTTTATTCTGTTCACCCAAAGACCTGTTTCAGAGGAGCAATAGGCAGCTTCCTTTTTTTTCTTTAAGTTTGGCTGAGGACCTTGCCATGTTAGGTGAACGCTCTGCCCTGGAGCTGTATCCCCACCGGCATCAGTTTCCTGGTGAGCCAGGCCAGTGGAGGACTGCCGGGCTCATTCCTAGCGGTTACTCTGAAGGGAGTTTTACCTTTTAAAACTGTGGTACTTTGAGCTGGAGTGGGGTCAGTGAGTTGTTGCTTATATCTATTTTGAATCTCATGTTCCTTTGGCTGGTTATTCATTCATTGATTCATTTGGCCAGGAGGAAGTATTGAGCATGTTCTGTGCTATGCTGCATGTGAGGTGGCCGGAAGTGAGTGGCACTTCACACAGAGGCTTAGGTGTCATCACCATTGGTTCCCCTGTTCATGCTTTGAAAAGCATTGAAGAGTGACGATTTTATTTTATTTTTTTTTATTTTTATTTTTTTTTGGTTTTTCTCCGGTACCAGGAACCGAACTCACGACCTTGCGCTTGCCAGGCAGGCGCTATGCCGCTGAGCTAAATCCCCAGCCCCAAGAGTGACGATTTTAAACATAGGTATTATCTGAGAAACTTTTCAGAAGAACTCAGAAGTCTCTTTTGTATAGACTGCTATCTATACAAAATAGAAGTCGAACTCAGGACCTCATGCTTGCCAGGCAGGTGCTGTGCCACTGAGCTATATTCCTGGCCCCTCAAATAGTTTTCTAAGTTCACCGTAATTCTACTGATTTTATTTTATTTTAAATAGTAAAATATTTTAATATTTGGAAGTCAGACAAATGTATTTAAGTACTTCATTTTTGCCAGGTGTGATGGCACATGCCTGGAATCCCAGTTACTTGGGAGGCTGAGGCAGGATGATTACAAGTTCAAGGCCTAGGCAACCTAGTGAGAGACTCGGTCTTGAAAAAAAAAAAACGGCTGAGGGTATAGCATAGTGGTAGAGACCTTGCCTAGCATGTGTGAGGCCCTGGGCTCAGTCCTCACCCGAAGCAAAGCAAAACAAAACAAAAACTTGATTCTTACTAAGGAAAGAAACTTTTGCCTTTTTGAATGAAAAAATGTATCGGTCACTTGGTATGTGCATGTTTCTGTTTAAAGCATCAGAGATACAGCAATAAGCAAGGAAGATGAGATTCTACCTTCCTGGAGCCTATATTCTTATTAAGGGAGAGAGACAAACAAAAAAATCTAAATGTAAATTCTTGAGAATGTAGTGTGATGCGTCACCTCACAACTTGTTAGAGATATGACAGATCCACTTCCTGGATTTGCTAAATCAAGATCTTCATTTTAACAAAATCCCTAGTTCATTTAAAGTTTGAGAAGCATTACTCTGAAAAGAAAAATAGAGCCACGTGACTTTGGAGAAGTTGCCCCTTCTGTGTTGGTGGATCTCCAAGGGAATGTGCTCGGCGGGCCGGTGGGAGAGATAAGCCCGCTTAGCAAATAATCCTGTGTGAAGGTCCCGACCCTGCTCCTCAGCAAGGCACCTTCACAGTGAGCAACCTCCGCAGCCTTCCCTCCGCCTCTGCAAGCTCCCCTTCTTAGCAGCCCTGCCTTCCACGCCAGTGAATGCGTAAATGTATGTGAGAGTTTAGGTAGTAAAGTGAACACTTTTGTCCTCAGTATCCAGATCATGGAGTAGAATAAGTACCCTTAAAAGCTTTCTTTGTGTCCTGTCTTAGTTTCAGCACCTGCCCCCACGATAACTAATGTCGTGAGTTTTGTATTGATCATTCCCTTGTTTTTCTCTACTGGTTTTTCATTCGGCATTGTACCCTACAACAATTGGTGTTCAAGTTTTGAAAGTCCAAGCAGCTATGCACAAACCTACCTGTTTTAAGAACTGCACAGAATCTGTGCTTTTAGGTGAAGGATCCAGGAGAACATGAGCGGAATGGATTGTATTGGATAGCTGCCTGGCTTCAGCGCCATTGGGAGTTTGTAGCGGTACTCTGGGACAGTCACTGTGAGTGCTGGGTGTGCAGGGCTCCCCTCCGTCCAGGATAGGCAGGGCTGGTCCTGCACGTTGGGCAGGAGTGTTGGCAAGGCATGGGCTGCTCTGTGGTTTTTGTTTCTGAGCTTACTGTAGCCCACCTCAGAGTTGGAGGCGTAGTTGGAACAGCAGATCTGGCTGGTAGGGAATGGATGGCGGAGGGGAGAGTGGGAGTGTTGCTGTGACACAGTGTGCCAAGCTCACTTGAGCAGCATGTGCTCAGGTCGTAGTGGCGCAGTGGTGGCAGGAACCATGATGGGATAAGCCTTCATGTTGTCTGGTCAGCGCATCCCTCTGGATGGGTCACCTTGGTGCCTGTGCCCTGTAGTCACTTGGCTGCTCTCACGACGTCCGCAGTGATGCTTTGCCTCTTTCCTGAGCACAGCTCGTGTTTTCTGTTGTACTTCCTCGTCTTGCTTAGCTAACTCTCTCCTGGGATAGTACTTTTTTTTTTTTTTTTAATTTGTTTCTTGAGACAGAGTCTTGCTAGGTAGTTTAGGTTACCCTTGAACTCACTATGTAGCCCAGTCTGACCTTGAGCTCAAAGTGATCCTCCTGCTTCAGTCTGCTGAGTGCTGGGATTACAGGTGTGCACTACCATGTCAGGTGATGTACACATTTTAATAACTTGTTTTGAAAGAGGGCATGAGAACTAGGTTTTTAATGCTTCTGTTCTAAAAAATGACTTTGTATTTTTCCCTACACATAACTATTACATGGTTAGAGAACTAGAAGTCATTTCTTTGTTAATGGGCTTTTGAGGGCAGTTGCTGAACTTTGAGGCCATTAAGTGGCACTTTCTTGAGGTTAGCTATATTGGTACTTTTTTTGGAGTAAAAAGTAAGCATCCTGGAGGCTTTGAGTCATCAGTATTAAATTTTTGGTTTGTTATGATTGAACACATGTTGCATTTTAAGAAGAAAATGAAAAATAAGTAAAACCATTTGAGTGAGGGACTTCCATATAATAAAAAATCTTCAGAGTATCATTGCTTAAGCACAAGTTTAAAACCACATAAATGTTTTCTTTTGAGGTGGTGAGCATTGAACACAGGACTTTGTATACCACGCTGAGCTATAACCACAGTCTAATTATATTTATTTTTGCCTGTGTGTGAATGAAGAAAGTTAACATCTTCCTTTCACTTCAGTGCTAGCTACTTTATCCCAGTTACCTGACATAACTCACATCAGTTGTGTGTTGTGTATTATTATGGTTTCTGATAGTGTTGGAGATTGGTGTTGGAGATAAGGTCCTTAAGCACGGTAGGCCTGTGCTCTGCCACCGACTATATCTCCAACCCTTGTTACCTCATTTGGAGATAAGTTGTCTCTTAAGTTAACCAGGGTGGCCTTGAACTTGGGTCCTCTTACTCCAGCCTCCAGAGCAGCTCGATTACAGGCATTCAGCACCCACAGTGCTGTGGGCTCCCTGTTGTTTGTTCTTTTTCATATTACCTGTGTTAGTACCTTAAGGTTACTTTTGTTTTATAGAGGCTTTTGAATACATGTTAATTAAAACAAGTTAGATCATATTTCTTTGTTTTTGAAACACATTTAATGAAAAATCTCAAATATACACATTTAATGGAAAATCTCAAATATGGAAAGTAACAAGAATAGTGTAATATAGTTCTGTACTCCTTACCCACTTTTTAATGGTTATGAACATTTTTAAAAATGCTGTTTGTTGAAAAAAGCAGATTCTTTACATTTGGTTATCTATGGTATTCTTTGTATTTTCTATAAATTTTAGGTGTATTAGAACTAGAACTAGAGGCTTAATTAGATTCAGATTCTTTTTTTTTTTAAGCTTTTTTGAGGCAGGGTCTCACTGTGTTGTTTAGGCTGGATTCACTATGTAACCCAGGGTAGCCTCAAACTCATGATGATCCTCCTGCCTCCACCACTGTGATCAGTGCTGGGATCATAGGCATGTGCCACCACACCTCGGAAGATTCAGTTTTATTTTGGTGCATGTACCTCACAAGCGGTGGCATGTATTTTCTGTTGCATTGTATTGGAGGCACATAATGTCTAATTATTTTACTATTAGTGATATTAAGGTTAATGAATAAGCTAGAGGTAGTACTCAGTGACCTTGTACCTCGTGGTTTTTGCAGAAATTCCATGTATATTTTATAATCAGGGTTAGTAGTATAACTAGTTTTTTTTTTTGGTACTGGGAATTGAACTCATGACCTTGTGCTTGCCAGGCAAGTGCTTTTGCCACTGAGCTAAATCCCCAGCCCTATAACTAGTTTTTATGGCTTCCACGTTGCTTCTTCGTCAGCAGTAACTCATATCATCATATTAACATGTGAAGGGATTTTAGAATTTATTCAGAATTGACTACTGAATTTGCTTATATTATAAGAAATTTGAAATTCAGGGTAAATTTGATTTTAAATAAAATTTATTTTTTAGCTGGTTGTGATGTTTTTGGTTCTTCCTCTAAAAATTCAGACATTGATAACAGTATAGTGTTTTCTTAACCAATGAAGCAGAGTCTGCTGTAGGAGAAGGTAAAGACTGCAGGTTTCACTTCAGAGCATTGCCGTGTAAGGCAGTGCAGTGGTGACTTGAGGGAGACCCTCCTCCCGGGACAGCATTGGGACCACGGGACTTGGGGGAGACCTCTGTTGGCAGCTAAGGGGATGGTAATACATGTTTTTCCTAGGCTGAGTAATAAATATATGGGTATTCATTTCTCTTTTTTATCTTATAAAATTTACATGCTATACTTTATAATGTACAATATATTTAAAAATTAAAAAAATAAATGGCCTCATTTACTGATGATTTAAAATATTTCTCCGCCTGGTGTGATGGCCCACGCCTGTAATCCTAGTACTCTGGAGGCTGAGGCAGGAGGATCCTTGCAAGTTCCAGACCAGGCTGGGCTACAAGGTGAGCTCAAGGCCAGCCTGAACTGCACAGCAAGACCCTGTTTCAAAAAGACCAAAAAATAATCTCAAATGATTAGATTAGATCTTAAACATGAAGCATATTATTTCTACAAAAGCATCATAAAATACCTAGCTCACGAAACTGTTTCCTACAAGGCAGAAAACAAAGGTCGCTGTATATTTTGTTGAAAGTAGTAGTATTGTTTTTTTGTTTTTTTTTTTTTTGAGACAGGGTCTCGCTATGCAGTTTAGGCTGACCTTAAACTCACTGTGTAGCCCAGGCTTGCCTTGAACTCATGGTAGTCTTCCTGCCTCAGCCTCCTGGGTGCTGGGATTATAGGTGTGTGCCACCATGCCCCGCTGAAAGTCTAGTTTGTTTTTAAGGTGGTGAAGGGTTGGTTGCTAATTCTGTGCCTGAATGGAGAGGCGCAGTCTGAATCCCGCTGACTTGGTGTTTGCTGTGTGTCATTTTGTGGCCCTGACTGGAGGTCCTTGAGCAGGGGCAGCCCGTGTGTGTGTGTGGGGGGGGTACGGGGAGGTCGCGGCAGGCTGTGCAGGTGGTGTCTGGCTCCTGCCGGAGAAACACTGTTTGAGCTTAGGTGACCTCGCTGCTTGTTGGGCAGAATGCTGCTGCAGGGAGAGACAGCGCTGTGAACATGGCCACGCAGGCTCTTTAGGCTCTTTTGCCGTCCATTTGTAGCTAACCAGAGAACCAGCTTATCTTGAATCATTTTGTGTATTTGTTCACAGCTACTAAGTTTCACATTGAGTAATTGCTTTAAAAGAATATGGCTGGGCGTGGTGGTGCACGCCTGTAATCCCAGCACTTCCGAGGCTGAGGCAGGAGGTTCACCATGAATTCGAGGCCAGCCTGGGCTACATAAGCACATTCAAGGCCATCTTGAACTGCGTAGAGAGACCTTATCATAAAAAAAAAAAAGAATATGGTACTGTTAAATCTTTTAAAAATGTAAAGATTTAAAATTTCATGTCAAATTATTTTCTATTAATCTATTGCTGTGATCCTTCAGATACCCAACTTAAAATTTCTATAGTGGTTTTAGAAAGTACCTTTTAATTCTGGAAGAATAGGGCTTTAATGATTATTTGTATGTTAGATATGGCATATTTGACAAGTCATTTTACTCATTGCACAGTTTGATAGGAGAAAAAATTTTTAAATACAATAATTAAGAGAATTAACTTCTTCCTTCCCTTTTAAAAAAGTTTCTTTGTCCCTCACTTCCGTTAGGTAACGGAAATCCAGGACTGGAGTGCGTCGAGTCCACATAGCGCTGCCTATGTTCTCTGGGATAATGGTGCTAAGAACCTCTACCGAGTGGGCTTTGAGGGCATGGTGAGTAGTGAGGATGCATGGGTGATGGTGGGTGGGTGAGGGGAGGAAATAACAGCCTGCATCGGACTCTTTCATCTTTGATTCTCCTCCCCATCTGTTAAAGTACAGCCTTTGAATCATGAATATACATTAACAGGGAAATCAGTAAAGTGAGAATTCAATAAACTTGTGAGACCTTTGCAGTTTTACTATACTTGTCTAAACTGTTTAGTAGTAAATATGATAGCCAGTATAGTAGGACATGCCTGAAATCCAGCATTCTGGGAGGCTGAGGCAGGAGGGTTGCAAGTTTGGAGCCCAGTTTTGGGGGTAACTTAGCAAGACTATCTCTTTAAAAAGGGGATGTAGCTTGGTATGAAGACCCTGGGTTCAGTCCCCAGTATTGCAAGACAAAAAAGTAAGTTTGATTTTTACTCTCGCTAAATGTTTGGATACCCTGTTGTGTCTTAATTTTATAGTTACTTGTACAGGTTAGGTCGAGTTTTATTTACTAAAATCTTTCAAAAAGATTTAGAATCATCTATAACGCCAGTGCTTGACTGGGTAAAATAAAGTTTTGTGGTGTATTGTTATTTTCTGTTCTGCTGACTGATAAAAGTATAAATTATAGTATGTATTAAACTTATTTTAAGGAGAGCTTTTTTCCTATTTTTTAACAGTGTAGGATTGATAAAAGATGATTAACCTAGAAATACTTAAGTGCTAAGGAGAATAATAGAGGTATATTCAGTTAATTGCTCTATATGTCTACATTCATGGATTGTTGTTCAAAAATTGACTTTGCTATTTAATTTGTATTACAATTCATGTGAACAGTAAAGCCTTTTTTGTCCTTTCAATCTTGAACGCATTCCCAATTTAAAACATTATTTAAATTTTATTTATTTCTCAACTGTCTTACATCTCTCACTAGGAAAGAGAAATCTCCTGTCACCTTAATATTTTCCATTTACATAGAAAAGCCACCATGTGAATTTTAGCAAGTAATTTGCTAAGTTTTATTATTGGATATAGTACCAGTCATCACTGTTTCATTATCATCTTATATCTCTGTTAGTTTTTAAATTGTGAATTTTTGTAGGATTTTGAGTATTTGCTTCAAAGGCTTATGTACTGTATGTGCTGAATGGTTTGTGTACATAAATTGGTGATGAGTAGTACTCCTTTGTTTATGTGGTTATGCCATCATTTAACGAGGTTTCTGTTGATGAGTGTCCCGCCTTCACAGGCGGTATGTCAGCAAACCTCCTTATGTATCTTTAGTCATTATGGGTATCTTTCTTTAGGGTAGATTCCTAAAAGTGGAATTGCTGGTTCAAGCAACTCGTTAAAACGATTTGACACTTACCTCTGGCCAGGAATGAGTGATACTCTATGTTCAGCTGGCATAAGTCGCTCTAGAGAGTTGGCTTCTGTGTGTGTGAATAAAGGAGCTGCTTTCCTTAATGGAGTAAGATGCACTAATCACTGACGGAGTACACCAGAATTATTAGGCATTTTAAAGCAAATTGAATTTTCTTCTAAACTTCCCAGCAACACCCCAAATTGTTCTTCTGAGTCCACATTTTTTGCTTTGTCTTAACACCAGAGGTGCCTCCCTATTGCACTTAAATAGTGCCGGAACTTGAGTTAACCAGGTATGGTGCAGCGAGGACTAAGTTGGAGTAAAGAGGGAAATGAGCCAGGCAAGAGTTCTGAAGGCTGGGTTTGTCCATCCCTATTTACTATGGCCTGGCGCTCAGTTCTGGACAGTGCCTTTACTACTTGTATTCACTTTCTTTCTTTGTAAAATAAGTTAATGCTTGTCCTCTGTATTTCATAAAATTGATTAGAAAGCTCAAAGAAGATTTCTTTTTGGTAAAAGTATCTTTCAAGTTAAATGTGTTATGTACATTTCAAATACTCGTTATAGTTCGTTTAGTGGCATGTGATTTTTAAAATACTGTGTTAAATACTCTATTATAATTAAAATTTTGAGCTTTAAAATCAGGATGTAAAAATTAAGTAAAGTATGCCCTTGCTGAGCGTGGAAGCACATGGCCTGTAATCGCAGGACTTGGGAGATGAGGCAGGAAGATTTTGAGATTGAGGCCAGCTTGGGCTACATAGTAAGACTGTCTCAAAAAAAAAAAAAAGATAACTCTCTGAAGATCAGATTTATAGCTTTCGAAACATGTTTTTGGAAGCAAGATGAAAGAAAGATGTTTAGTGTAATTGTTAACTCAGAAGTACTCTTCTGTTGTGGCTGTGTTCTGAATGAATTTTTTTGCCTATTTCAGGTATTGAAGTTCTCATGCATGACTTTTCTGGTTTCTTTTCTTCTTAGTCTGATCTGAAGTGTGTCCAGGATGCCAAAGGAGGTTCTTTCTACAGAGATCATTGCCCTGTGCTAGGTGAGTCAGCAGATTAGAGAAGATTTCTTAATAGTAGAATTGATGGATTCAGTAAAGTGTTTAAATTGGGCTTACAAAAATTATTCACCATTAGGCCAGGCATGGTGCTGCACACCTGTGACCCCAGCACTTGGGAGGCTGAGGCAGAGGGGCACTGTGAGTGCAAGGCCATCCTTAGCTACATAGTGAGTTCAAGGCCAGCCTTAACTACATGGTGAGGCCTTGTCTCAAAAAAAACAAAACAAAACAAAAAACAGATAGCAAAAAAATTGGTCACTATTAAGGTCATTTAGAAAGAAAGTTTCTTGATTTTAAAATGTGTTTTCTTTTTTGTTATTTATTTAGGCTCAGAGTTATGTCTTGAAGTGCTACAGCATTTATGTCATAATACATATTTGAAACATCTTTTAGCCATAAACATATCCTTGAAAAATTTCACATTAGATTATATCAGTATTGTATCTCATGCACTATTTAAAATGGGATTTGAAAGTTTAGTGCTTATAAATTTCTTAGAATTTTTGTAAGATTGACTTCTTAATAAAAGAACAGCTCCAAGATTAAGTTAACATAATAGATAAAATTCCATGTATCATTAAAATTTTTATTCTTTCCTGTGCTGGGGATTGTACTCACAGTCTTTAAATTGAGCTACTTCCTTAGCCTTTTAAATTTATTTTATTTTTACTTTTGAGACAAGGTCTTCACTAAGTTTTTAGGTGGGATGTGAACTTGGGGAACACTATGAATAATTGTAGGCAACACATAAGGCAAACAAGGTGAAGTGAACTAATTCCTAGAAAGGTAGAAACAATCAATGCTGATTAGAAGTAGAAAATCGGAGTAGACCTGTAACAAGTAGAGATTGAGTTAGTAATCATATCCATACAAAATGCAGTTATATGTTGTTCCTGTGTGTGTCTTTCTTCTTTTTTTCCTAACTACCTCTGAAATTACAGGTGAGCAGAATGGCAACAGGAATCCTGGTGGATTGCAGATTGGTGACCTGGTAAATATAGATCTAGACCTAGAAATTGTGCAGTCTCTGCAGCACGGTCACGGTGGATGGACTGATGGAATGTTTGAGACTTTAACTACCACTGGAACTGTCTGTGGCATTGATGAAGATCATGACATTGTAGTACAGTACCCAAGTGGCAATAGGTTGGTGACAGTTCTCAATTTTTGATAGAAAAGTTCCTTAAGGGAATAAATAGTGTAATTTAATCAGACTGTTAAAGTTAAATAGTAAATAGAAATGAGAGTATGTTGGTAAGATAGAGAGGTAAGAGAGAGCGGGAGTGTGTATATGTGAGTGAAATTATATATTTATGATACAAAATTTTGTATACTTAAAAGTTTTCCTCTAGGAGTGGAATATATTATATCAGTATTAAGTGAAAGTACAACTCAAAAACTGTTTGTTGAAAATGGACCATAGCAATCTGTGAATCAGAAAAGGTCCTATTAAAACTCCTCTGACCTATGTGTTTAGTCATCTCTTGACAGTACAGTTCTCCCATACTTAGATATGTGCACATACACTCATTCTTGTTTTTTTTTTTTTGTTTTTTTCAGCACTGGAGATTGAATCCAGGGCCTTTGCACTGAGATACAACCCCAGGCTTTTTTATTTATTTTTTGAGACAGGGTCTTCCTAAGTTACTAAATAGCCTAGGCTGGGGTTGAACTTGGATCCTCTTGCAGGCTCCTGGAGGTCTGGGGCTACAGGTGTGCACTGCTACACTGGGCACATACTTTTACCAGCCCTGTGACTTGTGTGTATTCCTCACTTGGTGCCTTTGTAGGTATTACTGGCACAGTGTGGCATTCCTTTCCTCCTTTCATTCCCTCTTCCTTGGATTTAACCCTTCTACATCCTAGGGATCTTGAGTTCATACGCTAATTTAGGGCCCTCCATTGGTCTCCTATTACCAGTTAAAATGGTTATTTGATTTCTTGGTTTCAAGTTTCGTAGAGGCTGTGCTTATGTCTTTTATTTTGGCTCTGAGGACCAATATATGCCTTGTCTACGGGTATGTTTAAATACTTTAAGGTAAAATCAGTCGTTAATTGAATAATTATCTTACTGGCAAGTGTGAATAGAAAAACTAAGGGCTAGTTCTTTAAGGAAGGGGTTTTATGAGAGTAAGAAAAATTAGCATTAAATTGCTTACCTAAGTGTAGAATTAGCTCCAATTGTAGTCAAATCTCAAGGGCACACACAGTCTTACCAATAAATGCAAAAAAGTATATGACAAAAGCTAGTTCTCTGTGATCAAAACACTGAACAGAGTAGGAACAGAAGGGAGTGGCGTCAGCTTGATTAAAGGACCTGATAAAGGCTATCTGAAAACCCACAGATGATAATATCGTACTCAGTGCTGAAACACTGGATACTTCCTCCCCACTCACATTAGAAATAAGGTCCACTTTCCCACTTACGTTCAACATTGTACCCAGAGGTTCTACCCAGGGCAAGAAAAGAAAGAAGAGGATGATGTGAGAGAAGAGAGGATATAAAACTGTTCACAAGTGGTGTGATCTTACACATAGAAAAACCTAGGGAAACCGCAATGCTAGAGTGAGACAGTGTGTTAATGACATAAAGTTAGACATACAGATCAAGGAGTAGGGAGCCTAGAAGTAAGCTCTTGCATTTAACTCAGTTGATTTCTGTTCAGGTCTCAGGGCAGTTCAGTGATACTGAGACAAATGAAATATCCACATGCCAAAGAATGAAATTGCCACACAACCTATACAAGCGTGGAATCAAAATTGATCATTGATCTAACACTTAAGAACCAAAATGTTAAAGTCTTAGAGCAAAACACGTGTAAATCTTCATGTCCTTGAGTTAGATGATGGTTTATAGAGATACAACCCTGAAACAAAAGGCAGGTAGACTACACCTCCTCAAAATTAAAAACTTTCATTTTTTATTTTTTATTTTTTAGTACTGGGAATCGAACTCAGGACCTTGGGCTTGCCAGGCGGGCGCTTGTGCCACTGAGCTATACCCAGCCCAAAACTTTTATTTTCTAAAGGAGACTACCAGGACAATACAGTGACAACTCATGGCATGGGAGAAAATGCTTGGAAGTTATAAAAAACTCTTAAAAATTCAATTGAAAAATGGGCCAGTGGTGAGAACAGACATTTTTTTAGAGAAATTATAGCGATGACCAAAAAACCTGACTTCCTACTTAACTAGGGCTGCTATAACAAGATACAAGATGAACAGAACAAATCACAACACCAAAAAAACCCAAATACTGCAGATGGTTGATAAAACAGAAATTTACTTTTTTATCCTTTTTAAGGCTAGAAGTTACAAATCAGGGTGTCCTTTGGGTTGGCTCTGGTGAAGTCTATCTTTCTGGCTTGTAGATGGCCACCTTTTGTGTCCCCTCATCTGTCTTTTCCTTTGTGTGTATCAGGGAGAACTCTGGTTTCTTACATTTATAAGGATACTAGTACTGCCAGAGTAAGGCCTTATTCGTATTTCCAATCCAGTTCTTTTTTTAAAATTTTTTTTGGGAGGGGGAGGTGGGTTTCCGGTACCGGGAACCGAACTCACGACCTTGCGCTTGCCATGCAGGCGCTGTGCCACTGAGCTAAATCCCCAGCCCTCCAATACAGTTCCGTTGAGGGTTACCGCTTCACTGTATGAATTCTCTGGGAACACGGTTCTGTCCAGAACACTCATGAGAAGATACTCTAGTTATTAAGGAAGTACGAATCAAAGCCACAATGAGATGGTATGATGCTATGACCATGTTCTGTAATGCCTAGAATCCAAATGTCAAATAATAAGTGTTATTGAGGATGTAGAGAAATTGGAACTATCATATATTGCTGGTTGCATTGTAAAATGGTGGAGTCACTGTGGAAAAGTGACTAGCTCAACTTGGTTTTTTTTTTTTTTTTTTTTTTGGTTTTTCTCCGGTACTGGGAACCGAACTCATGACGTTGCGCTCACCAGGCAGGCGCTTTGCCGCTGTAGCTCAACATGTTTAATGTAGACTTATCATATGACCCAGCAGCTGTTCCACTCTCGTATATATACCCAAGAGAATTGAAGTACCTGTGTGCACCCAAAACCTGTACATGACTTTTTGTAGAAGCATTATTCATAAGTGCCCCAAAGTAGAAACAATGCAGATGCCTGTCAGCTGATGGAGTGAAGAAAACAAGGTGTAGTCCTCAAGTGGAGTAGAGTACTGACACCCTCCAACACAGATGGATGTTGGAGACATCTGAGGGGGAGGAGCAAGCCACTCGAGCTTCTCGGAGTGTGGATTTTGTTTGTATAGAATGTCCAGGATAAGCAAATCTACATAAGCAGAAAGTTGATTGCTGGTTCTTCAGGGGCTGGGGAGAAAGTGGTGGCAGGGCGGCTGCTGGTAGGTATGGGTATGTTTACCAAGGGGTGAGGATGAAACCTGGCATGGGGACAGTGTGCAGCTCCGTTATACACTAAAACCATGCAGTCACACAGCTTAAATGGGTGAATACATCTTAATGAAGCTGTTTTTAAAAAAGAGAAAAACCTTTAAAGTTTAGTTCTAGGTCGGGCGTGGTGGCGCGCACCTGTAAACCCAGCACTCGGGAGGCTGAGGCAAGAGGATCATTGCAAGTTTGAGACCAGCCTGGGCTACAAAGTGAGCTCAAGGCCAGCCTGAACTGCAAGCGAGACCCTGTCTCAAATAGAAAAAAAGGTTCTGAGTAGCATGTACTTACATATTTTGTGTTAAATATTCTCTTTATTTTTTGTTTGGAAATGTTAATACAAATTGGTATTAGTTGTGGAATTCTTGTTTAAAATTCTTAATCGGACAGTAGGGTATTACAGTAATATGGAATTTGAGCTCCAGAAAGTAATCTTTTTGTTCTTTATTTAGCGAAGACTATTAATACCTATTCTGTATTAGGTCCTGTGATTGGTAGGATTACATAGCTCGGCTGGTTTCCTGCCGTTAAAGGGCTTATCTTTTAGTTTGGATAAACTGGAAATACCTGCAGTAAAGTGCTGGGAGGAATACAGAAGGCAGATATTTAGGGTATTCTGAAGGCCCAACAGAAAGTGGTCATTTCTAATGGGCAGGTCAGAGAGAACCTACCTCCAGTAAGTTTAGAAGAGGGGGTGGCCCCCACCAGGGAGGGAGTGCTGCAGGCAGACAAAGGAAGAATTAAGCCTGCTGCCGCTCCGGGAGACCTGCAAGTCTGGGTGGGGCGCTGTGGTTGCTAAAACAGAAAATACAGTGTGTGTCTGATATTCCAGTTACTGACGCATATTCCTCTGGGGTACAGGTTGTTGTACACTGTGACCTCTTGGGGTCTTTTATATGCTAATAACCATTTGAATTAAGGAGGAAAATATAAAAAATGCCAAATCTCTAGAAACTTATTAGACAAGAGCACCTTTTTCCTTGGAGTTGAGTGTGGGATTAGGGAAAGTGAGTATTATGTTACACATTGGACTGTGAAGTAGTTTTGTTTTGTTTAGTTTTTTGTGTTTTTGAGACAGGGCCTCACTATGCAGTTCAGGCTGGCCTTGAGCTCACTTTGTTGCCCAGGCTGGTGTTGAACTCACAACGATCCTCCTGCCTCAGCCTCCAGAGGGCTGGGATTACAGGCATGAGCCACCACACCCCGGCTGTTAAGTAGTTATTAGGATGACAGTTTTAAGGTGATAGCAGCATGGAAAAATGCTTATGTACAGTAAGTCAGAATCCACATTTATCTTGATAGAATGATTATAATTATGGAAACTACCCATGCATGGAAATTAAAAGTAGATAATATTTTTACCTATAAAATTGACCATGGTAGGAGAAATGGTAGTCTTTGTAGAGCATTTGGCTCCATCAGAATGGTAAATAAATATATACTTGGATCTAGTAGTTCTTTTAAGAATCTCTGATGGAATACTGACCCCATGTGCACAAAGATGTATGTACAGTGATTACATGTGAATGACAGTTGGGAAGTACTTCAAATGATAGTTCATAGGAGAGTGGTTATGTACCTGGGTGTGTCTGTGTCATTGGAGGGGATAGACTGTTAAACTGAATGAAATAGATTTATATCTGACATTGAAACATCTTCAAGATGCGTTATCTCAGAAAAAAGTAGTAACAGAGTAGTGGGTGTGTGTATAATGATCCCATTTATGGGGAACAACTACCTGGCTTATAAATATCACCCAACATACTGCTAGATCTGTAAGGGTTTATGTGATAGTGTTAATAATGGTTTCTAGTAGTCTAGGTGTGTTTGTATGATATGAAACTTTCACGTTCCATGCTTCTAAAATGTTTGAGTATTTAGCAGTGGGCACATTACTGTTACAATTTTTAAGAACAAATAGAAAATAAGTCTAGAGAAAAGTAAACTAAAACATTAGTATTGTTTTAGGACGGTGAGATTAAGATCAGAATACATTATGAAAAAGAAATGCAAATCACGTAGAATGTAATTTGAAAGGATTACCTTACTCTTTTAGGTTTTCCCTCTACAGTGTTTAAGAATGTCTGACATGGACCGGGCGTGGAGGCGCACGCCTGTAATCCCAGCACTTGGGAGGCTGAGGCAGGAGAATCCTTGTGAGTTCGAGACCAGCCTGGGCTACAAAGTGAGCTCAAGGCCAGCCTGAACTGCATAGCGAGACCCTGTCTCAAAAAGACAAAAAAAAAAAAAAAAAAAAAATTGCCTGACAGTTAAGTAAGTGTGCCTGCTCCTAGCTTTGTCTTTACTTTTGCAGGTGGACCTTTAATCCTGCCGTCCTCACCAAAGCCAACATCGTCCGCAGTGGGGACGCAGCACAGGGTGCGGAAGGCGGCACCTCACAGTTTCAAGTGGGGGACCTCGTGCAAGTTTGTTACGATCTGGAAAGAATTAAACTTCTACAAAGAGGACACGGAGAATGGGCTGAAGCGATGCTACCAGTAAGTACATATCAAACAGTTTGGGCCTAGAGACTGAGCCCATGTACTCTTAATTAAAAGTCAGTTAATTTTAGAAACCAAACTGGCAGATAGATATACTGTGCCTTTTGTTTTCTGATTTATTCCATTTAAATCAACGTGGGAAGGTCCGGAAAAGGTTAGGGTTCATCATGTTGGTAGCTCTGCTGGTGGAGAATGTGTTGCAGAGGCTTCTGCGGTACTTCACTGTGGTGTGATGGGACCCCTGGCGGGTGGCCTCCAGTGGTGCAGGGCCGCCACAGCCTCCTCATGGACTGGCTGGCTGCATAGCAGCAGCTGATCCCCAGAGGGCCC
This sequence comes from Chinchilla lanigera, assembly GCF_000276665.1. Taxonomy (NCBI): domain Eukaryota; kingdom Metazoa; phylum Chordata; class Mammalia; order Rodentia; family Chinchillidae; genus Chinchilla; species Chinchilla lanigera. The sequence goes on from NW_004955402.1 coordinate 10,438,012, forward strand.
CACAGATGCTAGTGTGGGGTGGCACTGGTAGGGCCTTGCTGAAGACTCAGAACTAACCAGCCAAAGCGCCCATAAGGCAAGGGCCTTGCCTCAAGGAGAAGGAGCTAGAAATAGAAACAAATTTGATGGGATAGAAGTAGTAGGGGCAAAGCAATGGGTGGGTCCAGATGAAAGGGAGAATGAAGAACAGAATAACTTGTTTATAAAGGTAAGTGCAAAAAATGGATGAAAAGTAAAACATCATAATTCAAAATGAGCTAAACGGAATTAAGAAAATGACAAGATATGAAAGAATAAAATAACAGAAATGAGGCAATAGAATTTAGGAAAGAATTAGAAGAATAAAAGTCATTTCAGATGAAAACTAAACTAGAAGCCATATAGCTATCTCTTTAAGAGCCACTGAGGGGCTGGGGGTATAGCTCAGTGGCACAGCATCTGCCTGGCAGGTACAAAATCCTGAGTTCAATTCCTGGTACCAAAAAGAAAAAAAAAGAGCTATGAGAAGGCAAAAGGAAAAATTTAAAATCAAAGATAAAAAGATTCCAAAGAGCTAAGCATAGTTGTGCATGTCTGTAATTTCAACACTCACAAGGCTGAAGCAGGATTGCCATGAGTTCGAGACCAGTATGAGCTACATAGTCAGTTCAAGGCCAGCCTGAACTGCATGGTGAAACCATGTCTGAAAAAGACAAAAACCAAACAAACAAACATTCTGGTAAAATCATTGTGTCTGTAAAGAACAAAAAATACTCTTGGCCACTGAAAAGAAAGACTAAATTATTGGTCTTAAAGGAAACAAAATAATTTTTGCTGTTAAGGAAAAATCTGACCTCAGTGTTTTGTGTCAGAAAACAATGAAATAGCATTTATTTTAAAAATCGATGCTGTGCATGGTGGCACACACCTATAATCCCTTCACTCGGGAGTCTGAGGCAGGAGTATCCTTGGGAGTTCAAAACCAGCCTGGGCTACAAAGTGAGTTCAAGGCCAGCCTGAACTGCATAGTGAGACCCTGTCTCAAAAAAACAAAACAAAACAAAAACCAAAACAAATCTGTAGGAAAATGTAAAAAGGTTACATGTTGATATACAAATTCAGGAAATCTACTTTTCAGAAACCTCTTAGTAGTCTACTAAAGAATGTATTTCAGAAAACTCAAATGACTGGAGTGATATCAGCTGATCACAAAATAATGTATTTGTTGTACTAAGATTAAACAATTTTTTTTTTTAAAGGAAAGGCTAGTGTATTTAATGGCTGTGTTCTCTAACAATGTAACATACACCTGTCAGGAAATGAAATGGGAATAGAAACTACAAAAAATTGAATAGGCTGTTCGATTGCTTTTTAGTTAACTAGGATGGTAAGGGGGACACTTGAATTATTAGTTTCAGTGTTGCATGTACTAGAGAACATACACACATATATGTGTATTTTTAAAAAAGAAAGAATAAGAATGTTTATACACACATGTATGTGTTTATGTAAGGTTTTAATACAAATAGCTACTAGGACAATAGAAATTTTATATTAAAACAGTGGAAGAATAAACTATGAAATTAAGAAAGTAACCTATAGTAAAAGAGAATAGGATAAAAGCAGAGGAAGGGAGATATCTTTCACTATGTCTTGTTTTATAAATTTGATGTGAAATTATATACATTTTATATAATAGTACAAGACAGAAATTTACGAAGACGACTTTGAAAAGTGGAAAAGAAAATGAAGCAAAAACTAAATGTGTTTCCTGTTGGTGTAAACCAAGAAAAATCCTAAGTGATTTTTTGAACACAGTAATTTGTTTTTGGGTTGTTAGCGGAGAAATATACCTTAAAGAACTGCTTGGAAAAGAAATACTTAATTTTCAGAAATCTTATTATAAAATGGCAGTGTTGATACTGTTCTGAATTTTTTTTAATGTGGTAAAAAGCTAATGAGCACTTATGTGATAGTTCCAATTCTGTTATCCCCAGTGACCTTGAGAACCAGAACCATCAGAGTGGGAAAAAGGTACAAAAATAATATAGAAGTGAAATAAAAACACTACTGTTAAATTTGAATTGGAAGAGTATTTGAATTCATGACTTATTTCATCTTTAAAAGCTTAACAAAATAAAAAATGCTCAAAGCTAAACCAAACAAAACCAAAATCCTATTTCTTGGTATTGTCCATGAAAAGGCCTAAATTGATCAACATTCTAGTGATAGTAGGCAACATCAGTACCGAGGTTATGGTCTTCAGATAGTCTTACCCTTAGTAAAGAATCAAGGCTCTTTGGGGAGGTGGACAGTTGTGGCTCTTTGGCAAGAAGTGAAGAAGACAGGCCCCATGCCAGACAGCAAGAAGGCTGTGAAAGATTTCTGGGACCGTGTTTGAAGAGTTAGTAGCCAACTGAAGAGTTTCTCACTGACCAAATGCATACTCAGCTACACCAGTTAACAAAATTCAGATCATAAGAAACCTCATAGGTCAAATAATGCTGTTTCTTCAACATACAATTTGCAAAGAAAAAATACATATGAACTTTGTTTGGATCTTCATCGAAACTTTAAAAAGTGATCTCATTTATGACATGATTGGAAATTTAAAACATTGATACTTTATATTGTATGTTAGACAACTGTTGATGACTTTGAGTTGACAGCAGATAGTATTACAGCTGTGTTAGGGAATGATTGCCCAGTGTTACAGGTGATACTGAAATAGTACGGGAGTGGAGAATGGGTAGGGGATAGATGAGACAAGACTGGCCATGAGCCAATTATGATTTTAACTGCTTGATGGCTAAGTGAGCTTCAGTGTTTTGCTCTCCACATTTGTTTGCAGTTTTCTGTGGTAAAACGTTAAAGGAGGGAAAAAGAGAATAGTGTCACAGAGCTGAAGATCCTGATGAAAGACTGCAAGTGAAAACGTTACTCAGAAGTTAGATATTAGAATTTGGTGTATGTAACAGAGGATAGGGCTAAGTAGGTAGAGAATCATTCTTTAGTGCTTTTGGAAAAAAGGTGATAATTTTTATAATGGATTGAATTTTCAAGAAAGAAGAGTGAAAAACTAAGGAAAAAATTTTGGGACAATGATTCAGTTTAGGGATCTGAAAAAGGAAAAGGAGTACGTCAGTAGAGAAAGGGAAGGAAGTGGTGGAAAGATTACACTATCATCCAAAAAATCAAGGGGATAGTTTCAAGAAATCAGAAAAATCAGAGGAAAAACTAAGGACAGTTTTCCCCCCCGGTTTAGGAAGTAATTGAACGTTACTGCTGTTCTTATCAGTTACCCACTATTGTGATTTGGTGTTCATCAGAGATGGGTTTTGGACTTGAGTTAAAATAGGCTTAATAGTATTTGTTTCAGGATTTTGTGTTCAGGTGAGTTCATACATTTAGAGCTCTTAGAACATTGTCTGCTGCCTGGTAAGAGTTGTTCCTGCTGCTGCTGCTGCTTGTGGTCTGCACCTGACTGTCCTGCTATTTCAGTTTAGTAATTGCACGGTATTTCTGCATCCTGTTGTGGAACTGGGGGATTATAGTGTTACTTTGTTTTAATTTTTATTTTTTTTGGTACTGGGAATTGAACTCAGGACCTTGCGCTTGCCAGGCAGGTGCTTATGTCACTGAGCCATATCCTCAGCCCCTGTAGTGTTATTTTAAAAGGATGTAAAAGTAGATGTAGTTCGAGCCCTTTGGTATTAAATGATTTTTCTTTAGAAATCAGACTTCCTGCTAGGGATTTAGCTCAGCGGCACAAGCACCTGCCTAGAAAGTGCAGGGTCTTGAGTTCGATTTCCGGTGCCAAAAAAACCAGAAAACCCCAAACAAATAGACAAATACAAAGAAATCAGACTTGCTTTTCGTAGGGTATATTGATGATTGATTTTGAACTACTTCACTTGCAAGTTCTCAAATGTATCTCAAGGGGTTAAAAAAAGGAGAGTTGAATATCAAAATAAATTGTTATGAACTTTATGAAGTAGATACAGTTTATAATCATATTCTTGTGGAAGTGGAGTGGTAATTATTAAATGTTTTAATATAGTATATTAAATATTTAAAATATAAGTATTTTAATATAGTATTAAAATATTTTTAAAAGGTACTCTTTAAAGTTTATAACTAATAACTAATCTATTAGAATATGGTTATCCTTCAAAAGTTTTAAAATTACAAGTAAAATCAATACTTTGTAAGAACTAATGATTGATTTAATGATATGTACCTTAACCTTGGAAACATGAATCTAATTTTTTTTTAAGACTTTAGGTAAAGTTGGCCGAGTACAACAGATTTATTCTGACAGTGACTTAAAGGTGGAAGTGTGTGGAACATCTTGGACATATAATCCAGCAGCAGTTTCCAAGGTGGCATCTGCAGGATCAGCTATCAGCAATGCCTCTGGCGGTAGGTTTCACATTATGTGTCTTTAAAAGTAATAGGGTTTACCTTAGAACCTTTGCTGATGCCCTAATTTCCTTGTGAAGATAATGCTGTGTGTGTGCCTTACTTTCTCCCACATTACACAGGCTTGCTTGAATGTTGATCAGTTTTTTAAACTTTCACTGAAGGGTTTTTTTCTTTTTCTTTTCTTTCATGGTGATCCTTTATCGTGGCTGAGGTAATCCCTTTAAAAGTTCCATAAACATGTGTTTTTTCTTGGGTATACCAGAGCCTTCTCTATATCAAGCCTGACATACCTGAAATTCAACATTATTTTCACTGGTCAGAATTTTTGTTTTCTGCAGAGAATCATCGCTTTCTTAGAATGCTTTATTATATATTTCCAGCAGTCTTGGTAGCAGATGCCTTTCTTCCTGGAGAGTTTTACCTATCAGCCCTATTTTTTTCTTGTCATTTAATAAATTACTACCCCTGCCATATGAGTAGAAGACCGTGTTAAAATATGCACTCTCCGGGTACTTGGATAGACGTTTTAGCCAAAGCCAGTCCTGCCTGTGCTCCAGCTTTATGTACACAGACTTAGTTCCTTTGACAACATATTACATGTTTCTGTGTGTACACTGTTACCATGCAGGAAAGAAGATAGACTCGTAACTATAAGTGGAAAGGTAAAAAAGGAAAATGTTAGGTGGTCTCCGTTTTATTTTTGCATTACTTCCTACTTTCTCTGCTTTTTTCTCTTCATCTGTAGTTTGCTAGTGCGCTAAAGTTTAAGTAGTGTTTATTTTCTGTGTGGAGGTTAGATGGCATCACACTCGGTGACCACAAGGTATAAAAATGAAGGATAAGTAATTTTCTACTCAGTAATGTGGATGAGGCCCATTGTGTGATTTGTTCCTTGCCTCAGTTTGTGACTTCTTCACTTTCCATTAAGTACTCCAGGAGTTAAGGGGTAGAATTTGGTAGCTGTATTGACTGATATTATTTAGGGGGAAAAATGTTATGAAAGGGTTCTATATCTGTTCCTAGGTAGTTCTTGTTTTTTTCAAAAGTAGTCAGTTGGCTGGGCATGGTGGTGCCTACTTATAATCCCAACACTATGGGAAGCTAGCTGAAGGGATGGCAAGTTTGAGCCCAGACTGGGCAATTTAGTGAGACCCTGCCTCAAAATAAAATATGAAAAAGAGGGCTAAAGTTCATTGTGAAAGTCCTGGGTTCAATGTCTAGTATCACATACACACACAGAAAATCAGTTGGCATTTAATGAAGTATGTTGTTAGCATTTAGGTGTCCATTTTCAACTAAAAATCTATGTGCTTCTGAAACATATCCCCAAATAGTAATACTCCTAAAGTAGATATCCAGCAATTGTTACTTTTGAATAATAATCATTGAGATGTTGAATTATTCTAAGGTCGGTAGTATGAGCTCTCAGAGCCATTGTGGTATGCTTAAAACCCAAAAGAAAGTTTGTACTTTTGTGGTAGGCCCACCCTGCTGTGTTCACTCATAATATCATTGGTGCAGTTTCTGAATTATTAGTAACGTTGCTTTCTTCTATAATTATAACTTGAAATACATAAATTGAAGAAAATGTAGACTTCTTGGGCTTGAATCTGATGCAGCTTGACATAGAAGTGGTTATAACTTATGTGGGTAGGTATCTGTAGCACAATACGAGAATAATACTAATGATAGAAATAATAAAGCAGATTATAGGGATATGGGTAATGCTTATTTTGTGGTAGTTAGGGTTGGAGACCCTCCTGTATTAACAGCTTTATTTGATGCTTTGCAGAAAGACTCTCTCAGCTCCTGAAGAAATTATTTGAAACTCAAGAATCTGGTGATCTCAATGAAGAACTGGTTAAGGCTGCTGCAAATGGAGATGTTGCTAAAGTGGAAGATTTGCTAAAAAGACCGGATGTGGATGTGAGCATTTTAAAATTATTTCTAAACATACACAAAAACAGAAGAGTATAATGAACCTTACATTCAGCAATTGAGATTTTACCATATTATTGAATAATTATTAAGATTGTGCCACATGTGTCTCATCTATTCATTCTTCATTTTTTTTTCTGAAGTATCTGAAGCAGGCACCAGTCATCATTTGCAAGTGTGTATTACAAAAATACTCATTTTCTTATTTAACTCTGTGACCTTTTATATTTTATTACTGATTTGCATTTAGACTTTTAAGTGATTAGTGTTCTCTTGGGAGGTTTAATGAATTTTTCTCCTAAATGTCATTGTATGACATCTTTTAAAGTACTTAGTAAATTTTATAAGCTATTTTTAATCTTGTTTTTAATCTAAATTTTTTGCCCTCTTCTATGAAAGTTGACCATTTCACAATTTTAAATGATGGTGAGTTAGTGGTCATATTTCTTGTGATTGCTCATAGGTTATGCTGTAATTTTGCCTTTCACACAAGCCATATATATATTTTTTATTGTTTAAAGATGTTTCATTTGGCTGCTCTTCCTATTTTGTAGTATTACATTTCACTTTGACATATTTGTAAACTTTTTATATTTATGTATATATGTATGTATGAATGTATTTATTTATTTAGTTAGTTAGTTAGTCTTTGTGAGACACGGTCTTGCTATGCAGTTCAGGCTGGCCTTGAGCTCACTTTGTAGCCCAGGCTGGCCTGGAACTCACAACGATCCTCCTGCCTCAGCCTCCTGAGTGCTGGGATTACAGGCGTGCGCCACCACACCCAGCCTGTAAACTTTTTAAAAATGTTCTTTGGCTATATCTCTGGGCTTACAATGATCACATTCATCATAGAGAATTTGTACCTGCACTTGATAAAACTTTTTTTTTTCCATCTTCCTACCCTCCCTTAAACCCCTCCTCCCTTCCCCACTTACAAAGAATGAGCCATATTTTGTACAGGCTGTATATTTTGATTGTGACTAGTCATTGTGCTTGGGCTGTGTCATTGGTACCATGCTGACACCAGTGTTACATACAGTGCCATCAGGAGGTTGTACTTAGAGTGGCAGTTTGAATCATCCTCATTATGTTGAGCTTTTCTGCCGCTCCTTTGTGGCTTATTTTTAAGTATGCTGGAGTTTGAAGATCACATCTGTCATTTTAAGATGTTAATGTCTTGCTTCTCCTGTAAATTCATGCAGCTTTTTACCTTTATCAGAGATCAGTTGCACCAACCCAACACAGTGATTTCAGGATTTGTAATGAGATGAAGCAAACATAATTTGTTTCAGATACTGAAATACCAAATGTTTCTTGTGTTTGAAAGGTAGAGTTGGGGGCTGGGGATGTAGCTCAGCGGCAGAAGTGCCTGCCTGGCAAGCACAAGTTCCTGAATTTGATTCCCGGTACCAAAAAATAAAAACAAACAAAAATGAAAGGTAGAGCCAGACTTCCACATTATATTCAGTGAGGCAAGTTTATATTTTATTACATTTAAATTTTTCCTTCATTTACTGGTTTATATTAAAAATACTTTTGAGCATGCTTTCACATATATTTTTTACTTGATCAATATATAACTTTTAAAATTTATTCTTTAACTAATACATAAAAACATAAAAATTGTACATATTTATGTGGAATTATGTGGTGTTTTTTCTATTGTTTTGATGAATACAGTACACTGTTGTTACCTATGGTCACTACTGTGAAAAGCATACTAGAAATTTTTAGTGCTGTGTACAATTTAATACCCATCTAACAATCACTCTGTTCTCAATCTCTGTGAGATCAGCCTTTTAAGATTCCTCATATGAGTGATATCATGCATTACTTATCTTTCTGTGCCTGGCTTATTTCACCTAATAAAATGATCTGTAGTTCCATCCATATTATTACAAGTGGCCAGATGTTATTTTTTGTGGCTGAGTAGTATTTCATTGTGTATTCCTTTGCTGTGTACACTTATTAGAAGGGCTTGCTCCTTGTTCGTTCTTGTTGGAGGCTTAGATCCCCTGTCCCTAATCTGCTAAGTCAGTTGTACTTGTTCATCTGCTTTCAAGCTTCTGTTGAGAGAGAGAAAGAGAACGTCTTGTTGTGTGTGTATTCATGCTGTTTTCTTTGTTTTTAATTATCTTTGTAAGTTGAGGCTTAAAAAGAGTAAGACGCCAGGAAGTAATGAAAACATTAATATATAAAAAATTTTCATGCTACTTGAAAACTATAGTTTCTTTCTTTCTTTTTTGGGGAGGAGGCACAGGGTCTCACTGTTGTCCACGCTGGCCTTGAACTCACTGTGTAGCCTAGGCTGGCTTTGAACTCACAGCAATCTTCCTGTGTCAGCCTCCTGAGTGCTGGGATTACAAGTGTGTGCCACCATGCCTAGCAAAACTATAGTTTCTAGTGGATTTTTTTCACTTTAGTTTTCCTATTTTTCATAGCATCGTCCTCCTTTTTTTTAAAGATAAGAAGTGTTCTTGAACATCTTTAAGTGAAGATTTCTCCTCAGTGTTTTCTTTTAATTGGTTTCTTCCACACTGTTTTGTCTTTTTTGTTTTGAATTATTGTGTTGATCCTTTTTTTTACATTTGAGTCAAACCTCTGGTTTTTGTTTATTTGTTCATATTTAAATAATATATTAAAAAGGTGAGAGGCACAGTGTGATGGCCCAGCTTCTAGGAGCCTGAGGCAGGAGGGTCTTGGGCAATTCAGTGAGACCCTGTCTTAAAATAAAGGCTGGTGATATAGCTCAGCGTGAAGGCCTGGGGTTCAGTGCCCAGTGCCGGGGAAAGGTTGCTGGGTTCTCCCTTTGTGTGGGACTCTGACTGACTGCATTGTGATGATAGCTAAATAGAGCTCGAGGGATCTTCAGATGCCATCCTTCAGGGGTCTGTTCTCTGCAGCAGTTATGTTTTTACAGAGCAAGATGCCTCCTTTTTCCTGTCTGGAGACCGAGAGGCAGCTAATGCTCTGTTTTGAGTTTGAGGACTGCACCTGGAATGTGGTGTTATGTGTCAGACTTAGCTTGATAACCCTCTGAAGACATTTGTTTTTGAGCAAGGTGTCTTAGTTACTTTCTCATTGCTGAGACAAAATACCTGACCCCAACAAGTTAAGGGAGGAAAGGTTTATGTACCTCACAGTTTGTGTGGGTTTCAGTCCATAATCAGCTGGCTCCAAGGCAGGGCAGCATGGCAGAGGGCATCGCAGAGGAGAAACAGTTCATGGTAGAGCAGGCAGAAGGCAGTGAACAGCAAGCAAAAGCAGCCTGGTTTTCTGTCCCTTTCTATGCCATCCAGGCTACAAGCCTGTTGATAGGTGCCACCCAGACCCAGGTGGGGCTTCCATTATCTACACACTTAATCCCAGTACCACACCTTAGTCCACGTCCACACACACACCAGTCCAGCCATTTTAAACCTCCCCACCTGTGGTCACATAAGGCTTGGTGAGACATCTAGATACAAACCGTAAGAGTAGGTGTCTTTGTGACCCAAGTTGACCTCAAATTTGAGATCCTTCTTTCTCAGGTTTCCGAATAGCTAGTATTACAGACCTCTACAACTGTACTTGGCTTTTGTTCACCTTCTGATGTGCTTGTATTTGTAGGGGTTTAGTTTCTTCCTAAGTTCTCTGTGTTCTTGAAGACTTTGGCTTCGTCTTCCTATAAAGTTGTGACTCTTAAGCCTCATTGTTGACCTGATTGGCGTGGACACAGTCCAGGGGTGGTGAAGCGCACTTCTGGGTGGTCATGGCCGTGTGACCTGGGGTACTATATGTGGTCCCTGGCTCTTCCTCTGTGGTGCTGTTCCCTTCCTCTGCTCTTGGCCTGTCATGAACAGGTAGTTTTGGCCTGCTTCCTTCCACCGTAATGCTTCTGCTGTTGAGCCAGTTGATCCTGGCCAAAACCCTTTGAAGGCATGAGCCATATCAGCCATTTCCTCCTTTTAGGTGTGGGTGTCGGGTGTTTGGGCCGAGCAGCAGGAGAGCTGACTAATACAAAAGTCAGTCAGTGCTTCCCTGTCTGTTACTTTTTTTTCACAAATGTGTTGCCTTTTCTTTCCTGTGGTGGTAATTTCCTTTTCCCTTTGGCTTTATAAATGTTCACATTTTAAATTATTTTGCTATCATTTTAGTGTGGTCCTAGAAAGGATACCATCTATAATCATCTGTGGTTGTAGGGATGGGAGTCAAAGGACTAGGATTAGGGAATTGCATTAGCCCTTGGGTGTGCCCACAGGTAAGTTTAATGTGAGTACTCAGTGTAAGTGAAGATAGGTTGGAAATGACTGCTTTATGATATAATAGTTGTATATAGCTATGTGGCTTACCATTTATGTATCATTCATTGTAGCTTCCAGAGTTGGTGTTTGTTATATTTATTGAATTGAATTTTTTTATACTGTAGTGTCTAATAACTTCTCCAAAAGTTTTTCATTCACCTCAGTGCTTTTTTTTTAAATTAATTACATTTGTTGGCACATAGTAATATATGTAATGATCACATTCATCATAGGGAGTTTGTTCCTGTACATGAAATACTTTGATTCTTCTTTTGCTCCCATTCCCCTCCCCTCCCCTCCCCTCCCTTCAGCCTGTCTTCCTCTCCTTATTTATGCAAGCTTTGTTTCCATTTTTTTCCTTCTAAATTTTTTTCTTTGCCCTTCCATCTTTTCCCCCATCCCCTCCTGAGTTCCCCTTCCCATGTGAGCATTTTCTTCCTGTTTCACAGTGTCTGTTAATATATTTTGATCCTTATTTACACTTGGGTTTCTCACACCAGAGGAAACAGTGCAATATTTACACGTGTCTGATTCATTTCACTTAGAACTTTTTTATGTTGCAAGGTGCATCCATTAAGCTAGAAATGTCTCGAGCTTTTCCTTCTTTATGGCTGAGTAGTACTCTGTTGTATAACAAAAACATGCCTTCTTTTCCCATTCATTGGTTGATATGCATTTGGGCTGTTTCCAAGATTTGCCTATTACAAACTGTGCTGCCATAAACATGGGTGTGTATATATCACTGTGGTATAATGTTTTAAATTCTTTAGGGAAGATACCTAGAAGGGGAATAGCTGGGCCAAATGGAACCTGTAGTTTTAGTTTTTTGAAGAATCTCCACACTGATTTCCACAGTGGCTGTAGCAGTCTACACTCCCGCCAACAGTGGTGAAGGGTCCTTTTTCCCCACAGCCCCGCCAGCATTTGTTATTGGTTGATGTCTTGATGATAGCATTCTTTCTGTATAAGTACCACACCTTACCCGATTGTGCCACAGGAGCTCCAATAGCCATTCTTTCTGGAATGAGATAGAATCTCGGCATTGTTTTTTTCAGCATTGTTTTAATTTGCTTCTCTCGAATGGCTAGTGATATTGAACATTTTTTCATATATTTACTTGCTGTTTGTACTTCTTCATCTGAGAAGTGTGTATTCACTTAAGATGCCCATTTTTGGATTGGGCCTTTAAATTTGGGGATATGATTTTCTTGAGTTCTTTATATATTCTGTATATTAGTCTTTGAGGAACAGCTGACAAAAAGTCTTTCCCACTGTGTGGATTGTCTCTTCATCCTGATGATTTCTTTTGCTGTGCAAAAGCTTTTAAGCAAGATGTGAATTGTTGATTCTTTATAATATTTCTCATGTGATGGGGTTTTGTTCATAAAGTCTTTGCCTACCTCTATGTCTTCAAGAGTTCCACTTATTCTCCCAGCAAATTCAGTTGCATAGCTGGGTATAAAGTTGGCACTTAGAAATCAATAGTATTCCTGTGTACAAACAACAGACTTACAGAGAAAGAAATTAGCAAAACCACACTTTTCACAGTATCACCAAAAAAGTGAAATACTTAGGAATCAGTCTAACAAAGGAAGTACAAGATCTTTATGTTGAAAACTATAGTACTCTGAAAAAGGAGATTGACGGGGTTATTAGAAAGTAGAAAGCTATCTCTTGCTTTGGGTTAGGAAGAACCCACATAGTGAAAACGGCCATTCTCTCAGAATTGCTGTGCAGATGTAATGCAATCCTGATCAAAATACGAATAGCACACAAACTTCACAGAATTAGAAAAAACAATCCTAAAATTTATTTGGAACCAGAAGAGACGTAGAGTAGCAAAAGCAATTCTGAACAACAAAGGGGAGGCAAGGGGCATCATGATAGTCCCTGACTTGAAATTGTGCTACAAAGCTGGGGCTGGGGATTTAGCTCAGTGGCACAGCACCTGCCTGGCAAGTGCAAGGTCGTGAGTTCGATTCCCGGTACTGGAAAAAAACCAAAAAACCAAAAAATAAATAAATAAGTACACTACAAAGCTACATAGTAAAAACAGCATGGTACTGGGGAAAAAAACAGACCTGAGGATCAGTGGAACAGAAGATAAGATGCAGAAACAAGTCCAGACACATGCAGACACCTTATCTTTGACAAAGGGGCCAAACGCCTTCACTGAAAGAAAGATTGCCTCTTCAGTAAGTGGTGCTGGAAAAACTTGCTTTCCACATCCCAAGTTCTAAAATGAGACCTATGTCTTTCCCCATGAACTAAACTAAAATAAAAATGGATCAAATATCTAAATGTTAAAACCTTAGTGCTTTTTTTTCATTTAACCATGGTTTCTGAGATTTAATAATCCAAAAAAGTACATGTGTACTATATACAAAATTAACTTCCCCTCCCTCTTTCATTCCTTCTTTCAACTTTATAGACTGGCTAAACCTTTCACAGCTCTTTCAATACAGAAACTCCATTTAAAAAATTCTTGCCCTTCTGTAAATTAAAGTGTTTCTGTTTCTATATTGTTATCTGTGGAGCATCAACTTAAATTATTCTCATGGAATTATACAGTGTACTAGATTTAAGCCTTTACTGTGTGTGTATATTGGGTCTTTCTGATTTGTGATGTATGTTCATTTTTTTTTAAACTTTTTTGAATTTAGGTGAATGGACAATGTGCTGGCCACACAGCTATGCAAGCTGCTAGTCAAAATGGACACGTTGATATTTTGAAGTTACTTTTGAAGCAGAATGTGGATGTAGAAGCAGAGGTAACTAAATTAAACTTAAAAAAAACATTTAAAGTACAGGTTACTATCCTGCAGATAAATTTGTATGAGGTAGATTTTCATTCTTGAAATTTAATATTCACCTAATGCTTGTCTGATTGAAAATGAAAATTTGACAAAAGACAGCTTAAAACATTTCTTTGTTTTCTGTGAGCTCTTTGTTTTAACCATGTCTCTAGGTGAAAATGTGGGTTTGAGCTTTTTGTCACTGTGGTGGAAGCATTGTGCTCTTGGGAGAAACAAGGGTTCGCCCAAGAGCTAGGGATATTGAGGAAAGGGGACCTTAAACCCCCGAGTCAAGGTCTTTCCTGACCTCTGTGATACTTAGAGGCCTGGCTTTGAGGGTCTTTTGTTGTTGTGTCCGTGACTGAATTGAGATTGCCTAGTCTTATTTCTTGACCTTAATGTGGATCTTTGAAGAGTTTTCAGTGTGTGTGTGTGTATGCACGCACTTATTTTAACTTATAGTCTTACAAAAGGAAAATAAATATTTGTTGTATCTTTGAAGTATCAGTTGGAAATCTGTATATATGTATGATATAAAGAATACTTTGTTTTTTTAACTATAATCCCTTTATTAAAATGTTAGGATTATTTCAGTTGAGTGCAAAGTTATTTAGAGTAAGTTAGAGTGTAGCAAAATTAGACTAGACAGGCTGAGACAGTATTGTCTTCAGACTCGTGTGGGAGAGTTTAAAGACTTGAATCGTCCAGAGCTAAATAGGTGGATCATATTATTTTTACTCATTATAAACATTTTGACACGTTTGAAAAAAATGTGTTTTTCTAGTGTTCTGTTAGTTTTGTTTTTTTTTCTCTAATTGTATGTATTTTGTTGGATAGCTCCTAAAGAGCTTATGGTGTATTAGGAATAAATAATTCATCTTTGATGTTGGAATTTTTTTTGCCCAGAAAGAGCTTGAATTTTAGATTAGCATATTAGATATCTATGAACTGCATGATCATTTTATTTATTTATTTATTGGTACTGGCAATCAATCTCAAGTCCTTGTGCTTGCCAAGCAGGCACTGTGCAGCTGAGCTGTATACCTGGCCTATTTATTTTTTGAGACATGGTCTTGTTACGTAGTTCAGGCTGGCTTTCAACTCACTGTATAGCCTACGCTGGCCTTGAATTTGGGGCAATCCTGCCTCAGCCTCCTGAGTTCTGGGATTACAGGCATGCACCACCACCCTCAGCTTATAATAATTTTATTACAGTGATATTTTTATAAATGGGATATATAATTGATTCATTTTGCAGTAGTCATTTTTAAGTTACATCTTTCTTGGCTGTGAATTTAGGAACTCAAATGTATGCTACAAGGTTATTTTGATAGTTCAAGAAAGACAAGGTAATTTTAGCATTTTGTAAACGGAAGGCAACTTTGTTTTGTTATTATCTTAATTTGATTTTACAGAGTGGAGTGTTTGCTGACCTGATTATCTGAGTTTTTAAATTTAATGAGTCCAGAAAGTATAATATCAACAATTACTAAAATACCAAAGCTCTTTTGATTATAGCCACAGAGGCAAAGGCTGAAAATCCATTTATTTTTGCCTAATTTTTAAAAATGCTTGCTTTCTTGTTTAGAAAATGATCACTGAAACTGGTAACACAGGGACCCCTGAGTAGAGCTGTGGGTTACACTCAGGGCTCTGCAGAATAGGCTATGCCTGTGAGTGGGAGCAAGGTTGGCATTGTTTTTCAAGAGTAAATTTCCTTTTTTCCTACTTACTTGAATTAAAATATAAAACAAATAGGTAATACTGTACATGTGTAA
Source organism: Chinchilla lanigera (assembly GCF_000276665.1). NCBI lineage: Eukaryota > Metazoa > Chordata > Mammalia > Rodentia > Chinchillidae > Chinchilla > Chinchilla lanigera. The sequence continues at coordinate 10,453,213 of NW_004955402.1, forward strand.
GGTTGGAGTTGGGTGAGACCAGGTGTTTGTAAATAATGTATCTTTGGTTCTGCAAACTATGTTAACTAGAAAAGGGAGATTGGAGGAGACTTTCATTACACTCTTCATTTGTGTGTTTATTCTGTTTCTTCTCTTTTAAAAATTATTGTAGCCGGGCATGGTGGTGCATGCCTATAATCCCAGCACTTGGGAGGCTGAGGCAAGAGGATCGCTGGGAGTTGGAGACCAGCCTGGGCTGCAAAGTTAGTTCAAGGCTAGCCTGCTCTACATAGTGAGACCCTACCTCAAAAAACTTACATTAAAAAAAAAAAAGGTGACAAGATAGTAGTTCCTAGGCTGGGGATATAGCTCAGCAGTACAAGTGCTTGCCTGGCAAGGGCAAGGTTCTGGGCTCGATTCCCCGATACCAAAAAGAAAAAAAAAAGGCAGTAGTTCCTGTCTTTATCTAGTCAGTGGTAGTGAATTGATGTTCCCCCTTTTTAATAGAAAGGTAACCATACAATAAATTTTGAAATTGTAGTAGGAAGAAAATCCAGGTTGGAAGTGAGGACTATCTTAAGGTTCTGATATACTGAAATGTGTAACTATGTAGGTAGGTAGATTACTTTTATGTGTATCTCTGTCTCTGTGAGCTTGTTTTTTGGGATGTTTTAATAGAGTGCTGCTTAGAAACCTAAGAGTTGAATCTTTTTTTTTTTGGTACCGAGAATCAAACTCAGGACCTCACGCTTGCCAGGCGGGTGCTGTGCTGCTGAGCTAACTCCTCAAGCCTAAGAGTTGGATGTTAAATCTTACATGTAGTTAACTTGGCAGTTCCTTCATTCTCAAGATTGATGGGTAACAAAAACTAACCATATTCAGCTGGAAATGTTAATTAGGTAGGAATTTCCCTCAGTCTATTTTCTACTTTTTTTTTTTTTTTTTGGTTTTTCTCCGGTAGCGGGAACTGAACTCACGACCCTGCACTTGCCAGGCAGGCACTTTGCCGCTGAGCTAAATCCCCAGCCCCTGTTTTCTACTTTTAAGAATGATTGTCTGCTGTTGTGGATTCCTGCATACGTGATTCAACCTTTTTAATATCTGAGAAAATAGATAAACATAAAAACTTTGAATTTGGTAGCTGTTTTGAATGATTTATTCATCTGTGTTAAATTTGTTTAATCACAGCAATATGCACTACTGCTCTGCAAAGTAGTTCAGAAGATCCTGAGTGCCATATGGACTTTTGGACCCCTGCAGAATTTAGGGAGTGCAGAGGTGCTGGCCTCCTGGATTGGGACTCACTGCTCAGGAGCAAGTCCTGCTCCCTAGTGTTGGGGCGCTGCAATGACACAAAGACGGTGCCCTTATAACACTCTCCTCTGTCCACAGCCACCTCTGCCTCTGCTAGGGTGATGAGACTTCTTTGGGGATGAACTATGAGCTATATATATTCCCTTCATGTGCAGTTGAGGCTTTTTTTTTTTTTTTTTTTTTTCCAACTGTAGTTTCTAGGGCCAGGGGTGTAGCTCAGTGGTGTGGTGCCTGCCTGGCAAGCATGCGGTCCTGAGTTTGATTCCCAGTGCCAAAAAAAAAAGTTTCTGACTTCGATTTTTAAAACAATTGAAGCAAGTAGATATTTCCTGCTCTCTCACCTCTTCAGAAATATGCCTAGCCCAGAAGGTATGGAAAACCAGTTTGATTCCTCTGAGACTGTTGGAAATTTAGGTGTATGGAATTTACTTACGCTTCATTTTTGTCTTTTAAAGGTATTTGTTTTCCCAGTTATGTAGAAAAGTGTGTTTTTATCACTTCACCATAACCAGTATTACCATGTTGATGTAGTTTCCTCCTTAAAGCTAATTGAGACGCTACTGTTAGACATTGTTTATTTTATTTTATTTTTTTCATGTGCAAAATAACTTATAGCGTTATCTAGGTTGGCATTATTATCACAGTGAATTTTCTTCTTTCTCAGCAACGGTGACTCCAAGATGGTTAGGGTAATAGATTTTCGAAATTAAAATCTCATTTTGTGTTTACTTTTGTTTTTAAAGGTACATGTTAACATTATAGTCATATTTACACAGTTTTGAGACATACTAAGTGATCATTGTGGCTTTCTTTACAATATTTGGCAAAAAGCTACCTCCCCAAAATTGTTGAACAATATTATGACTTAATGGTTAAATTGATGATAGTTTAAATTCTCATTTTACTGAGAAATATAAAAATACATTTAATAGTTAATGCAGAGCTGTAAGAATAACAGTGCTTCATTTTTGTTTTCTGCCCTATTATGCACACTTAACACGTGCTTCTTAGAATAAACTGCCTCACACTCCAAGCAGTTAATGCAGGAAAGCACAGTTCTTCCATGGGGGTTGTAAGTCTGCTTTATAGTACCCAGCAGTCTGCTGTTGAATTTCCATAATTCAAGTCGCTTGTAGTTTGTGTTGGCCCCACAGCTTTCCCACATTAACTTGGTCCTTGGTGTGTTGTTACAGCTTCATGCTTGTTTCTCTTTCTTAAATATCCGCTAACTCAGTTGTAAATGCTGACGTTTAGGATAAAGATGGAGACAGAGCGGTCCACCACGCGGCTTTTGGGGATGAAGGCGCTGTGATAGAGGTGCTGCACCGGGGCAGTGCTGATCTCAATGCGCGCAACAAGCGCCGGCAGACGCCGCTCCACATTGCTGTCAACAAAGGCCATCTCCAGGTTGTGAAGACGCTGCTGGACTTCGGCTGTCATCCCAGTCTCCAGGTACGGCTTATGAAGAAATACATTGTGCAGGTATTGCTAGGCCGCTGCTAAAGGGAAGCACTCAGTTGTGTGGTAACCAGTCCTTCGTTACCTTTTTTTGGTACGATTAGTCATGGTAAAAGATATTAAATGTGCAGGGTATTATAAAACTGGCAGCTATTCTTTATTAGAAAAAGCCTTTAAAACAAAATGTCAATAGGTTGGGGGGTGAAATGAGAACTTCTAAAAAAAATCAGCTTATGCATTTATTTAGTTTTATGGATTATGACATTGAATTTCAGCTCAAAGAACAAGCTGTGTTACAGCACTTTTTTTTTTGAGAGAGACAATATCTCGTTTTGTTGTCCAGGCTGGCCTCAAACTTGCAGTGACCCTCCTGCTTCAGCCTCCTGCATGGTGGAATTACAGGCTAAACTGTATTACTTAGTAGTTACTTCAAAACTATCCACATCATTTTCATGGTTGCTTATTTTGTCTTAGGTGCTTGGTCTAGGTATCAGTATAGTCCTTGGAGGTTTTCTATTTTGGAATATATATGTTGTTTTTAGGGTTAATATACAAGATGACTTAATTTTTTAGGCAGGGAACCTAATTTTTGAAGCAAGATAATTACCCAAGAAATGATTTTTCCTGGTCACAGTTTAACAACTAGTGATTTAAACCACATATGTAAAGGAAATGTAGTCTTTGTCTGTAATCTCTAATTAATATTTGGTGTGAATGCCTGATAATTTCATAGCAGAATAGCACATGATCATAATTGCCAACCCATGGTTCCTTTTTTTGGGCAGTTTTCTGTCATGAGCTTAACAGAGTAGGCTTGAGATAGCATATTATTTTTAAATAAAAATGGTCCTTGAAAATACTGTTTTAATATGTAAAAAGTGCTTTGTTTAAATTAGATCCTTAAGACTTAAAGTATAAGAGGGAGGATCATTATTAAGATTAGTCTGTTTGTAGTCTAGATAATTCACAGCAGGCAGAGAATTTACAGATCCCAGAGAGGTGATGGAGAAGAACAGGGGTAGTGGAGTGAGGATTTTGGAACTGAAGGAGTAGGACTTCCTTTACCTAGGTGGTGACTGAGCAATAGTCTTTCCCAAGGGCAGCCGTTTTGGAGCCTTCAGGGTGTGGGACGTCGCCTTGTCGGTTGGGGACAGAGTTGCAGGGTGCAGCAGGCTGGTAATCTTTTGAGGGAGAGCGGGGTTTTCTCTGCTGCTCTTCCTGTCTGTGCTGTAGAGGCTGGGCTGTCTCTTGGGAGTGTGAGTTGGGGCTGAGGGAGAGGAAGGGTCGTTGAGAGTAGTGCTAAAGGCAGAACAAACCAGGACCCGAGGAAGAATGTGCTTGTGGTGAGAGCTCACCTCACGTTAAGGCTCCACATTCTTAGCCCCACTAGTTTGAGGAGGATAGGAGGTGGTTGGTTGGACTGAAGTTGGCTGGGAATTCCTTGTGTAGGTGGATGAATATGTGCCTGTGACATGGGCAGTCTTGTTCTGGATAGGGCCAGGCAAGCTGGGTTTGGCAGCTGTGGTATGTGTCACAGGGTACGCTGCGTATGACTTCCCTGAGAATTTGTGAAACTATTAAGGTCTAAATTGCTTATTGATGCAGGTGACTGAGTAGAAACTTACTGCTAAATCAACTGATTATTCTTAAAAAACAGCTTGCAAAAAGGTGGGGTGAAACTCCTAAATTTTGTTGTTTTTTTTTTTGGCTTTTCTCCGGTACCGGGAACTGAACTCACGACCTTGCACTTGCCAGGCAGGCGCTTTTGCCGCTGAGCTAAATCCCCAGCCCAATTTATTTTTTTTCTACTTTAAATTAAGCCACTTTTCTGCCCTTTGAAAACTCTTAGGTTAATGATTTCACCTGTGACTACATAGTACGTTCATCTGGGGACCCCTGAAAGACTACGGATGGTTAGTTCTTGCCCTGAGAAATTTGGCTGGTTTAGAGAATGGCCTGGGCATCAGGATTGTTTTGCCTTGTTTTCGTTTTGGAGGAATGGTACTGATTGAATGCACGGAGGGCTGAGCGATATCCCAATCCCTTTTTATTATTTTATTTTGAGACAGGGCCTTGCTAAGTTGCTTACGCTGACCTCTAACTCACAGTCCTCCTGCCTCATCTTCTGGATTAGCTGCTGTTACACGCATGCACCTCCATGCCTGGTGGTGTCGGGATTTTTAAGAGCTCTATAGCACATTTTAATGTGCAGCTAGGGTTGGAAACCACTTGACTTTTAGTTCATTGTTAGGGAACCTGAGATTGGTGTAGGCTTAGAGGAGAATTTTGGGGTACAACAGTTAAGAATATGATTTCATTTTAGTATATCTAACATTTCTTGCCTACATTTTTGTATTTCGTATGACAGAGCACAGTCACTTACTGATCATACTCTGTTGAATATAGCCTATGTTAGTTTAGTAGTTCTGCATAAGTTATGACTAGATGTGATGATTGAGTTGAAGGAGAATTAACAAGAATCTCTTTAACCTTAAAAAAAGGACTCAGAAGGCGACACCCCTCTTCATGATGCCATCAGCAAGAAACGCGATGACATTCTTGCCGTCCTCCTGGAAGCAGGAGCGGATGTCACCATCACAAACAACAACGGGTTCAATGCTCTGCACCATGCTGCACTGCGGGGAAACCCCAGGTAAAATGCCACCTGTCACTGCCTGATGTGCCAGGGAGAAATATTGCCCTATTGCTGCTGCTTTTCCAGCTACTGCTAAGTCAATGATTTCAACTGATTTTAGTATCTTAAGTAATTTTGAAGGTCTGTGGAGGTTATGCCATCATTCAGTAGATTAGTTTTATAAGTATTATGAAATGATTGTTTATATATTAAATGTTAGGAATATAGAATACTGGCTTATAACCAAAGATTTAGTTAGAATGCGTTCCATTCTGTGATTTTTGTTTCTTGAAGATCATTCTTAGGTTATCTTCTAATTCATGTTATCCATTTGCATAGCCATTAAAAAAACCCTGCGGTGAATAAACATAAAAGTTACCTAAGTCCTTATTAATAATATAATCAATTATATAAGCTTTTAGTCTAGATGAGCCCAGTTGCTATCACAGTACAGGTGTTGCGCTGGGAAGGGGCTTGCTGGTTGGAGTTTCAGAGACTGCCTTGGATAGTCAGTGTTTGGAGAGGGTCTGCAAAGTCCCTGGGAGAGGAAGTGCTTATGTTTGTATAGGTTTGAGACTTCCATGAACTAATTGTTTGGAACAGCATATTTTAAGATGCATTTCAGGAAATTCTGTTTTATTTGTCTGTAGTTGACTCAAGTGCATATGTCTTTTTTAAAAAATTAATTTTATAATGATCACATTTATGCGAGTTTGTGTCGGGACGTCTTGATTCTTCTTTTTTCCTCACTCCCCTGCCCTCCCCTCAACCACTCTTCCCCTCCATATTTACAAAACCTTTGTTTCCATTTTTTTCCTCCTATTCCCTCCCCAGCCTGTTCCCCTTCCCATTTGAGTATCTTCTTCCTAATTCCCAATGTTTGTCATCTGCTTTGGTCCTTATTTACCCTTTAGGTTTCTCACATAAGAGAAACAATGCAGTATTTAAACGTGTGTCCGATTAAGTGCCTACATCTTGACTGAGGAAAATGTTCACGCTAATGTTTATTTTGAATTTTATACATCGTGAATTTTTAATCTTTGGTTGGTTGGTTGGTTGGTTGACTTATTTATAGCTTCTTAGGACCACCACTAGAGGGTGATCACAGAAAACAAAAGACAGTGCTGTTGCTTGGTGGTACCCATGACAGTAGGGATATAATGTAGGATGTGATGAATGACTGTGTTTCATGTCTTATACCTTTTCAAATTATGAGTATTTGAACACTTTATACTTTTGTGCTGTGAAGGAGACAATAGTATTTTGTGTCCTGAGCCTTTCAAATAGAAGATAATTATTTCAGTGGTAGTAGTTGGCACATGGCAAGCCTCTGCTAAGTGCTTTTCGTGTACTATCTCACTCAGTCCTTTGAATGCCCCCTTCCCTCCCCATGCTAGAGATCAGTCTGGGACCTCGTGCATGCTAAGTACAGGCTCAGCCACTGAGCTGCATCTCCAGCCCTTTCAGCAGCTTTTGGGGCAAGGGTTAAGATCTCCATCTTATAGGTGAAGAATATGGGGCTTATCAAGATGCATTTCCTTAGTCACGATTCTGCAGCTGATTAGAGGAGCAGCTGGAACTTGAGCAAGGTCTCTGTGACTTGAGAATCAGCTCTTATGCCCTTCCTAGTACTGTGTATGCTTTGTGGTCTGTAAGTGAGGCGAGATACCCGGACAGTAATTTAGCTGAGAACCATGGCTCAGCGCATCTTTCCTTTTGATGTGTTATTGCTCATGGTTATCTTTGCTCTTTGACTAATTTCAACTGCAGTTCCTTTTAAAATTCAATTTATTCTTCTAGTCTTTCTAGTCTGTCCCATTCTTTCTATTCCTATTGTTGCTGACATAATTCAGTTCTCACCAGTTTTACTTTGTCTATTGTAGTGTCTTCCTAATTATTCTTCCTGATTTAACATCATGTAATTATCACTTTAAAATTCCCCTCCGTTCCTAAACTTTTAGTTGTTTCTCACATTTATAGTAAAAGCGGCACAGTGCCTGCCTGGCAAGCGTGAGGTGTTGAGTTAGATTCCCAGTACCCCCAAAAAACAAAATTTACGCATCTTGACTTGTCATTTGAAACAATTTTTAATGCATCCTGAGCCTGTTAACTTCATCTCGCAGCAGTTATACTTCCTCTGCCCACCTTGCCCTTTGGTTACATGGTTACATTGCTGTCTTTTCTCTCTAAAATACACTCACTGCTCTCTTCCCTGTTTTCCCCATTCTCTGTTACTATGTGCATATCTTTCTTTCTGTTAAAATTGTGGGTGCTCATATTTGTCTCTGTATTCCTCTCAGTGAGTGCTCTGAATATAGGAAACAATAATTTGACAAGTCATTTTACATGACTACTTACAGAATTAATTCATTAGGGAAACTTAATTCAAATTAGCAATTTTACACTGCAGTTATACATAGTATACGTGGCTTAACTATTGAACTTCATTATAATCCATTTTAATTGCAGTTAATTATGCTGTATTTTGGTTAGTAAACCTTAGCAGGTTTTGAGTTTTTCTTTTATTAGAACATATTTTTTACAGTAGATTATTTGCAACAGTACAAGTATAATTTATTTGCTTATAATTTCTTCCACTTATGGTTAAGAATGTGAGAAAAAATTTCTAAAATCTGCGTGAGTACAGTGGGATTTAAGTACCATTCTGTTTCCTGGCTTAGATTTTAGTTAACAATAACAGTTTTTCAGCAATGGGTCAATAACACAGTAGCGTTAATAATTATCAGTGTGCTTTTCTAAAAGAAAAAGCTGCTGGGCATGGTGGCACACACCTATAATCTCAACACTGGGGAGGCTGAGGCAGTAGGATTATTGTGAGTTCAAGACCCACCTGGGCTACAAAGTGAGCTCAAGGTCAGCCTGAACTGCATAGTGAGACCTAGTCTTTAAAAAAAAAAAAAACCTATATCTTGGTCTTTTCAGTGTGTTTAAGCTATCCTGTGTTTTTGAACAATATACTTTGAAATTTAGATGTCAAAGGTTTGGATCAGTATAAATCCTAGATTACAAAGCTGATCTTGGTCTTTACTCATCATTTGACTACTGAAATAAAGACATTGAGAGAAAACATAGTAAAGCTATTTTCTTTTAAACTGTAAGTTTTGCTATAAAACATTGTACTTGGGTCATACAGTTTGTAGTATTTTAGAATAGGTACATATTTTAAGTCAGAGGCTTATTTTAAAATAAATTTTAAACTAAGCATATGGTTTATGAATTCTGATATTTGATGTTTATTTATTTTCACCATTTTGGCCGTGCTGGGGAGGGCACCTAGGGCCCAGGCAAGCACTGTATTGATGAGCTGCATGCCCAGCCTGGTATTTGATATTTTTTGAGATGCTTTACCCTAGTGTTTAGCCATATTATCTTTTCTTACTCTAAACAGGTAAGAATTGGGATTTAAGTCAAGAGCAGAAATGATTTCTGCTGATAAATGTAAGAACTAAATGTCTTTGGATTCCTGAGCCGCAGGTTACTCGAGCACTGTGAGAAGGCTTGCACACTGCATTTGGCGTTGTCTTTAAGTTTTCAGAGCTCCTGGCAGGCTGGCTGTCCATCCGTCAGCAGAATTCTCTGCAGAGCTGGCGAAGACAGGTGATAGGTCTTTCGGGGAGACTGATAACAATGTTATAAAATTACTTTACATATCAGTATTTATAATTTTTTCTTTACTCCAAATTGAACATTAAAAAATAACAGCAAAATATGAGTGAACTGTGTGCAGTGATGCTGTGTTTTCAAGTTAGTACTAAGAGAACTTCTTGTTTACTCATCTCTTTATTCCCGTAAAGAGACAACAGTAAATCCTGTGGAACCTGTGAGCAGCTCATGTTTTCCTCTAGAACGTTACAGTATCTTGATTTAACTTTCTCAGTTCTGAAATATGATTTGGTAAATGAAACTGTGTTCAGTGTAGGAGATTTAGTAATTGGGAGGCTGTCTTGATGTGCATTTTTCCCTTTTATAATTTTGACCATGCTGGGTACTGAACAAAAATTAGCTGAGAATCTGTTACATAGTGATACAGTATATCTGTTATCTCTGCTCATTCCTCTACTCTCAAATACCGTGTATCTTGTAACAGTCACTACTTTTCACTGCAGTGTCTTTCTGTTGAGAGTTGTGTGGGTGCATGCATGCATGTGTGATTTTTGTAAAGGACAAAGGAGACTGTACAACGGAGGAAACAAGGAGGGAGCACTGAAATACCCTTACATTTTAAGCATTAAAAACCTTTGGTTCAGAGTTGGTGAAACTGTAGAACTAGATGCTTATTGCTTAAGTCTCTTAAGGCATTCTGTAATATAACCTCTTTTTTTCAGGTTTCCTGCTAACTAACATTCAGGGATGTAGTGGTAAAATTAAAGGTTAATCCCATGAAAGATAGTAACTCAACAATTACATAAGCTTTACTTTATGTAATAGTGTACTTTATGGCAGTATAATGGTATATAGAAATACGTGCCCATCCATGTAGTCTGTGCTGAGACATTCCCCTCATTTTCACACGAATTTTAGGTGAATATCCTTCCTCTGAAGGACGTATGTTTTTAGTATGAAGCATAGTCTACTTTTCATTATTATTTTCTGAAGAAAAAAAAAATAATACCAAGAGACCATAAATGAGAATTATTTTATTTGAAATTCATAAGTCATCCACACATTTTTCATAAAGCTTTTATAAATGTCTTTTAACCACTATAATTCTTCCAAGTAGAACAGTAACAAGTTACTTGGTTTTAGCCACAGTCTGAAGAACTTCAGTAAGTTGAAATTAGTTGACATGTAATTGATATTCATAAATGAAAGTGCTGGGTCTCCTGTAGTAATCAATGCATAGCTACAGCTGGTTGAAGGGGACCAAATCCATTGAAGAGGCGATTTGGTTCCATTTTACCAGCTTTAGCAAAGCATTGTAGTGCTGCTGGTTTGTGATACAGAACAGTTAAATGCTTTTTGTTTGTAAAAATACAGTTATGAGGGCCAGAGATATAGCTCATTGGCACAGCGCCTGCCTGGCAAATGTGAGGTCCTGAGTTCGATTCCTGGTTCCAAAAAAAAGTATATACTGGTTAAAAAATACAGTTATGGACCATTCACAAGTGTTAGAAATTCTCATTATCAGTGCTTCAGTTACTGAACGTAAAATTTCTATCTTGATGACACTTTTCCTACTCTTAACAGTTGAGAAGTCTTTTCCTTTTAACACATTGTCAGTACATGTGTTTGCTTTCAGCATTTTTGATTAATTATTGAATGTAAACAATAACTTGCTTCAAAACCAACAGCATTTATAAGAAAAAGTAGACCTTAACACATTTCAGAGTAATGTTTTCTATTTACTTCTAGGTAGTAAACTAGTTGGGAAGAGTGATATTAGCCACACATTTCTGTCATTGCTTTTTTTTTAGTATTATAGTTGAGGGCTCAGAGCAAGTTGCTGACAGTGGGTGGAAGGATATGAATGGCCTTAAGAAAATACCTCTGCCCTTTGGGTTATAAATAGATCACACATGTGTCCAGTGTGCTGCTTGGACTTGTGTTGGGAGGAACTACCGTGCATGCCAGCTTATTTTTCTTTGTTGTTGCTCATGTGGGGTTACTAATCATGGGTCAGTAATTTAACCATTTTAAAGGTGTTTTTTTCATGATTAAATTCTTTGTCATTTTGGGTACAGATTGTCTGGTTGCTTGTCATTATTAGCTTGATTGTGCATTGACTTGTGGTTAGCTATAATCCATGAATTTTTAGTATTAAAATTTACCACATAATATTTTAAAAATCTGTAGTGTAAGTTTTTGTTACACTGTGGTTTTGCTGTTGTTTTCAATATCAGAGAGGAATGTCTTCTGAAAAATGCTTGCAGAAGATAGGAGTCTGAGAAATTACGGTTTGTCTGTATAGTAACATAAAGTGAAATATAGAGTGAACTATTCGGAAATGAACTGGGAGAGAGTCAACAGTAATTTGGGCAATGTGCAAACGATTCTTACATGAAGTGTATTTCTAGCTGGGCGTGGTGGCGCACGCCTGTAATCTCAACACTTGAGAGGCTGAGGCAGGAGGATCGTTGTGAGTTCAAGGCCAGCCTGAACTACATAGCAAGACCCTGTCTCAAAAAGACAAAAAAAAAGAAAAAGAAAAACGTGTATTTCTGTATCTGTCAGTTGTTAAGTGTCTGGCTGATAGAAAAATTAATGTATCTACAGTTCTTTCCGTCATTTATTCTAGTAGAAGTGAAACAGGTGCTACATTGCATGAACTTAAGTGCTGAAGATAGCAATAACACTGCCTTCTATTTTTACTAGTTATATGGGAGCCATTTAGCAGATCCAGTTGCTCAAGTGTGCTTTTGGACAGCAGTTCAGTTTCATATACTGGCCATATCGGGGCAAGGAGAGGCCATGGGAAAAAAATAGTACAGCATTTGATAATGTCAGCATCTGTTATCCCTGTCAGGGAGACAGTTGAAATGTTTGAGTTACACCAGTGTCAGCAGATGTCCAGAGTTTAACATGTACTCAGTTAAAAATGAACAGCTGATCTAAGTGATAGATGTGACATTTTACAGTGATTGAAAATACTCTTCGATATGTTAAAGTAGTAAGAACCACACTTTATAATTTGACTTGATACATGCATAACATCATTTTCTTAAGGATTATATGCTCTTAGTAATATAGCAAGGAAATTCTTAGTTGCTGGAATGTTTAAAAAGAACTATTAAAACTTATACTTTTTATTAGTAAAATAGCTAATGTAATTGTTTATTACAAAGTAATAGCTAAAGTAATAGTTTATTACAAAGTAATAGCTAAAGTAATTGTTTATTACTCTCCTCATGGAGAGTAATACCCTTTGAGTAGTTTTATAGTACAGCCTTTGCTTTGGAGGCATATATTTTTAGTTTTTGGTATTTAGGACATGTACAGGTAAAGGTAACAGATGCAACCTGAAGCGTTGGCATTCTTTTTGATAGATGATCAGAGGGCCATGCTTAAGTGAGTTAAGATTTTCACTAATTTCTTTGAAATGTAGAATTTAAAAATCATACTTTTTATAATTTCCAGTAAGTGTAATAATGTACTACTTTATATAACTTTCTCATTCAGTATAACCTGATAAAATGAAATAATTTATTAATGAATTGTCTTATTAAACAGAAAATTAGCAATAGTTAAACTTGTCACTTCCATTTAGTTTTTAATATAAAAGTTTAAATTATTACTATGCTTTTTGTAAAATGTTCTTATTGAAACAACTTTTAGTAAGAAATAAGAATATACAAGCACTAGTATTTTCTTTTTTCATTGTAATATTATAGTTGCTTAAAATAGGTATTGCTTATTGATTGTTGCTAAGAACTTTTTAAAAAATTTCTTTCTTTCTTCTTAGTACTCGGGATTGAACCCAGGCCCTTGCCACTGAGCTCTTTCCCTAGCCAAGTTTTTATTTTTGGCACAGGGTCTCACCAAGTCTAGGCTTGAGTTTGCACTCCTCCTGACTCTGTGTCCCAGAGTGCTGAGATTACAGGTGTGTACCACCTGGCCTGGTTTATGAATTTTATACATGTACATAATAGATTATATAAAGTATAAAAAATGGTTTTCTATTCCTAACATAGTACAGTGGATCTATTATATCTATAAAACTGAATTGTAATTGCAGAGTACAGTACCAATAAAAATGGTTATTCTATATATGTAAGTTGGTTCTTGACTATCATGTTTTCATTTTATATACTCCCTCTGGAGGAAGCAAATTCAAAGATAATGCAGTCTGAAATTCTTCTAATATTGATTATAAAATTACTAGATGTGAAGAGTAGCTATTAAAATAGTGAAGTCAACCTGTGTGTGTGTGTGTGTGTGTGTGTGTGTGTGTGTGTTACTGTGGATTGAACCTAGGGCCTGAGCTATATCTCCAGCCCTTTTAAACTTTTTTAAATTTTGAGAGAGGGTCTTTTTAAGTTCCTGAGTTGCCCAGGCTGGTTTCAACTTGGAAGCTGCTTTCCTTAGCCTCCCAGAGTGCTGGGGTTACAAGTATATGCCACCATGCCTGGCTGCTGGAAGCCAGCTTTTCTTGTATCTTTTTTTTTTTTTTTTTCCCACCAAATCAGTTAATATACTTGAGTTTTGATCAAATTGTGAAGAAAATAAATTATGTATATCTCTTATTCCTTTGTGCTAGTATATTTTTTCCTTAATGTCAAATTTTAATTATGTGACTACTCAAGAAAGGTAAAAGGCATTGTGTTTTAAACTTAAATGCATTAAAAGGACTTTTGTGATAATTTAAAATCTACTTTAGTAGAACTTTTCCTTCACTAAATATAAATAAGTCATAAGGATACTGAGTTTACATCTATAAGTAGTAAGGATTGTGTGTGTGTGTGTGTGTGTGTGTGTGTGTGTTACAAAAGGTCACCCTCAGAATAGTAGGCTTATTACCATATGAAGGTCATTTGCAAAGAAGAGAAGCAAAGGCTTCTTTTAGCTGCAGTTTAGTTGCTGGTGGTAGCTTATTACCTACCAAAAATACATACTTCTTTACATTCCATAGCATTGTATGTTCATATGGGTACATAAAGAAGTATGTGCTCTGAGTAGGTATTACGAAATTGCTAGCTGTAAACACTTGTAAAAGAAAGAATACATTTGTTAGTATTTAGCTCCCTGTGCACAGCAGTGGTGGATCATTGGCAGAGACTAATTTACCAAAGACTACACTTCATAGCCAGTTTACCTGATCAGGCTGTAACGCCACGTAGGTTCCTTGTTCTCGGTGGATGTGAACATTTGTAAACATTCAACCAGTTTTTTGTTAAACTTTGTCCTAGTTTGGTTCTGTTTTGCAGGAGATTCATAGACTCATTGGAGCTTTACAGTGCATTTCAGAAATTGGTCAGAGCAGCTCAGTCGTAGTCTTCAGAGAGAGAAGCTTCTTTCTTTTATTTTTTGTCACTAGATCCTACAAGTAGATAGTAGTTTAGTTCAAAAAATTTTTTGCAAACCTCATACCTTATTCAAAACTTAAGTCAGTTAGTACTTGTAGAATTGACTATACTTGAAACAATAAGGAGAAAACCCAGGTCATTTCAGCATGCCAGTGAAAGGAGTTTTTTTTAAATAATGAATTTTTCCTTAGTTTCTTTTTTTAGGTCACAGATAAAAACTCATGATCATTTGAAAACTTCGTTGTTACAGTTCTTTATTAGTTTCTTAAATTTTATATTTCTGTGCTTCTGTTTGAATACACATTCAAACAGATGTCTCCATGTTGAATGTTAGTGAGCTTAGTTCTCTTGATTTTCAAAATCTTTCAGTCCACTTTCCCTAAGTCTTATCTAAAAGGACCGAAGGGTTGTAGCCTGTAGCACCTGGGTTTTAGCACAGTCATGTAACATGAGAAAAAATTACAGTTGGTGAGTAACTTTTTAATTATTACGATACTAAAGGGTTAATTTAAAAAGAAAACTTCAAGAAATGTTCAGATTTGCAAAGGAAGCAGGGAAGAGAGAAAGCAAGAGTAGTGGAATCTCAGCGAGTGCAGCTCACTGGAGCAAATCAGAGCGTAGTGGGGAGTCTGGCACCGCAGCGGTTAGCGGCGCAGGTTAGGGTCCCACTGTGCGCCTTCAGAGTTACTCTTGTGGTTGATTTCATGGTAAGCACTAGGAAGTATTTTATAATCTGCCAAGTTGCTTGGTTGACTAAATCTTGAAATACAATTTTTAGAAGGTAGTATACTTGCTGGGAGTGACAGATACAGATTTACTAGTGATGCAAAACTAATCTGAAACAGCAAAGGCTAAATCTTTAGTGATACAATTGACAATAAGAGATGTATATATTTTTGAGATTGAGTTACTTGTTATGAAAATATTTGAACAACATTCCTTTTTTACACCACCCAAACTGTTAATTTGTACTGTGAAGTTAGGCTCAGCCCAGATAGACTTTAACAAGCAGAACACATACCGAGTCGAGTGGACACGAGATAAGCATGCAGAAGGTCCTAAGTACCCTTGAAAGCACAGGCGGAGTGGTGCATTACCTGTCAGCTTAGTGCTGTGCAGCGCCAGCGGCAGGACAGGCAGTGACCTAGAGAGTCACATGCAGCAGCCCTCTCCTCTCGGCCCTGCGCTCACGCTCCGCGCTGATTCAGCACTTCTTTTATGAGCCGAGTCCTAAGGGAGGGCTGTCAGTGAACGCAGAGCCCCACCTTATACATTTGCAAAACAAACGAATAAACAAAAACAAATAACCTACTTTTCACCCCCCTCTCCTGAAGGAAGAAAATCCTCCAATAAATTTGAATCAACACTGTCCATTTGATCTGGAATGTCACAGTAATTTTTGCAGATACGTAGAGCAAGTTAAGTCACCAAGGAAGGTTGTTACAAAGACCACGAAAATGTACCTAGCTTATTCATCAGATGAAATGCTTCAGAAGAGGGGGGAAAGTTGCAGAGGAAGTTAATTTTATAATCTAAAAAAGACCAAAAAAACCCCCCCAAAACCCCAAAAACCAAACCAACCCAAAGCACACCTTATTCCCCCGCAAGTAACTAAACATTCCCCTGTCTTCCTTTGCCCACCAGAATACATTGAGTTCTTCTGACTCCTCAGGAAGTACTCTGCATCTTTCTTGCTTTGAGTTCTTTTGGTTTTGAGTTTCCAGGATTAAATGGTAGATCTGTAGTAAAGCTACCTTGTCATATCCAGAGGTCAAGTCTGCAAGCGAGGATGGGACTTCCACATGGTCACTACAGAGGCCAACTTATATTCTTCTCTCAGTGACCACAGGCCACACTGTTACGGCTTTATAGGCAGCTAAGCATTTGAAACATGCACTCCCAGGCAAACAGGCTCTCTTGTGCCTCTCTCTTCCCTGACCATATTTAGTCAACCATAGCAAAAAATAGTCTCTCAGCTGTCGATTGTCGATCCAAAAGCAGAGGAAGCTTCTATCTTGCTTTCTGCCTATTGATTGTTCATCCTGTGGTCCAAACACTGCTTTGCCATTTGTTTTGCCCCCCCTTTTTTTTTAAAGTACTGCCAAATAAAGCGGTCTCTCATATTTCCACTTACATTTCCCAAATTTTCCCTGAGCTAGTGCTGAGACTAGGAAAGCCTCATGCGGCAGTCACTATACTTAGAAGCACTGCAGAGAAAAAAGGAAAGAGGAAAGAAATTCCAGCGAGTAACAAGACAGTCTTTAAACAGATATGGAACAGTAAAATCCCCATGCTGCCAAAATGTATTTCATAACCTGATTTTTTTTGTTGTTGTTGGCAAAGATATTATGGATGGTGATGTGTTTCATGGCTGAAGGCCTGAAGGGATTTTATAAGGTTATATTTAGGGCTGGTTATTGCTATCCATGCTTTTAAAATTTATTGAATAGTATTTGGGAAATTTATAGAAATGGTAAGCAGAACCTGTATGTTGGCGGTAGACAGAAGCCATTGACTAAGAAGAGTGGTATATAAATGAAATACTGGAAGTGCTCCTTAAAACTTGAAATTCAGTGTCAATTTTAGTTTTTTATAGTGCTTAGTGAAAAACATGATCCAGAGTGCAGTTGAATAATCACGTTTTTTGTATTGAAACTAAATACCATGTAAGAGTACTAAAATTCATTTTATTATGAACTTAGTTCTGATATGAATTAAATTATTCATTTCAAATGTGATGTTTCTTTTTTCTCCTTTCTGCATTGCCATTGCTTCCTAATTTTCTGAAATAGCATTTAGGGATAATCATTGCACTTTTGCCTCAGATTAAAATTGTTACTAACCTGTCTATAACTGTGCTACACAGGATACAGTGTATCTCAAAAATACTAAATTTTAATAACATCCTCACAAGAAATTTATTTTTAACTGACGAAAAAACAGTATTAAAACAAAAAATTCAAGAATTCTATGTAGATATAATTTAAAATCTCACAAACCTAAAAATATTCAAAAGAAATTAACCATACTGTGTTCTTAATCCCAGTATATTCTCTTAAGTATGGATTAAGAATTAAGAAAACCATTACCAGTTTTCAGAGCGCATTCTCCTGCAGGGGAAGTTTGTCCTTGGCATTCTTTTTGTCTTTGGCGCTTAATACCATAGTAGTGCAATTATTTTGTATGGCTATTTTAAATGAGTGACAGAGGAGCTTCGGTACATATTTGGCAATTTTAAAGAACCAGCTTTCCTAGATACTGAAATGATTTTACTCATGAGATGTCAAACCTCAGAATGTAAAACAGGTTAATCTTCTGGTTCTTAAATTACCCTATTTCTGTTACTTTGGAGCAAGGAAAAAATTTGTTTTAAGCAAGCACATACAATGTATTATGTGCTGGGCACTCTTTTCTAAGCCCTTTTTATAAATATTAACTTATTTAATTTTCATTAAAATACTGATACAATTTTTGATTCACCTCATGTTTTACTGATGAAGAAACTGAGGCTTAGCAGTTAAATAATCTGCTTAAATCTCGAACCACTTGTTTTGGCTGGAGCCAGCTAGTTTGGGTCCAGGCCGGGAGCTCTTTAACTCTGTGCCTTGCTGTGGCTCTGGTGTGTAACAATGAGATGAGTTAGAGAATTACTGTTCTCAGGAACTCAACGGTCCAGCAACAGTACGCAGTGTGTCACCATGTCCTTGCCTCAGCATGTTCAGAAAGATGAGCATTCTTTTGCTTATTTCTGTGTTTTTTCCATTCAATAAAACTCTGATGGGCCGGAGATATAGCTCAGCGGTACAAGTGCCTGCCTGGCAAGCACAAGGTCCCAAGTTCAATTCCTGGTAACCAAAAAAAAAAAAATTCTGACCTCCATGTGACAGTGTTCCTATCTAAATAAGAAGCTTTCAGGTTGTGCAGATACCTGTTTTTAGCATGTCCAAAAGAACTACTTGTGATTGATCAACTTTCTTAACAAGTTCCTTTCTGAATTTTGGATGACCTGCTTTATCTATTATTTGAGAGTCTTGGTTAACTGAACAAGCATTTATTGAACATGTATGTGCCACAGGGCTATTCTAGTGTCTTTGCTTACATTAATTTTAATATGTAAGGCTACCCCAGCTAATTGCTATGGTTCATTGGGGAAAATGTTGCCTGTCTGAAGGAAGAGACATTAGAGACAGCCTCGCAACCCCCTAAAAATTGATCCAGTGCCATTTGTATACTGCATACCAGTGTGAACAGCTGCTTGTCCCCTGTACTTCTTAGAACTCAGTTGTTCATCGTTCAGCAAGCATTTGAAAACTACCATGTGCCAAGGATTATGCTAGGCACTGCTCTTAGTTGTTCCGGAACTTAATACTTCTCTGGCAAGATTCACAAATGCCTGCTTAACTGGTAGTAAGATCTTATCTTTAAAACATCCGTGCCCTTACCCTATTAGAAAACAACCAGTTGAAAAATTAAGAACCATTAAGGAAAGTGTCACCAAAAATCTCATATCCTCTACAGGTGAGAGAGCCTGGCATAGTATGGTCTGTGATTTACTGAGAGTTATCACACCTGTGTCCCAGTCTCTCTGTGGCCCTAACTGCGCACAGCACAACGGTAGTCTCTTCTCTTAATTGGCAGCCTGTTGCTGCCCTGTTGAGTGCCCTGTGTGTTCCTGAGATCGCCGGTTCGGCAGAGAAGGGAGGCAGCTGCTCTGAGCTGCTGTCGGTACAGGAGGCTGCTGTGGCCAGGGTGGCTTTTGTTTCATGTTCCCTTAGCTCACCTTGCAGGCTGGGCTCAAAGACAGGCTTTTTCCTTGAGCCTGTACTTTTTTTTTTTTTTTTTTTGTGTGTGTGTGTGTGTGTGTGTGTGGTTTTTTTCTGGGAAGGGGCCAGCAATTTCTAATTTAAGAAGAAAGGGTGCTGGTGTCTAAACAGACAGAAGTGATCGATCCTCCCCAAATCTCTGCTGTAGAATTCTGAATACTTTATGTTGGTGCTCCACTCTTAGGAGGTGGAGCGGAACTGCCCACTCCTTAAGTGTGGACTGAGCAAAGTGACTTCCTTGCTAAGAGTGTGGTAGAGAAATGCGGAGGAAAGCGTAACTGTGGCAGAGACCCTGACAGACCACTGCAGCCTGGTGAGCAAGAGAAACCTGAGCGTGATGGCACTTTGCTAGTACTGTCTTCCCTGGCACGTCAGACCCAGTCTTATGTTAATTTTCTTCCAAAAGACACATGGGACTTATTTTGTGGGGGGATGTCTTCTTTTTTCATGTACAACAATCTACATTTATTCATTTAGACTTAGGAGACAGGAATGGCAACAAAACTGATGCCAGTTAAGGGTGGTGGTCCACACAAAAGTGACGAAAAACTGCAAGCACCCAAATTCAGAAAACCTTTATTTCACAGGAGCACATTAAGTATGCTCATTTCAACATACAACATACTGAATTACGAAGATTCCTTTAGACACAGCCACATCCGTTTGTTACCAAGTGTGGACGTTATTTGTGCATTGTCTGCGCTCTGGTCATTCAGCAGTAAGTCTCGAGTTCATCTGTTTACATAGGCATTCATCTCGTCCAATGGCACCTGCTTGGGTGTTTACAAATATTTAGTTATAATTTATATTGTCATTTATTTTAATATTAATGTCAATAATACTTCTAATTATATATCAATATTATTTTTATAATTCAGTATGTCCATCATATGTTGCAGTGGATATGCTAAATGTGTCCATCTGGCTGATGATCTTAACTGCAGCTTATTTTGGGGCTAAAGCAAGAGTTTATTATGAGCATTCTGAAAAGCGATGCTAGGGTTTATTTCCGGTTAGGTCTTACTTTGGGGGAAATATAGACCACTCTGTGGTATGACGTGATGAAATGGCACTATACCTCTGGGTCTTTAGGAGCCGGTACCTCTGGTGTAACAGGCAAACCCCAACTGAGGAACATGCTGCAGATGCCAGGGAAGTCTGAGAAACTGTTATAGCCAAAGGGAGTCTAAGGAGTCATATTTTGGTATTCTGCAGCAGAGAAAAGCTAATTTTCAGTAAATCTGAAATTAAAATTTTATTTGAAAAACACATGGAGCCTGGGGTGTATTTCAGTGGTAGAGCTTTTGTCTGGTTTGTATAAAGCCTGGGTTTAATCCTCAGCACCGCTCAAACATGAATGAATGAACAAATGAATGAACAAACTAATAAATGAATAAGTGAATGAACAAACGAACAAAATGACACCAATAAAAACTAATCTGCTTACTTTTGGCTACTTACAACAGACTTTGCACCCCCCCCCCCATACCGATACTGGGGATTTAAACCAGGCTTTTACACAGAGCTACCAGGCTGGGCTCAAACTTGGGACTCTCCCATCTCAGCCTCCCAGAATGATGGAATTACAAGCACATGCCACCATGCCCAGTTCCTTGCATTAGTTTTGATTGGGGCTATTTACAGCACTTTTCCACAGTTTGTACCACTAAACCAAGAGTTGATTTGCTATAACTGATTTCAAAAAAACATTAAGGATAGACTCCTGTTTAAAATGTACATTGTGATGAAAAGGTATATTTTAGAATAATTTTCCTCAGTACTAGTCTTACTAGAAAGATTTGCTTTTAGGATGTTTGCATTTGTGGAAAATGAGATGGCATGTTTGTGTGGGAGCGATAGGTTAGGGAGGGCTTAGCCTGTCTAGAGGATGTTGAGGCCCTGGGGGAAAGGTAATCTTAGAAGGAAAAATCAGCAAGATAGATTGTGTATGGAAGCAGGAAGGGAGAGATGTGTCTGGGTGATTCCAGGTCTGACTAGGATGGCTGATCTCAGGGTGAGAGCGTAAAAGGTTGAGAGTAGAGGAGGAGCGTTGGGAGTGGAGAGGAGAGAAGACCTTGTGTCACACAGACTTATGTCTGCAGTCTGAGAGTCGCTGTGATACACTGAGCAGTTTCAGGCCCAGTAACAAAGACATTTTCCCCTATGTGTTTCGTTTAGTTCTTACAGCAACCTTATGTATCTTATAGAGAGCTTTCTGTAGAAGTTTTGTGTTAGATGGGAGTCATCATATTTGTTGCAATTAGAGATCTGAACTGGAGATGTTTGGGATGATAATGCATAGTTAGGGCTTCTCAGCGCCTAGATGTAGGCATCAGCTGTGCAGGTCCAGGAGTACAGGCTTGGAATGGCTATCATTAATTAAGAGATTGATGTGTAAGTCAGAAGAATGTCACGTGGACTACAGGACTCATGATATCTGATTAATAGATGATGCTTTTTCCTGTGCTGGGGGAGCAAACATACCTATGAGAAGCTAAATTAAGAGTGGAGACTGGTGAGCAGGATGGTTGGGGTGATTTAAACGACCAATAGCTTCACCCTGTGCGAGTTCTGTGGTCATGTGCTGGTGGTGGAGGCGGCAGCTACTGCGCTGGGTGTTGGGGAAACTTCCTGAGTGATGCTCAACACACAGCACACAGCCTTGTGTTCCTCCAGGATTCACATGAACTGTTTTTTTTCCCTCTCCTGTTTTAGTCAGTTGTTTTTCAAAGACATAATTTTCATGTTTTTTGTTGCAGTTCCATTTTGGTGACTTCTTAGCCCAGTTAGACTTGTGGATCTCTTCTGCAGACCTTTTCTCCTGGTGGTCATCTGTGTGTTTTATGTATTTCATGTCATTTTCCAACACTTTGTCTACAGGACCAGAAGTTATCATTTGGGTTTTTTTTGGTTTTTTGTTCGTTTGTTTTGTTTTCTTCCTTTGGTCTTTTTGGGACAGGGTCTCACTATGCAGCTCAGGCTGGTCTTGAGCTCATGTTGTAGCCCAGGCTGGTCTTGAACTTGCAATGATCCTCCTGCCTCAGCCTCCCGAGTACTGGGATTACAGGCATGCACCACCATACCTGGCATATCATTTCTATTTAAGATATTTTGCTAGTATTATAATTTACTTAACTAGTTTAAAATGAAGCATTAGTTCTAAATAATGCCACATTTCTTTTTATGTTTTTTTTTGTTCTTACGTTTCCTGTTCTCTCAGAGATGTGAGGGGGATGCAGTGCAGCCATCATTCCCATATCTGTGAAGGGAGCTCTAGGGCCCTTTTGATGGCCAGATCTGCAGCTGCTCAGGTCCTTCTATAAAGTGGAGCAGTATTTGATTACAAACTGTGTACACCCCTGTAATCCCAGCACTCAGGAGGCTGAGTCAGGAGCATCCATGAGTTTGAAGCCAGCCTGGGCTACATAGTGAGTGTAAGGCCAGACTGAACTACATAGTGAAACCCTGTCTCAGAAAACAAACCAAAAGATCATCTCAGGGTTGCTCACGATCCCCGAGGCCATCCCGTTGTGGTGTAGATAGTTATATGGCATCATCTAGGGAGTGACGGCAAAAGTGGATGTGTTCAGTACAGGAGTGGCTTTTCCTGAGGGTTTTTTGGTCTGTGATTGGCTGAATTCAGAGGTGTGAAACCCATTGATAGGGAGAGTTGACTGATTTTAATTTTATACATATATATATATATATATATACACACACACACACACACACACGATAACTAAGATATGTGTGTATATATATATATATATATTTTTTTTTTAACCTTCCTTCTTTCTTTTCTCCTTTCCCTCATCCCAGTTTCCTTTTGAGCAGTTTCTTTCCCTCTCAGAAAATCTATTGTGTTTTTCAGATTTGTGTATGCTTTCAGTTTTCTATGTCAGTGAAACAATATGATGTTTACACATGTGGGTCTGATTTATTTCACTTATGAGTGTGGTCTCTGTTTGAACTTTGCATGTTAATACTAGGATTTTATTTACTTTGTATGATGTGACCTGAGAGGGACTGGGGTAATTTTTGTCACTTTGAAGCATTGCCTGGAGTTCCCGTCTTGCCCTGGTCTGACAGTTAATTATGCATGTATTATACTAATGCAGAAAGAAGTAAAATAAGAAGCCAAGAGGAGAGGCAGTGGGCTTGGGAGAGTGCGTGTTTTACCTGGCTGAGTGCTTTCAGAGCCAGGGAGCCACAGTGCCTTCTTTCTGAGGAATTTGGCTTCCTCAGCTCACTTCCGTATGAAATGTAGGACCAGGAGAATGAGAAAAGCCTGCCCGCCTCTCAGCAGACGTCGGAGAGGAGCTACTCTCCTCCCCTTCCTTCCTTGTCACGGAGTCGACTTCTGAAACTAAAGCGAGGGTGAGAGGCCCACAATTGCAGATGCCAGCCTCTCGGGAGTACCTTTTCAGTCGTGCAATTAAAACACAGCCAAGCCCCAGTGAGATGGGCACAGACCCTGCTCGAGCATTTGAAGCTTACTGTGGCTCGTCTGTTTCTCTGGAAGGAGTAGAGTATTTCAATGTAATAAGCCCAAATATTATCTTGGGGTTTTGATTCTCAAAGGTATTAGTTCACTTATGTGCAGTGTTGGGTGAAACAGTATGACAGAGCTTAGTGTGAAAGGTGACTGACCATCTCTGCGTCATCAGTCCTCACCCCTTGTTCCCTGCACCAGGAGCTCGCAGCTCCCCACAGTCTCTTAGTGTGTGGATGAAAGACGTCTTGTAGTGATTCCATGTTACAGAATGTGGAGATTTAAAACTATCAGCACCCTCCGTTACCACCACCCCTCTCAACATACTTACATCGTAGTTTTTGTTTAAATCAACAAAACATACTTATGCTTTTATAATGATTATGTTCTGCTTTTAATAAAACTTTTGTAATGATTTAATACTTGTATCTTCCAAACTTTCTAGCAGAACTATAAACCTTTGTAAATTCTGTTTCTCAGTGGTAGGATGAGTAGGGTGGTAGAAAATGTGTGGCCTTACGCAGGCGTTCAGTAGTACAGTATGACACCAGTGATTTTCCTCTTTGAGAATCTGAGTCAAAGTGGATGTAATGTCTAGTATTTTGTTTCACTCCATAGAGTGACGAGAAATAGAGTACTGAGCGGTGGCTGAAAACAAACCAAGGCAAGAAATCTTTCTACACATGGCCCATGATCAGGGTTTGGGGGTTAGCACACTCAGTCAGTCAAAATTGTAGGTGCAGATTTTGATATGCATTTCTCAGGAGCAGAGTGTGTGTATTTCCAAGAGCCTGTTGCTCTAAAATAGTGGTTATAACTCGGCAGTAGCCAGCACAGGAGCCTTTAAGCTGTGATACTCACTACCCTTTGGGTCCGAAGCCTTATTAAAAACCTGATAAAAGCTGCACTCTGCCCAATTTTGAGTTCAATTTTAGAGACCCCCAGAGCCTCCAAAGCCTGTTTCAGACTCCTTGAACTTCTATCATGTGATTTATAGACACTGCCATTACAGAGGCATTTTCGGTGGTTTCCGTGCATCACAAGCTTGCTGTTTTGTTTACACACGTGGTTATTCCGCATCTGCATCCTGCTTCTCCAGACTTACCTATCTGACATTTCTCTTGCAGATTTTACCTCTCATACATGCCAATTTAGGGGAATTATCTTAATCAATCTTATTGTTCATTGCCCTTTTGTACTCTGTTGGCACAGTGTTCGAAATTTTTCTTTTCTGTTTTTATTGCCCTTTTAAGGGATGTATGTCAGAATTCATACACAGATCTGATACCAGTGTTCCAGTCTTTATTCAGTGCTGCGTTTACCACTCTTCACATGAGTAAGTGTCCTAGGTCTCAGTCTTGGAAAAAAAATCAATTAGTGGATACTTACATTAAGGGAGTTTTACCCCTATATCACCTTACGAGTTTTCCACATCCCCCCACCCCCACCCTAATACACACTTTGAGACAGGGTCTTGAACTTGCTATGTATCCCAGGTTGGGCGTGAACTTCCGATTTCCTGCCTCGGCCTCCCAGAATGCTGGGATTATAGGCATGCGCCACTGTACATGCTATAAAATCTTCTTTTTAGTAAGAGTTGCCTCTAATTTTTTTACTTTAGTTTTTCGGGGCTATCTTTTACTTATTTTTTTGGTACTGGGAATCAAACTCAGGACCTGGTCCTTGCCAGGCAGCTGCTGTACCACTGCCAGGCAGCTGCTGTGCCCCAGCCCTTTTGGGTATATCTCAACACTTAGTTCTCCTGTTCTCTTACGCTTTTAAATCTTTGATGCATACTGTATAGCTTTGTACTTTTTTTTTGCTTTGGAAATGCTTTGTTACCAGTTGTTAAATTTTAAGTTGTAATTGCCCTTTTATATATTTTGTTCTAAACTAGTAAATAACTTACATTTAGATTTTAATTCAGTCATTCATAATAATGTGCCAACTATGTAAAATTTTATCAAGCTTTCTCCTATGCTTAGTTCGTTGCTACCTGAGTATTCTTTAACTTTTGAGTAGATACTGTTGAAATTAAACCTTAAAAAAAAAAAAGGAATTAAACCTTAAAGATTCCATAAAGCCAAAATTGTATTCTCATTAGAGTATATTCTTTTCCTCTTTGTTTTTTTCTCCTACAAGATTTTTTCCTTATACTGTTTTCATTCTCTCTTGAGTCTGTTCTCAAAGTAATGATTATTTGTCCCTCAAAATACCAAAAAACTACACATTTGAGAATTGGAATAGTTGGACTTTTGTTTTTAAGGAATATTTTATTTAAGAGTGTATCTTCACTTGATTTCAAAAGTTTCTTTTGAGTGTATAAACTATGTAAATATAAAAATAACATGAATTTGACTTTCAGCGCAATGCGTGTTTTACTTTCAAAATTACCAAGACCATGGATTGTGGATGAGAAGAAAGACGATGGCTATACTGCCTTGCATCTGGCTGCCCTTAATAACCATGTTGAAGTGGCTGAACTGTTAGTACATCAGGTATGGAGAACAGTTCAATACTTTTGGAGTATTTATATTCATTAATTTAATTCTCCACTAAATGCCTATTAGTGTGTTACAATAAAACCTCACAGCGATGACAATTTAGATGTAATTCTAGTTCTGTCTTCTGCCTGTATTGGTCAGCTTTCCTGTTGCTGGACAAAATACCCGACACTCATAGCTTGAGGAGGAGAGGTTTAATTTTTGTTCATGGTTTGAGAGGATTTAGTCCATGGTTAACTGACTTCAGGGCAGAAGTGGCATGGCCATCAGGAAGCAGAGCAGAGAAGCAGCATCAAAGAGGAGGGCACACCTCCATGACTCAGCCAGTGTGCTTTACTAATCCCCAGGGTGGCTCCCAAGCCAATCAAGTTGACAGTTAAGTTTAGCCCCCATGCTATCTCATGCTGCTTTTTCAGTGAAGTTTAACCCTCATTCCATCTCATGCTGCTTTTTCAGTGGAGAGCTGGGTGGGTCAGGGTGTATGTGAGGGCACGTGCCTCATTTCTTAGCATTCCTTCTGCTCTGGCTTCTTGGCCAGTGATACAGGCCTCAGCTGACAGAGATTTCCCAGAACTGCTGGAGTTACTGTAGTATAGCAGTTAACTGACCACAGGACCAGGAACCATCCCCATCCCTCTTAGTACTTTAGCTGGTATGGCTAGTGGCCGTTAGACTACAGACTGCAGCTAGGATCAGGGGAGATATTCATAACTACTGCTATGTGTGGGAAAGCTTTTAAATACCTAAAGAGAGCATGGATCATAAAGATGCACTAAAGTTGCCAAAAAATTGTCTGTGGCTCCTTACATCAAGGAACTAACAATCAAGTTAAGATAAAACAACAGAGCAATTTAGTAAGTAGTATGTTATATGTAACTGAGTACCAGGTTATAAGATACACATTTCAAAAGTACAGAAATGTAAAGAAGTAGTTTATAAGCTAAACTGCCTTTTCCCTTGCCATTTTAATCCTTTCCTGTTAAAATTTTTGCTCTCTTTGTTAATTACGAAAATGCCTTTTTATTCAAGTCTGAATATCTGGACTTACATGGACACCACACTGCCTTGGTTATTGTTGCTTTGTACCACTTTGGAAATCAGAGTAAACCTCCACCTGTTTTTCTTCTTTCTGAGACTACTTTAATAAGTCTAGATCTTTTGTATATCCATACACTTTAGAATGAACTCACTAGTTTCTGTTAAAAAGTCTGTTGGGAGTTTGCTTTTCCACATACTAGATTTATATGTAGGTTGCTGTTTTTGGATGCTTTTGTAAGTCGTTTTTACATTTCAGTTTCCAATTGAACATTGCTACTATATATAAATACAGTTGTTTTTTATATTTTGCCCATATACCATGTGACTTAGCTTAAACTCCTTATTCTGGTAGATTCATTACAGATTCCTTAACATTTTCAATATAGATAATCTTACAGATTAAAAGAATAGAAAATACAGGTAGAATTACACACATGGTCAAGTATTTATCTATTTTTTAAAAATGCCTTGTATATGCTAGGCAAGCACTTTACCTCTGAGCTATTTCCCCAGTCCTTACTTTTTTATTTTGAGACATGATCTTGCTCAGTTGCTCAGGCTGGCTTTGAACTTGGGATCTTCCTGTCTCAACCTCCAGAGTAGCTAAAATTAGAGACATATGCCATCCAACCCAGTTTATAAATGAATAGTTCACTCTTTATACAAGAGTGTATCGTCTGAATCTTAATTTCATGTTCTTTTTTTATGCTAGACAGTGTGCTAGTCACTGTGACACTATTTTTCCTAGTCCTCATATAAACCCTGTGAAATAGATCCCACTGCCACCATTTGGAACTGAGGAAATGGGTGAGAAGTGGTGTAAAGCTTGCCAGAGTTGCCTCGCTTGTAAGAGGTAGAGCATGAACCAGGGTTCCTTGTGCTGGACTCAGTTGCTTTGCTCCTCAGGCCCTCCCTGCCCCAGTCTGGGTGCCGACTGTTCCCATCTCCTCCTTGCTCTCCCTGGACCCTGGGGAGGAATTCCCAGTCTCCCTTTCATAACTGCTTTGATGTACTAATTAGACATCACCTTTTTCTCAGGTCAAACAGAGTTTCTCTTTCTTGAATGAGGAACTGAATTATGCAACAGAGGGAGTCAGCTGACCAGGTCATTAAAGTAAATCTAAGATCAACATGAAAACCGGGTAACTTTTTAGAAGTATCTGCAGGTCAAAGAAGCGATCGCCATTGCTCTACAGTGGGGATTGAGAGGGTGTTGTGTTTGAGCTCTGCACTGTGCCTTATCCTTGAGCTGTTCTTAGACAGAGTCACCATAATAGAAAACAAGGTTTTAAATTGTTTGACTTTAGAAAGTTCGCTGCCCCATCCCCTAGCAGTGCCTGCTACCACGCGGGGATAGTGTTGC
The DNA here is from genome assembly GCF_000276665.1 of Chinchilla lanigera. Taxonomy (NCBI): domain Eukaryota; kingdom Metazoa; phylum Chordata; class Mammalia; order Rodentia; family Chinchillidae; genus Chinchilla; species Chinchilla lanigera. The sequence goes on from NW_004955402.1 coordinate 10,481,800, forward strand.
CGCACCTTGGAGGAGGAGCAGGTGGTCAGAAGTGTCCTGTGTTCCTTATTCCTGTGAATACAGTTTTCATGTTCTTCACTCTTGTCAAAATTTAACCATTTATAAAATTTGTTCTTATTCAGGGTAATGCAAACCTGGATATCCAGAACGTGAACCAACAGACTGCCCTACACCTCGCTGTTGAACGACAGCATACCCAGATTGTCCGGGTACGGTATTGATTAACATACATGTTAGCTTACAGTTTGTTTTTTTTTGTTTTTTAACCAAACTGAGCTTTAGAATCTCTTGAAAATTAAGTGTTAGATTTCTTTTTTTTTTAAAAAAAGCTTTCTTTAAAAAAAAAAAAAAAAAAAGGGCTGGGGATTTAGCTCAGCGGCACAGCGCCTGCCTGGCAAGCATGAGGTCATGAGTTCGATTTCCGGTACGAGGAAAAAAAAAAAGAATTAAAAAAAAAAAAGCTCTGGGTGTGGTAGTGCATACCTGTAATCCCAGCACTTGGGAGGCTGAGGCAGGAGGATCACTCTGAGTTAGAGGCCAGTTTGGGGTACATAGTGAGACCCTGTGTCAATCCATGAATCAGTCAGTCAATACATAATTTGCTACAAAACTTAGGATTTTAGGTTAATGTTCTATATTGATTGAGTGGAGTTTTAATTTCTAATAGCAAAAATCTTAATTGTTTGAGTTCTAGGTCTACCATTTGATTGCCAGATTTATGAACTCCTGGTATATCAAATGGGAAATTTTCAAAAAAGAACATATAAATTAGTTTTAAAAGTACATTTGCTCTTAATGTGTATTATTGAAAGTAAACTAGAGACCAAAAAGCTTTTCCTCAGCATGTGGTGCTGCAAATTCCAAAAAGGCTGAAATAAAAAGTTTTTTCTTAGTTTGGGGATTTTAAACAAAACAGGTGGAGTATTGGTTTAAGTATTTTCGTGGAACAGTGGTTCCTAAGGGTTGGCAGCTGACGCAGCTGTGTCAGTATCACTGTGAACTTGGTGGAAAAGTTACTGTCAGCCTCCCCCCGACCAGCCAGCTCTCAGGCAACTCCTGCCTTCACAAGCCACCTGGGAAAGCCACTCTCATCTTTGAGAAATAGTGTCCTAGACTGATGTTTATGTAACCTGTTGGAACAAAGAAAAAAATACATAATTTGCCAAGACAAGACCATATACTTGAGGTTGATTTCTATAGATATTATTTTCCTAAAGCTCCTTGATGGTATGTATTTGTAGAAAGGATTAGGAAAATAGTTAAATCACCATAAGCAAAATGTTAAATACACTTTACATTTACTGTGTAAGTTGTCTGTTCAAATATGTCAACTGTGTATTTTATCTAGGAGGGTGTGGTTCAGCAAACACTCCCACGTTTATTGTTAGTTGAAATCCCTTTGCTAAAATTCATTTATCTTCTTTGATATTTAGACATTTCTTGCGAACCACACATTTGGAGAGAATTGACCAGAGAATGGAATCAATAACTTCTGTTTGTTTTATTTAGCTAAGAGAAAAATTTTGAACATTATGATTTGGTGTTAGTGGGAGATCTTAACATATTTCAACTCAGTATCTGAAAATGAAATGAGAAAAAAAAAACCTAAGTTTCCCTCCTTGTCATCTCAGAGTAGATAAATTAAGCGACACAGTAATTCTGCCGTAGAATACTAGAAAGCAGAGACTCCAGCATCATTAGCTGGAGTGACCAGTCCTGCACATAGGCCCAGGGAAGGCTCACTGCTCCTCATGATATGGTGTAGTTTCTCATGGGTGCGGGCACTTCACCAAAATGAGACCTGTTTCTCCCTTAGCTTTTGGTCCGTGCTGGTGCCAAGCTGGATATTCAAGATAAAGATGGAGATACTCCTCTGCACGAAGCTCTGAGGCATCACACGTTGTCTCAGCTGCGTCAGCTGCAAGACATGCAAGATGTGGGGAAGGTGGATGCTGCCTGGGAGCCATCAAAAAACACAGTGAGTAAAAATAAGCTTTCATTCAGTATAGGGGATCATCTTTTAAAGCAAGATTTTGTATTTACTGTTTATCTGGTCAGTACCAGGAAAAATATTTTATCACAGGTCCACACTTAGAATTTCAGTTTGTGGTCTCTGCCCATCCTGAAGCATTGACCTCCTAGACCCCCATCTTTCCTGCATTACTAGATTTGTCTGTTTCTCATTTCATCCTTTCACTGTACCCCTCAAACAGGCAGTTGGGGATCTTGGCCCGGTCCCCAGTACTTGGTACCCAAACAGGGACATTCTAATTAGCACTGAGAGGGAAGATCCACCTGAAAGAAGAGGACACGAGATGGCTAGAGGACTCTGTGGGATGAATTCGAGGTTGTCCACATAGAAACTGGAAGACAGTGGAACACTGTTACGGCTGCCCTCTGGGAACTTATGACCATGGAGGGAGGAACACTGTTCCCATCCAGCCCAGCTCGAGCATTCTCAAGGAGAAAAGCCCGACACCACAAGTACTGAGATCCACACAGGCTACAAGACCCATGACATGGGGACAGCTAAAGAAGACAACATAGGCTCACATGCTGGTGACACGGCAGGACCTGCCACAAACTCCTGAGAATATATTCATTGCTATGATGGCCATTATATGTATGCTGTTTCCACTGCTACAGTTACAAAAACAAAAGGGATATGTTGGGGACCACAGATTCACAATGGCTAGCTTTGCATACTTCCCTAAGGAACAAATAGGGGTTTGGGATTATCGGTATCACTTTTTTGTGATTTCCCATGAACTCTTTAGAGATGGGCCATCCTCTCCCACCAAGACTAACCTAAGACCACTAAGATTAGAAGAACCAGGGCAAGATCCTTCTTAGCATAAGATCACCTCTTCCCTCTTGAGGTATCACAAGTCACGTGTCGCCCCTTTGAGTCACCCCCCTGTGAGTCCACCTCTGACCTTGACCATGAGTCTTCTGCCGCTCCCTGTCATCGTACACACCCAGTAAATAGAGGCTGGCCTGGAGTGTCCTGGTCTCTTGCCAGGCAGGTACTGTGCCTCTGAGCTATCTCCGCGGCCCACCTGCCCATCCTGAGGCATTGACCTCTTAGACTCCCATCTTGTGTTACTTAAAAAAATAAAAAGAATTTCAAGTTTTCTTCTAACTTTAGCCATTGGGAGAGATGCAATGTGGTGTTACATGGTTTAAATTTGCATTTCCCTACACTACTGAGCGTCTCTCTGCTTGCTTGTCACTGCGTATACTAGATGAAGTATCTATTTAAATCTTTCTCATTATTTTGTTGAACTTTGCAAATTTTCTTTTCAAATTTTCAAATTTTCTTTTTTCTTTTCTTTTCTTCAGTAAAATTTTCTTTTCTTCAGTACTCACAGCAATTCTTCTGCTTCAGCCTTTCAAGTGCTGGGATTACAGACATGTGCCCCCATGCCCAGCACTCTTACTGTTGTTCCGAGTGGTCTGTATATATCTTTATTAGTGCGTGTTGGTTTACAGATCAGTGAGTTTCATTTTTGAAGACTTCCACATGCATTTAACACACTCTGATCATCCCACCCACTCTCTTGCCCCACCCTCCCTGCTGTTTTCCGTGTATATAATAGATTTTTGATCAGACCCATCCCACTTACTATCTGGCCTTACACCCTTCCCTCATTCCATTGCTCTTCCCTACTACCTTGTCATCTGTTTTAGATTCCGCATACCAGGCATGTGATACTGGGCATACTGGACATGTGATATTTTTTCAGAGTCTGGCTTATTTTGAGTAACACAGTGATCTCCAGATCCACCCATTTTCCTACAGATAACAAAATCTCTGGCTGAATAATAGTCCAGTGTGTACATATACTACATTTTCTTTATCCATTCATTTGTAGATGGGCATCTAGGTTATTCCATATCTTGGCTGTTGTGAATGTACTATAATGAATATGGGTATGCAGTTGTCCCTGGAGAACGCTGACTTTAATTGCTTTAGGTATATACCAAGGAGTGGTACAGCTAGATCAAATAACAGCTCTCTTTTTAAGTTTTTTGAGAGACCTCCATTTTGATTTCCACAGTGGCTATACTCACTTATCATCTACCAGAAGTATAAAAGGGTTCCTTTGATCCTGCATCCTTCCTGCCAGTTAACATTTTTGTATTCTTCATTTGTTTTTGTTTTTTGAGGCAGTGTTTTGCGGTACAGTTCAGACCAGGTCTTGAACTCTGTGGAGCCCAGGCTGGCCTCACAGATCCTCCTGCCTCAGCCTCCTGAGTGTTGGGGTTACAGGCAAGTCCCAGCACACCCGGCAACATTTTTGTATTCTTGAGATAGCCATTCCAAGTGGTGGTGTAGGCCTGTAATCTCAGTGCTGAGGAAGCTGAGGCAGGAGGATTGTTGCAAGTTCAAGGCCAGCCTGGGCTACAAAGTGAGTTCAAGGCCAGCCTGAACTGCATAGCAAGACCCTGTCTCAAAAAGACAAAAAAAAAAAAAAAGAGATAACCATTCCAAAGATGTTGAACTTTATTTTCCATATACTTATTTACTGTTTGTACTACTTCTTTTGAGAAATATCCAGTTCATTGGCCCATTTATTGAATTTACTATTTAAATTTTTGGTGCTTTTTGTATACTTCATATATCCTGAATGTTAATCTTCTATGGGAAGAGTAGCTGGAAAAGATTTTCTCCCATTCTGTAGACTCTCTCTTCACTCTGTTGTTTCCCTTGCTGTGAAGAAATTTAATTTGGTGTTTCCCCATTTGTTAATTCTTAATATTTCCTGCACTTTTAGACTCCAATTCAGGGAGTCTTTGCCTGTGCGTATGGCTTCAGGTATTTTTGCTTTGTTTTCTTGTAGCAGTTTCAAAGTTTCAGGCCTCGTACCTGGGTCTTTGGTTCATTTTGAATTGGCTGTTTTGCAAGGTGAAAGAGGGGATGTAGCTTCTGTCCGTTGGGCAGCCAGTTTTCCCAGCCCCTCTTGTTGCAAAGGCTGCCTTTTCTCCAGGGTGTTATTTTGGCCCCTTTGTCTAGAATCAGGTGGGTATAGCTGTGGGTTTGTTTCTGTGTCGTCAGTTCTCTTCCGTTGGTCTATTTTCGTGCCAGTGTCATGCTGTTTTTGTTACTGTGGATTTGCAGTAATGTGAAACACACTATCGTGGTGCCTCCAGCCTTGCTTTTTTTGCTTAGGATTATTTTTTACTATTTCTGGATCTCTTGTTTCCGTATGAATTTTAGGACTTTTCCCCCCTACTTTTGTGAAGATTGTCATTGCTATTTTGATTCGTATTGCACGGAGTCTATAGATCACTTTTATTAATGTGGCCATTTTGATGGTATTAATTCTGCCAATCCATGAACGTGGAAGCCTGTCTGTCTGTCTTCTGGTGTGTACTTCAGTTTCTTTCTTAAGTGTTCTGAAAATTTCATTGTAGAGGTCTTTCACTCCCTTGGTATTGTGAGTGGAATTTTCTCCTGATTTCTTTCTCAGGTAGTTCATTATTGGTGTATAGAACAACTGTTGATTTTTTTTTAATGGTTTTATGTCCTGCTACTTTGCTGAAGTCATTTATCCACTCTAAAAGTCTTGGATAGTCTTACAGGTCTTCTAAGTATGAGATCATTTAATCTTTAAACAAGGATTATTTGACTTCCTCCTTTCCTATTTGTATCCCTTTTTTGTCTTTCTCTTTCTTAATTGCTCTAGCTAAGGTTTTAAGAACTATATTGAGTGGGAGTGGTGAGAGCAGGCATCCTTACCTTGTTCCTGATGTTAGAGAAAAACTCAGTTTTCCCAGTGCAGAATGATGCTGGCCTGGCTTTGTTGTATGTGACCTTTACTTTATTGAGATCTGACCCATCAGTACTTGGTTTCTTCAGAGCTGTTGGCTTGAAGGGATGCCGTTTTCTGCATCAGTTGAGGTGACTGTGTGATTTTTATTCTGAGTGTACTTAGGTGGTGTATTGTGTTTATTGATTTACATATGTTGAACTATCCATTCATCCCTGGAATGAAACCAGTGGGATCATGGTGTATGATCTTTTCAGTATGTTGTTCGAGTCAGTTTGTGAGTGTTTTCTTAAGGGTTTTTGCATCTATAATCATCAAGGACGTTGGTCTATAGTTTTCCTCCTTTTCTTTCTTTGTCTTTGTCTGGTTTTAATGTCATTGAAAGTGTGTGTGGGCTGGGGATTTAGCTCAGCGGCACAGCGCCTGCCTGGCAAACATAAGGTCATGAGTTTGATTCCTGGTACCAGGGAAAAAAAAACAACAAAAAATAGGAAAGTGTGTGTGTGTGTGTGTGTGTGTGTGTGTGTGTGTGAGTGTGTGACTGATGACTGAACCCAGAGGCTTAGCCCTGAGCTACATCCTTAGCCCTTTTAAAGATTTGTAAATTTTGACACAGGGCCTTGCTAAATAGTCCAGGGTTCGATTCCTAGTACAAACAAACAAACAAATAAATAAATAAGCAAGCAAGCAAGCAAGCAGATAGTCCAGAGTGGGCTTGAACTTGAGGATCCTGGTCCCTCCATTTCCCAGAATGTTAGGGTTACAGGCATGTTCCATCATGCCCAACCCAGAGTTGTTTATATCACCTCAGTACAATTTCCTTAGCAGACGTGCGGTAGGCACAGGTTTTCTCAATCTGTGGCTTGTCGTGCTTTTTTTCTTTCCCTCCTTTTCTTTCTGTCATAATAATTGATAAAAGGCTGTGTTGATTTGTTCGGGATAGAAATGATACCTTCGTCACCAGTGTTCCAAAATGCTTTTCAAAAACGAGGCATGTAATTGAGTGTTCTGTGGTATCAGGCACTGGAGAGTGCTTGTCTTCCAAGTGGTATGGATGCTTGGCTGGGTGACTGCTTGGGATGAATCTACAGAGGTTTTGTGTGTATGGAGGGCAATCCAAACTGAACGCTATGGGGCTGGGGATTTAGCTCAGCGGCAAAAGCGCCTGCCTGGCAAGTGCAAGGTCATGAGTTCGGTTCCCGGTACCGGAGAAAAACCAAACTGAACGCTTCACTTTTCTGCCTTCTCCAAGAACGTGGACTTCACTCTTCTAAGAAGGCTCTGGGATAACCTTTCTTTACCAGTTTCCCCATGGTGCTTCTGGATCCAAATGGATCTAGAGGTACCAGGTTGGGATTACTTCTGGTGATAGCCTTTTTGCCACCAGATTCCTGGGAGGTACAGGTCTCACGTGGCAGGAGACGGGGAGCATGCTTGCTTGCCTTAGCTTTTCCTTCTTTTAACAGTGTTTTGTTTTTTGAGATGGAGTCTCTATGTCACCCAGCCTGGGCTCAAACTCTCAGTCCTCCTGCTGCAGCCTCCCAAGTAGCAAGGATTACAGGCATGTGCTACCAAGCCCATTCTTTTAATGGTGTCTTTGGAAGAACACAAGTTCCTAATTTTTTTTTTTTTTTGAGATGGTCTCACTATGTAGTGCAGGCTGGCCTTGTACTTGCTTAGAGTAGCCCACGCTGGCCTCGAACTCATGGCAGTCCTCCTGCCTCAGCCTCCCAAGTGCTGGGATTACAGGCATGCACCACCACACCCAGCTAGGAAGGTCTTAATTTTGGTAATGTCTAATTTTAATCAATTTTTTATTTTATTGTTTGTGCTTTTAGTTTCCTGGGAAATCCGCCAAACCTGAGATCACTAAGATTTGCTCTTGTTTTGTACTCAAGTTATATTTGGGTCTGTGGTTCATTTTGAGTTAACTTGCATGTGTTACATGTGAATCAGTGTTCATTTTCTTATTTGTGGATGTCCAGTTGTCTCTCCAGCCTTCTTTGGAAAACCTGTCTTTTTCTACTGAGCTACTTATGTATCTTTATCCAGGGTCAGGTACCTGTACATGTAAAGGGTTCTCATAGGATCTTGTCATTTGTTTCTTTGCTCTCTGTGTTTAGCTGTGTGATGCCAGCCCAATTATCTTAAGTACCATAGCTGTATAGTAAATGTTGGATTTGGGTAGTATAAGTTCTCTAATATTCTTCTTTTCAATTTCCATGTGAATTTTGGAATCATTTGTACGAGTGTCAAGTGGTTCTGAGACCAGAACATTTGAAAATTGCTGTCTTATAGCATCAGTGTGGGTGCATTCTCTTAATTCCTTTGTGCTTCCTTCTTATATTAAAATGGGGGAGGAGTACCTGCCTACGTAAGGTTGCTGTAAAAGTCAGAAAATACTTAACATAGTACTTTGTCCCTTATAGATACCTAATAAATCTTAACAGTTGTTGTGACTATTCTCAGGTAAGATGTTTGAATCCATAGATCACATGGTATTTTCAGAACCTCATTTGTGTCTCCATTTTTTGGCTCAGCTTATAGGTATTGATTCTTTTCTCAGTTGTCTTTCCTTGTACTGTTTCAAATTAATCACCAGCAGAGGCAGATTAGCAGAAAAGAGGCCGGGAGTGATGGTACACACCTATAATCTCAGCACTTGGGAGGCTGAGGCAGGAGGATTGTGGTGAGTTCGAGGCCAGCTTCATCTGCATAGTGAGTTCAAGGTCAGCCTGAACTGCCTATTGAGACACTATCTCAAAAAATAAAAAACAAAAAAACCAAGAAAAGAGCACTATTCTTGTAATACTATAACCAGCGCCATGCAGAGCCACCACAGTCCGTCCACCTCTGTAGGTGAGAGTGAGTCCGTTCTCACACTGCATGCCTGAGAAAACTGAGAGGAGGGGCAAGAGGGGTGGGGATTAAGACCAAAACTCGTAAGTGCCCACCGCACACACGATCATACCGTTGTCTGCAGAGGGAGAGTATTACTAGCAGATTCCCACAGGAACAGTCATGACTCCTCTCTTCGGTTTCAGTTGATAATGGGACTGGGAACCCAGGGGGCAGAGAAGAAGAGCGCAGCATCTATCGCCTGTTTTTTGGCAGCCAATGGAGCTGACCTTGGCATTCGCAACAAGAAGGGTCAGTCGCCGCTTGATCTCTGTCCTGACCCAAGTCTCTGCAAAGCACTGGCGAAGTGTCACAAGGAAAAAGTCAGGTTTGTATTACTTACCACTTTAAAACTCAATACTCTGTGCATAAAGTATCATGTGGTTGCGTAGTAGAGGACCTCACCACCTGAAAATCTTTGTCTTTGGAGTTCCTGGGTTTTTTGAGACAGGGTCTCACGTTTGGCTTAGTTCCTATATCTTTATGTTGGCTTTTTCTTCCTTGAAAAATTCCCTCTAGTCAGTGAGTCTCACACTTCATGTGTAGCCCTCACCATCGAGTATGTTTCTTGATGGCTAGTGAGTCCCCAAAACTTCCCTAAGCTGGTCTTATCTTCTAGGGGCTCTGTGCTAGGGGAGCTTCTCTGTGAGAAAAGCCCTGCTAGTAAAGTTACTGTGGTTAGTGTTACACACATTGGAAAGTCTTCCTACCCTGTGGACAGCGTGTATCTTACCTGAACTGTAAGTTTAGCATCTCACACAGAGCCTGGCAGCTGCAGAAGTAGTATCAATAAAGGATTGAAAGAATGAGCAAGTCTGAGGGGCTGGGGATTTAGCTCAGGGGCAAAGTGCCTGCCTGGCAAGCGCAAGGTCGTGAGTTCGGTTACTGGTACCAGAGAAAAACAAAGAAAAGAATGAGCAAGTCTGAGGGGCCGGGGATTTAGCTCAGCGGCAAAGCGCCTGCCTGGCAAGCGCAAGGTAGTGAGTTCGGTTCCTGGTACCAGAGAAAAACAAAAAAAAGAATGAGCAAGTCTGTTGAATATGCAATTTTTTCTAAAGACCATCGTTCACATCTGTCTTACGAAAGTAAAATGTCAGTGATTTTATTATTTATGACATGTATCATTTTCTTATGTGAGATATTGTAAACATACAAAAAGATAGACAAGTCTACTTGTTTGCCCACAGAGCACTGTGCAGCTATTACTTTTTTTTTTTTTTTGGTACCGGGAATCAAACTCAGGACCTTGTGCTTGCCAAGCAGACACTTGTGCCGCTGAGCTATATCCCTGGTCCACTATTACTGTCTTGTGTACCTGTTTGTTACACCGGGTCAGTAGCTAGCCTTCGACCTGTGTGTTCTGTCCTCTCTCGTACAACTTATGTGTAGTGATCAAATGGTGGCTCTTTGGAATCCACATGCAGCTGTGGTTATACTGAGAGTAACATGTAAGGTATGTACATTTCTTTTAATCTGTCCTTAAGGAGCAAAAAGTCCTGTTGCAAACAGACAGAATAGAATCGAGGTGCTGTACTTCTGTAATTACCATGCCAACCATGGACTTTAAGATGGGACGTGTGCATCTGTGTGAGTTTCTGAAGCTTGTAGTAGGAACAAGAGTGTTCCTTTCTTTAGCCGTAGTCATATTTATATATACATGCTTCTATGCCTTGTGTTCATATATTTATGTATGCATTTTGTCTTTCTGTAGTACATGTCCCTTAAGGATATATTCAGTGACATGTCCAGAGATTTTCTAAAGTGTTTCCCAAAGTCTGTCGTGTTTTGTCTTTGGTTAGTATAACTAATACGGTTGCAGTTCTGTTGCATTCCTATGCCTTCTGCATGGATGTAATCAGTATTGATGTCGGATATGGATGTGCAAGATGTGGGGGAGGGAGATGCCACGTGAGAGCCATGCACACAGAAAGAGTGTTCTGTATGGATAGGACAGGTCCCGAGTTAAATTTTATGTTACATTGTTATTGGTATTTTTCGCTTCTGTATTGGAGAAGTCACCCTTTTCCACTGAGTGAAGATGATTCAGTTTGAAGTTTAAATAGAAGTAAATGTTGCACGCCTGTAATCCCAGCACTCAGGAGGCTGAGGCAAGAGGATCCTTGTGAGTTCTAGATCAGCCTGAGCTACAAAATGAGCTCAAGGCTGGCCTGAACTGCATAGTGAGATCCTGACTCAAAAAAGACCAAAAAAAAAAAAAAAGAAGTAGTAGATGCAAAGATACGGAGACACATATATGAATGAAAAAATGTAATCTACAGAGTTTCACATAAAGGTGGTAACATTTAGTTTTTTTTAAATAACCAGAGTTTTTATGTGTACTAATGATGCTCTAGATGATTTTTAAAACATTTTAATTAATGAACTTCGTTATAGAAATAGTTTGGTGTGTTTGATTTGAGGTATTTTCTCTTTCAGTGGTCAAGTAGGTTCTCGGAGTCCTTCTATGATTAGCAATGATTCTGAAACCTTGGAAGAGTGTATGGTGTGCTCAGATATGAAGAGAGATACGCTCTTCGGCCCGTGTGGACATATTGCAACCTGTTCTTTATGTTCTCCGCGAGTCAAGAAATGCCTCATCTGTAAAGAACAAGTTCAGTCGAGGACAAAGGTAATAAATCTGTTTTTATGTAGTATTTTATGAAGTTCTTTGAGGCTGTAATTATAAATTAAGATTATATGGTATCATTTATTTAATTTTGTTCCAAATAATGTTGTAAATATAAGAATAGATAATGTATATATTTATTAAGCAGTCAGTTCAGAATTTCTGAATTTCATTACTTTAGTTTACAGTCTATAGTTCATTACAGGTTTACAGTATTAGTGTACTTATTTTTCCAAGTTTACTACCTGAATTTAACAATACTATTTTTAACTCTCAGAAAACTTCTTACCTCTAATGTTTCCTTCTTACATTTCTTTATAGTGGTTAAAAATAAAAGATACCTATTGTTTTCTTATAAAGCCCTCTATAACTTTTAGATATATTTAACTTTTACTTTCTATTGTATGAAATTTCCAAACTTGTAAAATACAAAAACTAATATGCACACCCAACAGAATTGTTGTGTTGATGCAGAGCCTCTGGTTATAAAGAAATAGTGACCCCAAGTGGTTGAAAAATAATGAACGTCTTCATTGAAGAACTTTAAGACTAGCATTTAAACCAAGCCTATGAGCACACAGCTATAATCTCAGCAGCCTGGAGGCTGGGGCAGGAGGATCACAAGTTTGAGGCCAAGTTCTGTCTCAAAAAAAAACAAAACCCAAAACTAGTATTTGGAGGGAGTATAAATAAGCTGGGATTCTTTAGTAATTAGAACAATACAAATAAATTACAAGTGAACATGAAGTATTTTTGTTGAATTAGCAATAATACGTTTTTTTTTAAATGCTAATGAGGAAACTGGGAAATGACCATTTTCTAAACACAGCTAGAGACTAGGAGGTCATCCTGACTATGTATGCAGACGATTATCACGGCAGCATACTTTGATTGATAATCCCACTCCTGGAGTGTCACCTAAGGAACTACTGCAGAGGCTGGAAGAGTTGGAGTAACGGTGGCTTTTCTTTTTAATAGGAGAATAGGTAAATTGTTAGGTCAGTTTTCTGTATTATTGTAAACTCTAAAAATAATGTTAAGGAATTTGTTAGTTTTGGAGGTAGAGTTAGAATCCAAGGATATCGGGTTCCTGACCAACTGTGCTGATTATCGTCTGCTGGATTTCATGTACCTGCAGACACGTAACTTGGGAAAGTCTTTGAGCAGCAGTATAGGCAGTGTTTGGTTCTGTAGGTGACATTATAGGTGAGTAGTGGCCATCATTTTGGGGGAAGTTAATACTAAATGACACAAGAGGCGAAGCTGGGCGTGGTGGTACATACCTGTAATCCCAGCACTGGGGAGGCTAAGGCAGGAGGATGACTGTGAGTTTGAGGCCAGCCTGAACTACATTCTCAAAAATCAAACAAAAATGGCCGGGGGGTGGGGGACTGTGACTGCTTGTGACTGTGTATTAGGAGGGAGCACAACAGAAGACAGAAGTGAAGCCAGGGGCGGGGTGAGAAGGACCCCAGAGCCGACGTTGTTCTAGCTCCACATATAAAATGCAGGACTAGTGAAGGTGAGGAGGCAGGTCGGACCACAGAATGCCGTGGCTGGGCTGGAAGGGCGGGGGCGTCAGTGCTCGGGGAGAGGGAAGAGTCCAGAGCGCCAGGGCCCCGTGAGCACGGGGACCGGCCATGTTCTGGAAAAGGGCACTTTTATCAGGCAGACCTCCTCAGCTGGAGGTTACAGAAAAACCCTTTTAGGACTATAGTGAGCCTACTCATCAGGCTAGATTCTTATTAATGTTATAAATCTACCTTCTCTTAGCTATTTGTATGGTTTTTTGTTCATTATCCTTTTAGTTCCCTTTCCAAAGTCATTTTTTTTTTTTAAAAAAAGAAAAGTTGGCATCTACCCCATCTCCCTGATCTCGGTGGACGTGGAGCTTTCTGTACCATTCCCTAGGAGAGGCAGGGGCTCATGCAGCAGTGGTTGTGTTACCCTAGGGTACCGGCAGATGCCAGTGTGATGGTGGGCAGCCCTGGGCCTGGAGGACAGGGAAGCTGTCCTGGCTGTGCCTGGAGGGTTCCCCACGGCTGACGGAGGCGCTGTGGCGCGCCCGCCGTACCTGTGCGGCTCACTGTGCTCTCCTTCGTCTGCAGATTGAAGAGTGTGTGGTGTGCTCGGACAAGAAAGCAGCTGTGCTTTTCCAGCCCTGTGGACACATGTGTGCGTGTGAGAGTAAGTCCTCCTTCTGAAGCTGCTTTTGGGTGATGACAAGAACATAAGGGAAATAGCAGTGACACATTTGAAGGTTTTTGTTTGTCTTTGTCTTTTGGATAACTCACAGATGCAAATGTTGCGAGGCCTCTGGTGCCTTCCTTTGTCTCTGTGAGCGTGCAGGCTCTTTCTCTTCTGCCTGCTCCTGAGCACCGGAGAAGACTGAATGGACTGTGTTCCTGGATTTTTATTTCAGTTGCATTCTTGGCACAAGATGATCTCTTCTCATGTAGTAGAAATGTATTTCTAAAAAGGAGCACTGAAACATGTAACATAGCCTTTTCTGCATGTAAAATTGGTACATCTTCCTGGGTTTTCATCTTCATATTGCTTACCCTGTGTACTTGTCCCACTCACAAGCAATTCACAGCACCATTTGAAGCCGTGATTTCTGGCTTCCATGAACTGTTACGTCAAGAGGATTTATAGAAATCTTTCCTTTGGTTTTTTGTTGTTGTTTTGGCTTTCTTTGAGACAGGGTATTGCTAAGTAGCCCAGGCTAGCCTTAGACTCACGGCACTCTTCCTGTCTCAAGTCTCCCAAGTGCTGGAATTACAAGTGTGTGCGTGTGCCACCATGCCAGGCAGAAGTCTTTCCTTTGTGAGCATAGTAGTGAAGTTTAAGATGTTTTAAAAAAAAAATTTAACTATATTTTCTTGGAGCCTTTGCTTTTTATATCCCCTTTGTCCTTTTCTTTGATATTTTCCCCTTCCCTTTGCTTTTTCCTCCGTTTTTATCAATGAACCATTTTAAAAAAGTAACAACTCACATCTTACATAAATGGACCCAAGGTAAGTATAGTGTTTCTATTATAAAGTAGTTCAGTTGAGCTAGGTGTGGTGGCGCACACCTGTAATCCCAGCACTTGGGAGGCTGAGGCAGGAGGATCATTGCGAGTTCGAGACCAGCCTGGGCTACAAAGTGAGCTGAAGACCAGCCTGAACTGCATAGCAAGACCCTGTCTCAAAAAGACAAAAAAAAAAGAAAAAAAACAATTTATAAGAGAAAGCATTCTACTGAAATACAGCTTATTGCCTTCTCATATTAGTATAGTCTAGTAGTCACCAAACACTTTTCTTGTTACGTTGCACCACTTTGATAGAAGGAAAAGCTTCTTAGAAAACATTGTTTTTTCATAACGGGCGCTCTGTTCTCAAGGCTGGCAGGGGAGAATGCTCATTCTTAGGTTGGCAACACTTCAGTTTGGGGAGGCCGCGTACGTGCGTAGCTGGTGTAGGGTTTGTTTCCGGGTGCGGGTGGAGCTGTAGGACTGGCAGAGAAGGGCTGCCCGTGCACCGTGCTCTCGCTCACAAGTCGTCCTCTGCGCTTGCAGACTGTGCCAGCCTGATGAAGAAGTGCGTGCAGTGCCGAGCGGTGGTGGAGCGCAGGGCGCCCTTCATCCTGTGCTGCGGGGGCAAGGGCACGGAGGACGCCAGCGACGAGCTCGGTGAGCGGGGCTGCTGGCGCGCACGCGCCTCTGTTTTCCTTCTTGAGACTTGCATGAAGATAGCACCATTACAGCGCTGTGCTGCTGCTTTGTGGGAAACATGACGTGCGGACTTGGACTGAAGAAATCGCTGTGTGTTCTGGCACCTTTGTCACAGTATAAGAACCTGAAAGTGTTCTTCTAGCTTGTGGTATGATTGCAGAGATCTGTGAGTGAAGAACATTGTGGGTTGTGGGGCTTTTGTTTACTGTTTGTTTTGGTACTGGGGTTTGAACCCAGGGACACATGCTAAGCAAATGTCCTGCTGCTGAGCTACAAAGTCAGCTCTTTTACGAGAACTTATTTTGAGACCAAAATCTCCCTTGGTTGCTCAGGCTGGCCCCTAGTTTGTGACTCTTTTGCCTTAACCTCCTGAGTAGCTGGGATTGCAGGCATCCACTGTGCTTGGTTTATACTAAAAAAAAAAAAAGAAGAAGAATGTTTGCTCTCTTAAGATTTTTTTTTTTGGTCTTTCTGTGACAGGGTCTCACTATGCAGTTCAGGCTGGCCTCTGTAGCCCAGGCTGGTCTCGAACTCAGAAAGATCCCCCTGCCTCAGCCTCCCAAGTGCTGGGATTACAGGCATGCAACACCACATCTGGCTTGAAGATGAAATTCAGTGTATCTCCTCCCTTCCTTGCAAATGCTTCACCACTGAGTTGCCCAGGCTAGACTCAAACTTGTGATTCTGCTGCCAGTCTCCCAAGTAGCTGCATTCACAGGCATGCACCACCACATCTGGCATCTTTTATGTGCACCTGTGTGTGTGTGTGTGTGTGCGCGCGCGCGTGTATGTTTATGTGGTGCTGGGGATCAAATCCAGGGGCGTCATGCACGCTGAGCACATGCTGTTCCACTGAGCTTGATGCCAGCCCAGGTGAATGTTGCTTGAGAGAGGAAGGACGTCGTCTTACAAATTATTTTTTTCAGTTTACCAAGGTGTTAACCTGACTCCTTTAGTTAGTGGGTTTGAAAGTTCATTTGAGTAGTTTATATTTTATGGAATAGTAATTATTTGGGACAGAGTCACTATAGGTAAGTTAAATGGTAATACAGTGAACAAGTGGAAGAATGAACCATGGCCTTTATTTTTGGTTTTAATTTTTTCAGAACTAGGGGTTGAACCTAGGTCCTTGCTTATGCTAGGTGAGTGTTCTACCACAGAGCTACATCCCTAACTCCTACCTTCAAGTTTTCAGTAGTACAGCTTAAAGAATAATGTTTTGTCTTTATACTAGATACTGGCTACATAGTTTCTTTGATTTCTTTGTTCTATAAATGTGCTTCATGAGTAAATGAGGAACATTATCTTACCTATTTCTGCCCAGAGCTTTTATCTTTTTCACCAAGAGAGCAGAAAATACCAGGGAAAAATTAATTGAAATGAAAGACCAAGAGGGGCTGGGGATGTAGCTCAGCGGCACAGCACCTGCCTGGCAAGCGCAAGGCTGTGAGTTCAATTCCTGGTACCCGGGGGGGGGGAAAAAAAAGAAAGACCAAGAGTAAGGAATGTGAGATCAAAGGTCACCTTCCATTTTGTACACTATTAGTCGTAGTCTTCAGATCTCAGATAAGTAACAAGAAAGAAGTGTGGGCGCAGGGAAAGGAGGCTAAGCTTTGCTTATCTTCATAAAAATGACACAAGGTATTGATTAGTGCCGCTACAGGTCTGTGCTGCCTGCCTTTTTGAAAGCACAAAATGCATTTGTGATGTTACCACAGGCAGCGTGTAGAGCATTAGAAAACCTGTGTGTGTGTGTGTGTGTGTGTGTGTGTGTGTGTGTGTCTTTGTCTGCCTGGGTTTAATATAACTAGGAATTAATGTGCAAAGCTGTGTCTTTGGAAGATTATAATGAAAGGAACGGTAACATGAATGTGACTGCTGTATCTATTGTCCTTATAGCCTTTCAAGAAACTAGTAATAATTTTAGAAGTAAAATTATTATGTCAAAACAGTAACAACTAAAAAAAAACTTTATCTGTATTTTAGCAAGTGGGAATATTCCAGTGTTACAAAAGGACAAGGATAATACCAATGTCAACGCAGATGTGCAAAAGTTACAGCAGCAATTACAGGACATTAAGGAACAGGTAATGATTTTGTCATGTGAAACAGTGATTCTCAGAACGATAGTCTTTTTCTGAAACTAGTAGTATTTTCTCTAGTAAACATGGTTTATAGTAGTGCATCATTTGTAGTATTTGAATATTTGCGAAGTAGAATAATATGACTAGGAGATGTAATCAGATATTTTCCAAAATAGGAAATACAAATGATCAGTAAACATGAAAAAATGTTCAGCTACATTAGCTACTAGGAGATGAAAGTTAAACTCACAGCTTGGGGCCTTCGCAAGCCTGTGAGACCAAGGAGAGTCCTCAAAACTGTTGGTATTGGGTGTGGTGCAGACTGTGGGGGCCACCCCTCTGGCGCTGCTAGTGAGAGTACAAGTTAGTAAAAAGGCCTGGGAAGACAGGCCGTGGTTACCCAATAAAACTACACAAGGTACTGTTTGGGAACATAAACTCAGAAGGTCACACAGATGTCGTTGAAGCAAAAGGCGGAGGGGTTGTGGCTGGGGAAGGATGGGGAGGGGCCCAGGGCGGGTTTCTAGAGCTGCTTCCGTGAATCTGGTCAGTTGGTCAGCTTCCAGGGTTTGTGTATATTTCTGCATATATGTGATGCTTTAGTAGGAAGGAAGGGTATGTGTGTGTGTGTGTGTGTGAGTGTGTAAAAGCAAAGGGAGAATAAATGCAGAATTGAGAGTGATGTTTATTAGAGGTGGGTGGGAGGGGATTGGGAGGATTTTTGGAGAGGCTTCAAGTGAGGTTAACATGCCATTTTTTAAGCTCGGTGTTGGTTATATTGTTCGTGTGTGTGTGTGTGTGTGTGTGTGTGTGTGAGAGAGAGAGAGAGAGAGAGAGAGAGAGAAAGAGAGAGAGAGAGAAACAGAAGTGCTCTTTTTTATCTGGTCAGTATTAAACCAAGGCAGCAAAGAGATAAGAGGGCTGAAGCTTGGAGCTGGTGGCGGGTGAGGGAGCGCGGTGCGTCTGACCCATGGCCCGGCCTGGCTCAGAGCTGGCGCGGCGCTTGGCAGGCGGCAGTGTTGTCTGCACTTGGAGTCCTCGCTGCTGCGACTGCGCAGTCTGCGTCTGTGAGAGAGTAACATGCAGCAGACAGGAACCACTGTAGAATCGAACATTTTATTTACTAGGCATTTAAAAAGCCTGTCTGAAAAGGTGAAAACCTTATGAAGGGACCAGTTTTTGTTTTGAAGTCCAACATGTAGCAGTATTTATTATATAATCAATAAGTAAAAATAAATAAGGATTAAAGGTTCTTAAATCAATGAGAGCATATTTGGCATATCTGATATAAAATGAAGCATTTTTAAAAGTTGGAAGCTCCTGGCGGTTTTGCTCCTTCTCCATGTGAACACTTATTGAAAGATGAAACTAATTTTTTTTTTTTTTTTGGTTTTTGGTTTTTGTCTGGTACCGGGAACCGAACTCACAACCTTGCGCTTGCCAGGCAGGCGCTTTGCCGCTGAGCTAAATCCCCAGCCCCGAAAGATGAAACTAATTTTTTAATGTATCACAAAATCACTTTCTCTCCTAACTGTGAATGTAATGGTGTGGGGGGTGCTGGGAGTGGAGCCCAGCGCCTGGCCCATGGCAGGCAAGGAGCTGCCCCCTCCGCTCTTTAAACATTGCTGCAGGGAGCAAGAGGCCTTGCTGAGTCCTACTGCGGATCCTGGCGCGGTTTAGCATACCAAAATTTACCCTGCCTTAAGTCCACATTTCAGTCCACGGATTGAAGTAGGTTAAGATATGTTAAATGTACCATTTTCCCAAATGAACCTCTTTATGATCTAAGGTTAGCATACACTAATAAAATTAAAAGTTACATCATCATGAAATGGTGGATCTTGAGTCTTTGTATTACTTCTTTGTCTCTTCAACAGACAAAACTTAATTTTACTTGCTTTTAATATATTAAAGTAACAGAAGGTGTGATTTCCTATAGCTTTGCTTTTTAAAACAGGACAGTTTGCCTTGAGGGGCATGGCAGGCAGCGTTAGGCTCTAGTTTCTCTTTTACAGTGATCTCTTACATGGTCAGAGTTGGTAACAACATTATTGTATTGGCTTTGGGCCTGGTTTATTAATCTAGGCATTCCTGTTTATTTTATTGTTTGGGAAAGATACTCAGAGTGAGACATTAAGGTAAAAGATGTTTTCATAAATGTAAATACGTTTGGTGGATAAGTACGACTTCCTAAGTGTTTTCGCAGAAGTAGACCTGGCATACTGCTAGTGTCCGAGTGTGTGAGGGCCACACTTACTGATCAGTGGCTGACTAGCCTGTGTTCAGTGCAGAGTAGCAGGGCAGGGCAGCAAGGTGCTGGCAGGGCCAAGTGCAGGGGCTGGCGAGCGGGCGTCGGAACCTCTGTGGTCACAGCTCGTGTTTTATGTAGGGTTTATTTTATGTAGTACCTTTTATACTATCATGAAAGAACAAATAGTATTTCTATTTTGTAGGGATGGCATTTTAACTGTTTAAAATTTTTGAAAACTAGTTTTACAAAGCAACAAAATACTTGACTAAAAGAACAAAAAAGCCGGGTGTGGTGGCTCACACCTGTAATCCCAGCACTCGGGAGGCTGAGGCAGGAGGATCGTTGTGAGTTCGAGGCCAGCCTGGGCTACAAAGGGAGCTCAAGGCCAGCCTGAAAATAGTGAGACCCTCTCTCAAAAAGACAAAAGACAAAAAAAAAAAAAAAAAAAAAAAAAAAAAACTCAGCAAAAGAAAATCAGTGATGTAACAGTTGTCATGTGTTACATTTTCAAAATATATAATGTCTCAACATTTGCTACTTTGTCATCTCCCGTGACAGACGATGTGCCCTGTGTGTCTGGATCGTCTAAAGAATATGATCTTCCTCTGCGGCCACGGAACATGCCAGCTCTGCGGAGACCGCATGAGTGAATGTCCCATTTGTCGCAAGGCTATTGAACGAAGGATTCTTCTGTACTAAGAAACAGAGTATTTTGCTAGCCAAAGTATGTGGTTGTGAGTCTTAGCTTTTAAGCAACTTGGAAGTTATAATGAATTAATTTCTAGTGTCAAAGTTTCTTTTCTAGAGTATAATGAGACTGTAAATGTACCAGAACAAAGTATCTCTACAAAAAGTGTTTGAAATAGAAGTATTGTGGTTTTTTATTTGTTTGGAGGGAGGGAGGGGTACATTTTTCTTTTAAATTTGAAACATATGTAATTTGCTTTTGGCTTCAAAAAGGGAAATCCTTTGAGGGGATCCTTTTGTGTTTTTATTGCATTTTTTTCCTATAGATTATAAATTTGTTAGACCGCAAAAGATATACTTCCATATGATCAATTATCCTTCAGTTTGTTGTGATTTTACACAATGAAGTGACACGGGTACCCTGAACAGTTTGCATGAAGTGAAAGGGGCAGATCACACTGCAGTGTCGCATCGTTAAATGATGAGATGATGGTTCAGATTGTGCACGGTTGAAGAGAGTGTTGAGGGAAAGTTTTTATTTCTAAGGTAACGAGTGATCCAAGTGTTTGTTTTTGAATTCTTAGAGGAAGGCACACATAGACTTTTGTTGACTTTGTATTTAGCTTATTTAACATAAATCAAATTACCAGTTTCAAAATGATTGATACGAAGAGGAAAAACTAAGCAGTCAGTGGAGAACTGAAGGGAGCAAAAACAATAAAAGAATAACTCTTCACCATTAGTAGTCACATATTAATTTATACCCTGCTCCGTTCAGCCACCCTCTAAAAAAAATTCTGTGGAACGTGTCCTTGGGTTTTCCGGTCCGACCTCCCCAGTCGGTGTGAGCAGGCAGTGGCCTCGCCGCTGGGGCCTCTGGGCACGGCTCCACCCATATGCAGCAGTCTCTCCTCCGCGTCTGTCCCTTCCGACAGTGTCACGGATCTGCCTTCATCCGGGGCCTTACTTCATTCTCTCAGCAGCTCGTACTGTAAAGAAAACGGTCTCTGTTTGTACCTACAGATGAAGATATTTAAACTGCCAACAATATCCAAGATATTGTAAATAACCTCATAGTAGATAGTTATTTAGAAAGAGTGTCAGGCCCTTTATAGAAATAGGTCTGATTACCTTTAGTTTTTTTACTTTTTTTTTTTTTGGTGGAGGGGCATCCTTTGACTCTAGAGCATCGGATCAGTTTCTCTCCTTCAACTGAGTCATCTTTTACGACTATGGTGAATATGCACCTACCTAGGAATTTTTGGGTTTCTTGCTGCTAGGTTATAAAAAAAAATCAGCTTTTTATAATAGTATCTAGTAATACTGTATATAAGTCACTCCTAACTGGAATGATCTCTCTTGTAGTTTTTTTCCCCCTTTAAATCCGGCTAGCTTTTCTTATTTCAGTTTTTCTGAAATAAAACTACTATAACACATCACCGGGTGTGGTGGCACATACCTGTAATCCCAGCACTTGGGAGGCTGAGACAGGAGGTTCTCTCCGAGTTCAAGGCCAGCCTGGATTCCATAATGAGTTCAAGCCCAACCTGAACTATATAGTGAGACCCTGTCTCAAAACAACAAAAACAAAAAACCCCATCCTATCCAACCATAGCGCTGTGTTTGTGGCTGTGTAATTGTACTGCCTTTGCCAGTCCCACTGACAGCAGTGCTGAGTACTGGTGGCTGCTGTTACAGTCTCAGCAATTCCATATGTATATTTACCTGAGAAATTGTTACCATTTTGAACAGTAAAGTTTTCAGATTTGAAACTTCATGTTTTCTTCAATTATCTAGTAAGGGGCCACTGAGGCCTTTTTTAAAGTATATTTTGAAGTTATGAGAAGGTCTGATTGGGGCCGGGGATATAGCTCAGTGGCACAAGCGCCTGCCTGGCAAGCACAAGGTCCGGAGTTCGATCCCCTGTACCGCAAAAAAAAAAAAAAAAAAAGATGTGATTGATAGTGTCACATAAAGAGACAAGCTGTCTTCTTGCAGATGTAAGGAGGGCACAGTCAGGGGTGTTTGCTGTGTGCCACGGCCCCCTGCACTGGGCAGAGGGGAGGCACAGCTGCATTTCCCTTCAGTGCCTTTCTTTGATTTGCAGTCCCAAAAGGCAGTAATGTCCTCCACACTAATTAATTCCCCATATTAAAAAGATAGCTTCTGTGATAGAAGTCATAAAGTCCCTATAATTCTAGTGCTAAGTACTTGTCGATTTTCTCTGTATCACTTTGAAATTTGTTTTATGAATAGGAAGTTTTTTCTAGTCATACGTGAAGCCCCTAAAATGACTTCACATTTATTTGAGTTCTCAAGAAGGAATAAACTGCTACCTCTTGCTACTCACCTCTCGGGGGCGCTCTGCCACTCGGTGTCTCCCGCTTGCTGTCTAAAGCTCCTTGTCCTGTGCCTCTGGAGAGCTTGGGCCTTTCCCAGAGCTATTTTTACAGTGACATGTGCTCATGCAAGAAATGTATTAACTGGGCTTCAGGGACTGGTACCCAGCGTTGGAAGAAAAAAGGAAAAACCACCCTCTGAGCACACCCACAGCGTACTGCATGCTAATGTCTGTGTATTTGCAGCCTCCTAGGACAGAGGGAGAGGGGATGCAGAGGCACTGCAGGGTCGCTGACCCTAGGCCCTCTGTCCCCTCACCTACCGTCTCTCCTGTTCTCCCAAGACATCTCAGCGCTGTCACCCGGCACACACGGCTTAGCGGCGGTGCTATCCCAGCCGTATCCGTTCACACACTTGAACATTCTTGCTTACACTGTGTACATAGTTAATTTTGTTGGGATTAAGATTCTTAAGAGAAGATAGTTTTGTATTAGTGTAGGAGTACTATATTAGGCAAGTGTTTAGTTTATGCTAGCAGATTACAATTAGCTACGGGCCAGGGATATAGTTCAGCATTGCAGTGCCTGCCTGGCAATCGCAAGGTCCTGAGTTCGATTTCTGGCACAAAGAAATTATTAATTAAGCATTGCAAATTAACCAGCTAGCTAAGGAGGCATCAATTAGTTGATAGATAGTGCTGGAAATAACTTTTTTAGATTTGTATTTCTGATGGCTTTACCTGTCAGAGCATTTTGCATATTGAGATGCATGTTGCTTATGATTTGACTGGTTCAGATTTCCAAACTTCCTGTGTTGTGTTTTACACACCAGGACTATCCTGCCTGGTATTGTGTTGCCCAGTTGCTGTTCTTGTTCTATGCAGAATCCAGGATGCTTTTTGGGCTCAGAACAAAGTTTATGAATGAAGGAATTAGGGCTGGGGCGGCCACATGTCGGAAGCGCAGATGCGAGTGCTGATGCAGCGGCCGCGTGGGTCTCACTAGGAAGAGGTGCGCTTTCACCCTCGGCGTTTAACGTAGTTAATGGGTAGTTTTTTGTACATTATAGACTTTAGTACAGCTTGCTTTTTTATAATCCCAAAGGAGAAGCACTTACCCTCTGAGAGTGTCTAAAATGTTTTAGAGGAATAATTTGTGTAAAAATTGAATTTTGGAATAGATGCTTTTGCATTTTTGTATTGTGGTGAAAAGAAAACATAACCTTTGCCATTTTAACAAAGTATACAGTTTAGTATATAGTTTTAACTCTATAGTGTTAGGTACATTCCCATTGCTGTGAAACAGGTCTTGAGAACTTTTCTCTTAAAAGTGGACCCGTTCAACAATCCCCCCCCCTCCCTTCCAGGAGAGCGGGGTTTGGCCAGCTGCAGGTAGGCAGCGGAGCTGCTCAGCAGGGCTGCCAAGAGCTCCGGTCTGGGGAACGCGCGGCCCTGAAGCGGGCTGGGCAGCGCCTCTCCCTGCGCTGCAGTTACTAGGAACTGCATAGGGTTCAGATGTCTGTTAATCGCAAGACTTTATTTCAGTGAAGTCAAGGGAGAGAAGAAACTCATTCTAAGTATCAGAATGAAGTTAACTTTGAATTTATACTAACTTGGGAAGATAATAGATTTTCACAAATGATGTGTGCCGTGTTGAAAATGTCAGTTGTCTGTAAGTCTGCTTCTGAGTTTCAGAAATGATAGCTTAATTCACTTGCTTGACTATTACAATGGGAACGCTGGCGGATGCACTTGCTAATGCATATCCTTGGAACTGTAAGATGCCCTGAAGCAGTGTTAGTAATCAGTTGTACCTCTGCAGAATACTGAACGCGAGGAAACTGGTGAATGCCGTCTCCTGTGTGTGCCGCTTCCCTGCAGGGAGGGGAGCCCTTTAGGTGGGGCTGGTTCCGCTGGGGGAAACTGCTAGAAAGATGGACGCAGACGGTGGAGCTGATGAATTTAAATTATACGTTGCTACACTGGCATTTTCTACCTCCTTTTCTGTCAGAGTATTACTTTTTCCAGCTTTTATTCTTATTTGTGAATAAGAAAGAAATGGGAGCCGGAGGTTAAAATTGAAAGCGTTGTTGTGTTGAAAATTAAAGCGCAGTGGGCACAAAGAAGGGGCTCGTCGCGTTCATCTGGCGCCCGAATCCACGGCGGGCAGTAATGGACTTGTACAAGGTATCCAGGAAAGGTGATGTTGCTGAATATTGAATCTTTCTGTTCGGTCCTCTTGATTGTGGTTTCATAAACATAATTTGTTTCCTTCAAAAAGCAAAAGGCCTTGTACATTTTGGGGGGCCTTTTAATGTTTAATAAAGTAAACATGACATTTTGTCTGTGATACACAATTGCAGGAAGCTATTAAAGTTCTGACTCAGGGCTTTTTAACAGTTTAAGCAGCTGTTAATTATTTTGGAAATTCCATCTACATAATTCTTCAGTGCCTTTGAAAGAATTATTAGCTTGGCAGCACCGTTAAAACTCTAGACGGTGGTCTCTCGTGCACGCGTGTCGTTAGCGTCTGTGACAGCGACCCTTGCTGTGCTTTCACATAGTTCTCTACAGGAAGCGTTTCAGGGCTGCAGCTGGTGTCTGTTGGTTTTGCACTGATGACTTAGCGGCCGTGATTCTGTCACCAGAAGAGCGACTCTGGATTCTGTGTGGGCACCGAGCAGTCACGGATGAGCAGTTTCTGGAAGAGCGGAGCTCACAGTGCTCTGCTCAGTAGCCAAGGAGGATCAGTTCGGGAAACAGGCTGTCTCCCCCTCGTGTGTACAAACAAACAAAAAGCCTTTGTTCAAGTGATTCACTTTAAGGAACAAAAGCTTAAAAAGGAAATCACGAATTGCATGTCATTCTTTTTTTTTGGTGCTGGAAATTGAACTCAGGACCTTGCACTTGCCAGGCAGGCGCTTGTGCCGCTGAGGTACACCCCGGCCCCCATGTCACCCTAATGCTGGTGTTAGAGAGTAAGTCTATGAAAGCGTTTCTAAGTTCCGTGTGTGCGTGTCATCCTACATGCAGTATACTCAGTGATAGAAAGCGGTTTAATTGACTTAGTAGTGTTTTGCTTTGTACATTTTCTACTTTTTAAGCTTTCAGTGTTGGATTAAATTTTAAAGTCTTACTTGTATATATAGTTTCTTTTGTGGCAAGTGGTTCTTACTAGGTTTTGTTTAAAAATGCTTAGCAAGAGCTAAGCTTTTAAAAATAGGATGAAAACATTTACCATTAATAAAAGTTCTCAGCGCTTTTCTCTGATCTTTTGAAAACTGTTCCTTGTAATATACGTGAATTTTTATTCTTAAGGCATTTGAAAACAAATCTCACTATATCAAAAAAAGTGTTACTACTGGAAAGGAAATGACTGTATATTTGAGGAACAGGAACTCGGTCGCTAGGTCAGTGTGAGAAGTCCGCATGCCCAGCTGTGAGTTCCCACTGCTGTCCTTTACGTCTTGGGTACCTCTGTCTAAGGACCAAAGAAGTGTGTGTTTTAACACCTCCACGTTCTTTCAGGCTGAAGATGTATTATGAAAATGGTCTGAGTAGGGTAAACTTGATAAAAAGTAAATCAAATAGGAAGGGTTAACTTTTTTATTTTTTGAAAAAAACAAAAACAAAAGTCTTTACACTTTAGATATAGGTAGGCATTTTCAGGCATTGGTTTATTTGCCTTTTAAAAACGCGTTAGTCATTAAATGGCTTGGGGCTGTTTTCTTTTTCCCGTGAGCAGAACCACTTCCCTGTGCAGGTGTCAAGAGGTTCGGGTTCTGATGCAGAAGAAGTGTGTCCTGGACGTTAGGGGGAAGCATCTGATGCAGAGTTCTCTGTTCATTTGAAAAAGCGTGTGCATTCCAACTTTAAAATTGTAAATTTATGTTGGGTAACCTCTAACTGTACCTTTTCTTTATTCTGTTGTATAATTAGATAGCTGATGGTCATATTTTTATTGAATTGGAACTGTACAGGTTTTTAAATAAAGGCATTTTAGAACCCCAGTGTGTGTGTCGCCGGCAGCCGCTCAGCCTCGCGGGGCTGCGGGGGGCCCGGCCGGGAAGCCCTTCTGTTCCTGGAGGCCAGCACAGCGTGGGCATGGAAGGGAAGAGGCGGCGGTCAGTCGAGTGGCCCTGACCCGCAGGGGCTGCCCACCCCCGGCCGGGACCGGGCGCGTGGGGAGCCCCCTGCTAGGCGAGGTGAGCCCGGAGAGAGCAAGCGGGCGCCGCGCGGGCCGGGCGGAGGGACGGACGGACAGACGGGCGGACTTGACTGCCGCGGCGCAGCGCGGGGTGGGGGTCCGCGTGCCGAGCCCAAGCCCCGTCTCCTTTTCTCTCCCCGCCGCTGCCTTCTCCCGAGCCGAGCCTCCTGCGGGCCGCTAGGGGTCAGCAAAGCCCACCGCCTGCCCACCTCGTTCTTCAGTTTCAAGCGGGTCCTAGCCCCAAATTGCGGTACAGAGCCGAGCCCGGTAGCACACCCCCGTCATCCCAGCACTCCGGAGGCTGAGGCAGGAGGATCACAGGAAATTTGAGGCCAACCTGGGCTACGCCGTGAGACCCTACCTCATCCCCTGTCCCCCAAGTTCTCTCCCACTGACTCGACTGCAGCACTGCGCTTGCCGGGCCCTGCTGCCCTGAGGGTTTGGTCGGGCGCTCGGGCAATGCCTTCATGGGGTGGCTGAGGCCTGCCCCCGCGCCCTCACCTGCAGAAGGGGGGCCTGGGTAGCCGTCCCGGGGCCGGGCGGGTAAATGGCAGCTCTGCCTTCCGTGAAGGAGCCCAAGCATGGCCCTCTCTCCTCCCCCCGCCCTTTTTTTTTTCCTTTTCCCCTTTTTGGGCGGGGCAAGCCCTGTCTATCCTTGAAGGTCTCCCCAAGCCCCGCTCACTTCCTGCTGCTTCCACTGCTGACCCAGGCCGGGCCGTCCCTCCCTGGAGGTTGCCAGGGACCTGCTAGAGCCGTGCTTTCGTGTCAGATTAAGGCTCCCCCACCGTCTAGCATGAAGGCGTTGCGTCCAGAGAAAAGAGAATCGTGCTCTGTACCCAGGCCAGAGCAGCTCCCGGCCTCCCAGCCCCTATGGTCCCTGCCGCCTCCGCCTCCTTCCTGCCCCAGGGCCTTTGCACTCCCTCTTCTCGCAAGCAGCTGCTTGGATGTCGGCAGGCCTCCTGGTGACAGTGGCCGACCCCCCTCCTTCCTCTTGTCACCGTCCCGACCTCTCGTGTCTGCCCATCAACTGGGACACCGGCCCGCCCTGAGGCTGGGGCTCCGAGCCCCACCCGCGGCCTCTGTGCCGCCAGGTCGTTGCGGGGCGCAGTGAGGAGTCGATGCGGCCGGGCGCGGGCCGGGGAGCCCACGCCACTGCCTTCGGGGCCGTCACAGCGGGCGGCGGCCGCGTCGAGGGTTCCCGTGCCCAGGCCGGAGAGGGAGCGCGGCGTCTCACCTGTTCTAGTCTCTGTCATTTTTAGTGCGGGAGGCTACTGTCCAGGGAAGGCCCGGAGGAGGAAGCGCAGTTCTCGGCTGGGTCACCGGTCACAAATGGCCAGGGTGGCCGTCCGGCCCGGGACAGCATGGTGCGAGGGCGCCGCCTCGCGCGTGTCCCCAGACCCACCCCGCTGCGCTGGGCGAGGCCGCCGGCTGCTGCGTGCAGCGTGTCACCCCGACACGGGCCGGCCTCTGCGTTTTGAGACGGTCTCGCTGTGTAGTTTAGGCTGCTGTTGAGCTGTGTAGTCCAGGGTGCCCTGGAATTTCCTGCAATCCTCCTGCCTCAGCCTCCCAAATCCTGAGATTACAGGCGTGCACCACCTCGCCCACCTCTTTTTTATTAGCCCACAAACTGCCGTCTTGTTTCAAAATAGTACTGGCTGTTGTTTTCACCGAAGAAGTCACAGCAGTTATAAAATGTTCTCTTTCGAGAATTTTTTCTGCTTGCCAGAAACAGGCGTCAGAAGTCTTTCCAGTAGTCTCGGCGTCAGCGGGGCGGGTCCCTGCCTCGCCCTGCCGTTCTGCCTGAGGCCTCGGTGCCGAGCTGCGGGCCTCCTGGGCCGTGTCGAGCGCCGCCCGCGCGTGCCCCCGCCGCCGAGGCCCAGCACGTCGAGCAGATCCCAGGCTGCTTCCCGGCCGGCCTGGCCCGGAGCCCTGAACGCCGGCCCGGCCCCAGCGGCCCGCAGCGGGAGAGAGGGAGCCGGCTCGCCCGCGCACATCTCGGTCGCAGCCCAGCCCGACAGCCCGCGTGTTTGTGGGCAGGGGAGGAAGGAAGGTGCCGGGCAGAAGTGGAATCTGCAGGTAAACACCTCAGCGATTTTAGAAGTGATTTTCAGATGCTGCACGCGATTAGCAGAGGCGCTCAAGAGAGGTGACACGGGAGGGGGGTGGGGCAGGCCGAGCGAACCGAGCTGCATCCCCGCATCTTTTGATTTCAACAGTCTCACTGTCCTAAAGTTGCCCAGGCTGGGCTTGAACTTGTGAGCCTCCTGCCTCAGCCTCCCAGAATGCTGGGATTACAGATGTGTGCTACCTTACCTGGCTAGAGACGGAGACGGGTATCTTTTCTTTTCTTTTCTTCTCTTCTCTTTTCTTTCTTTTGTATTTTCTCTCTCTTTATTTTGGTGAGACAGGGTCTCAATATATAATCCAAGTGGCCTTGAACTCATTTGTAGCCCAGGATGGTCTGAAATTCAAAGTGATCCTCCTGCCTCAGCCTCCCAAGTGCTCAGATTACAGGCGTGCACCACCAAGCCCAGCAGGGATGAAGTTCTTACCAGAGGTTCAAATTAATACTTGCCTTGATTAAACACCCTGACCCTTAAGTAAGAAACTGCATGTGAAAGGCACGCACTGGGTGTAGCTGTGGGAATGTGCCAGGGGCCATGCATCAGTGCCAGGGGCTGTGGGGCCGGGGCCAAGGTGGGAGCTGGCATGCAGGGTGCCTTCATCAGCGCTGTCGGTCGAATCTTCAAATGAGAACACTGATGCCCCTTGATCTGCGATGGAATTGTCCCCTGATAAACCCACTGTGACCTGGACATATTGCAGGCATTGTAGTCCTGCGTGGTTGTGGCATGCACCTGTAATCCCAACACTCGGGAGGCTGAGGCAGGAGGAGCTCTGGAGTTCAAGGCCAGCTAGGGCTACATGGGGAGACCCTGTCTCAAAAAAGAAAGAAAGAAAGAAAGAAAGAAAGCTGGGGATTGTGTGTGTTTGTGTGAGGAACATAAACAAGTCATTATGAAAGTGAGGTGTCCTGAGGTGGCACTTCCTGGGGTCAGGATGTCTCCCATGTGCCTGGCACGCCTGGCACTTCCCAGACACTGATCTCACTGGGCATTGTGCTCTTTAGAAGGGTCCTTATAGTAATATTTGTGTAGCTAGGGGATTTCATTTGCTGAAGAATAAATGATTTGCAGTACCATTTAGGATTTGATCTTTATGCTTTAAAAAGAATTTTTTTGGCTGGTGGTACAGGGGATTGAACCCAGGGCCTTTGCACTGGTAGCTACATTCCCCAGTGTCTTTTAAAAGTTTTTTAAAATCTCAAGGCAGGGTCTCACTCAACTGCTAGGTTTCCAAGGCTGAGCTCCAACTAGGGATCCTCCTGCCTCAGCCTTCCAAATTGGTGGGATGACAGGAGGATGCCAACGTGACTTATTTTTCTTTTTGTTATTTTTGCAGTGCTGGAGATGGAACCCAGGGCCTCACACAGGCTGGGAAAGTGCTCCCCACTGGCCCATACCCCAGCCCCTGTGATTCTTATATTACAACAGTATCGCAAAACCACTTCCTGTCTCCGTAGCCTTGAAAGTTACATGTGTAGGTTTCCTCTGTTAGAGGTGAAGGGTTGTCCTGGAAAAATGAAAAATACCTTTTGAGGGTCTTAGAACAGCAAATGACGAGCAAGGGTAGAAACTGTTATGATTTCAGCTTTTTGCCAGGGTCTTCCTTTCTGATCCGACTGGATCTCTGTATCCTAACGTTCTAGAATCTTCCCTTAAAATCTGCTCGAGTTTGACGAGTGGGGAAGCGGGCTCTTCCTTCCCCTGCAGCCTTCCCGGAAGGTGTCCCGTAAGCAGCCAAGGGGAGGCGCCGGGCGCTGGGGTGAGCGTCCTTAGCTAGTTCTCCTGGGGGACCGAGGGCAACAGTGACCCCCTGGGAAACCTTAAAACCTGTGGATTTGAGGGGAGGGGTAAATTGATGTCTCTCATTTCTTGTTTTTTTGTATTTGTTTTTTGACACACTATGATGTCCCTCCAGTTTTTGTCTCACTGTGTAGCCCAGGCTGGCCTCAGACTTACAGTGACCCTCCTGCTTCAGCCTCCAGAGTGCTACAGGCATACGCCAGCACACCTGGTGATACAGCTCATTTCTGGACACTGCTGCTGTCTGACCCAGCTCAGGCCTCATGAATCAGACAGAGGCCCGCGGCCCTGGCAAAGCGGGAAGAAACTGAACTGTTCCCCCCTCGGCCAAGCAGTCTGTGCTTTCTTTTCCTTACAAATTCAGAGCTGTAGAAGAGGGACCCTAATATTCAGAAGAGACTCTGCCAGCCAGGTGAGAAGACTGGCTGTTCCTTTTTCTCCCGCTTTCTGGCTGCCCGTGCGGAGGGGGGCGTCCCTGGGAGGCCGGCGCGGCTGCCCCGGCTCCAGGTCACCGCCAGGTGGCCTCCGTCCCCACCCATCAGCGCCGCCGGGGCCAGCCCCGCGGTCTGCAGGGCGTCCCACCCAGGCACTGGTGGGGCGGCAGGTGTCCGGGGGTTCCCACAGGCTGTGTCCGGAGCGTCTCCGCGCGGCGCTGACCCTTGGCGGAACCCGGGGTTTGCCCCGTGTCGTCTCGGCGGGGTTTCTGCATGCGCTGAGTTTGGGGCTTTGGCTCCTGAAATTGGTCCCATGCACATGGGACTTCGGCCCTGTGCAGGGAGAGGCGAAGGCCAGCTCTGTGCCTGGTGCACCCACACGCACATACACTGGAAGGCTGAGTCAGGGCGGCCTCCGGGCAAGGGGACTGAGAGCTCTGTCAGAGGCAGCTTCCTTCCCTGTCGTGCTTACCCCAAGGTGAGAGAGAGGAGACCACCCACCCCTCCCACCAACCGGCGGAGTAAAACACTGTAGCAGAAAGAAATGGGATTTTTTTTTTTTTTTCAGGACCTTTGCGCTGAGGTATGTCCCCAGCCCTTTTATTTTTTAGTTTGGAAACGGGTGTCACTAAGTCCGTTGTCCAGGCTGACCTGGAATTGCCACCCTCCTGCCTCAGCCTCCCAGAGTGCTGGGGTTCCGGGCGAGCCCCACCACAGCTGGCCAAAATGGTGAGGTTTGGAGCTGGAATTTGGTGCCAGGGTTCCCAGCGGTCTTTGGTGACGGGTCTGAGCCAGGTTCTCCCAGTAGCACAGGCTCCCGGCCTGGTTCATTCCCAAAGCAGCCGGGAGGATCTCTGAGGCCATGCGGAGCCGACCTGTCTACACAGCCAGGTCCTCGCCTGGTTGCTGCAGGCCATATAGACTGGTGGTGAAGAGTGGATGTGCTGCCAGGAGCAGGTGGCCCCCGAGGGCCTCGCTGGAGCGGGCGAGAGAAGCAGCCCACCGACCAACTGACCGACCAAGGAGGGGGCAGCAGTTTCCGGCGCCTCCCCCAGCCAGCCTGGCGTCGCCGCCGCCCCCGAGGAGCCTGGACAGCAGGGGCTGCGCAGGGCGCGAGCTGGCCCGCGTCATCCCATCTTGTGTCGGGGGCGGGGAGCAAGGTGCGGGTTCCCAGGAACAGGCTTGGTAAAGAACTTTTACCTTCAGGAGAAAAGAGGAAAGGAAAACCCTGCAGTGACTGAGGGGTTCACCTCCTGCCCGTAGGACTCGGACTCTCGCTCAGAAGCTGTGCCTGTCACGCACGATGCTCTGTTTTTATTTTTAAAATTTAAGCTGGGCCTGTAATCCCAGCACTCGGGAGGCTGAGGCAGGAGGATCACTGTGTGTGAGGCCAGCTTGGACTACGCAGTGAGTTCAAGGCAGCCCGCACTGCAAAGCGAGACCTTTCTCACCAGCACACCCTCTCCCGCAAAAAAATCCCTCAGAAATAAGTAAATAAAATAAAAATTGAAATCTAACAGCCCACCTCCTCTCTCTATTCGCTATTTCTGTCTCTCCGCATGCCTCTGTCTGTCTCCGGTTTCCTTTTATTCTTGCTTATCCAAAAGTCAAATTTAAGACTCGGAACGTTGCTTCCCCCGGCCGGAGCACCCGCTGCGTTTGCGGGGACGCAGCGGAGGTCGGCCAGGGAGGCGGAGGAGGGAGCGCTCAGCCCCGCTTCGGGGCGACTGTCCGCCCTGCGCAGACTGGGGGCCCCTCCTTCACACAAACGCCGCCCGACGGGAACCTGCGCAGGGCCGGTCTCCTGGGAGGGTGGCTTTTCCCCCCAGTGGAAACATTTGACTCAATCTAATTGTTAATGACGTCTGTTTAAGGTGCACACGTGAGGTTTCGCGACCCACGGGCACAGTCTATGGTGACCACAGCCCAGGGCGACAGCGAGCGCGCCCCTCGGTCCTGCCCACCTGGCTGGGTTTTCCTGCGGGCCAGGGACGCCGCAGGGACCCGAGCGGGCTGAGGGGGCGGGGCCGGGGCCTCGAGGACATCGGCTTCCCCAGCCCTCCCGCTGTCCTCTCTCTGATGCCAGCGATCCGATGACTTCCTAAATTTTAGCCCGGGAATCATTAGGACGCCCCTAAACCACAACCCAGGTAATGCTCAGGGAGGGGTGGTGTTTAGAGTAGAAGGAAGAGGGTATGACTCGGCTCCTTTGTTTCTAACTGTAGTAATCTTACAAGGTTAGCTTTGACAAAGGATTTTAAAACTGCACACGATGGTGCACACCTGTGATCCCAGCATTCAGGAGGCCGAGGCAGGAGGATCCCTGCAAGATTGAGGCCCTCCTGGGCAACATAGTGATTGGAGGTCTGGGCTTGGTGGGTTATTATCAGGACACCTATTTAATAATTCACCGAGCGTCCGTGCCGGGCAGAGCAGCAATAAACTACTGTGTGCTTTTCATTTTGTGTCCTTTTATATTACTGGATCATTATAACAAAGAGCTATTTGCTTTAGTCTTTCAGTTTAATAAGAGGTTTTGAACTAGATGTGTTTGATTAGGCTCTTTCTATGAGTTTCTCCTATTAGAAAAGAAAGCAGTGTCGCGGCGTTACTTTTATTAACCCATCCCGTGTCCATCAAATTAGAGCTGCAAGGAACATAAAGAGACGGCAGGCGTGGTGTCCTGCAAGCTTATTGCGCCTTCTCACCAGCCCGAGCTGGGCCGCAGCAGGAATGGGGGGTTTCCCGGCAGTCCTTACTGAACCCTCTGTTTATGATCAGTAAGGCCCAACTGAGAATGTTCGGCTCCAGTAAGTAGTGTGCAGCTCCCGGAATCCCTGCTACCTCTGCCTAAAAAGGCCCCACCTGCTGGGTGTGGTGGTGCACGCTTGTCATCTCAGCACTCAGGATTACTGGAGAGGCTGAGACAGGAGGATCTCTCAAGTTCGAGGCCAGCCTGGGTTGCATAGTGAGTTCAAGATCGGCCTGAACTGCATAATGAGAAAGTTTTAGGAGGTCACTTGCTTACTCATTTAATATCTTTTACCTTATTTGTTTCTCGTAATGTGCGCACACCTCTTCTCCAGCACCACATGGAGAATTTCCGCTGGCCATGTGCCCCAGGGCGGGTTTGGAGGAGCCAGAGGGAAGCGAGGCTAAATGGCGTGCGGGAGGAGAGCAGAAGGGGAGGTGAAGGTGGGGCGGCGCAGGCTCTGCGCGGGTTCAACCCCAGGGGCAGCCCCGGGGCGGGCGGGAGGTCGCTGAGGACCTGTGCCCCACAGTGGCCCATAGTCCGAGGCCTAGGATGAGATTCGCTGGCTCTCTTAACTGCACCTGCCTGGCAGCAGATGCCGACAGGGGTCTGAGTGCAGGCGGTTTCTGGAGCGGAGAGGGAAAGAGGATATGCGGGGAGAAAGAAGCCCCGCAAGGAAGTCGGAGGCTGGAGCAGGAGGACCACAAGTTTGAGCTCAGCCTGGGCAATTTGGCCACTTAGGGAGCCCCTGTCCCCAAATAAAAATGCTGAGGATGTAGCTCAGCGTGAAAGGCCCTGGCTCAATCCCCAGGGCCAGAAAAGACAAGTATTTAAGAGCCCGCTGGGAAGTGTAACAACCCAGTCATTGTCTTTATTTGTTTATTTTTGTTTTTTTGAGACAAGGTCTAGCTACGTGGCCCAGGCTGGCCTTGAACTCAAGGCAGTTCTCCTGCCTCAGCCTCCTGCATGCTGGGATTACATGCATGTACCACTATGCCCGGCCCAGTCCTTGTCTTTTTTTTTCCAAAGTGAAAAAAAAAAAAAAAAATTTCAAAACTAGATAATGGGAGGGTAACAGTGGTGCATATTGCAATCTTTAAATTAGTTACTCAGAGTACAAGATATAAGCATTTAATTGTCCAAACAATATTAGCACAAACCTTTCTTTTCAATGAACTAAGAGAAATTAGTAGTATAACTATCTTAACTGTCTTGTGTATATAATTTATTTATTTATTTTGCTTTTCCTTTCCTTCTTTTCTCCTTCCCCCATCCCAGTTTCTCTTTCCTTTTGAACAGTTTCTTCACATTTCACAATATCTATTATACATTTTGGATCTTATTTACTCTTTCAGCTGCTCATACTAGGGAGACAGTATAATGTTTGCACATGTGTGTCTGGTTTATTTCACTTATGAGTATGGCCTTGATTTGCATCCATTTACCTATAAAAGTCTCCAGTTTATCTTTTTTATGGCTGAGTAGTACTCCATTGTATGAAAAGAGCACATCTTTTTTTATCCATTCCTCAGTTGATGGGCCTTGTGTTTATAAAACCCTCCACTGATAACTTCCAGGAAGAACAGGGAAGTGCTAGAGCCACAACTTTCAGGGTTCACATCCACAGAGTAGAAGACAGTCCTGGAGATAGCAAAAGGGCAGTCATGCTCTGGCTGAGCCGTAGGAAAGCACCATTCGAGCTGTGCCCAGCAGTGCAATGGTACTGTATTCCCAGCTACTGGGGAGGCTGAGACAGGAAGACGGCGCGAGCCCAGGAGCTCAAGGTCAGCCTGGGCAACATAGCAAGACCCCGTCTCAAAAACAACACAAAAAGTTGGTCTTTGGTCAAAAACAGTTACGTGAGCAATTTGTTTCCACTTATAAGGAATGGTATATAGCGCCTGCAAGGTCTGGAGCTTGATTGCTGATACCAAGAAAATTTTTTTTTCCACACAAGAAAAGGTGTATCAACTAACTTTCTTGATGAGGTACATCAGTTTTTCTTTTTCTTTTTGGTACTGGGAATCAAACTCCTGACCTCAGGCTTGCCAGGCAAGCGTTTATGCCGCTGAGCTACATCCATGGCCCAAAGGAATCTTTTTTTTTTCTGTTGTTGTTTTTGTGGGGTTTTTTTCTGGTACCGGGAATTGAACTCACAACCTTGCGCTTGCCAGGCAGGCGCTGTGCCGCTGAGCTAAACCCCCAGCCCCTTGATGAGGTACAAAAGCCTGGGTGTTGTCATGGCTGCCTCAAAAAGTCATTTTTACGTGTTTGCCAGATGCAGCATGTACTTTTTTTTTTGTCTTTTTGAGACAGGGTCTCACCACGAAGTTCAGGCTGGCCTTGAGCTCACTTTCTAGCCCAGGCTGGTCTCGAACTTGCACTGATCCTCCTGCCTCAGCCTCCTGAGAGCTGGGATTACAGGTGTACACCATCACGCCTGGCTAGCATGTACTTTTATTTTTTGTTTTTACCTTCCTTTTCTCTTGTTCTGCCCAGGTTCACTCTGCAGAACTGGTTTCTCTGGCACCCATTCACCCCTCACTTCTCAAATAAACTCTTGACACCTTAAAAGAAAAGTCATACAGAAGAGCTGGCTTCCAATACAAAAAGCTTCAAGAATACCTTAATCAGCTTATTTTACTTACAGTTTCTTTTTTATATATGACAATAATAGTTTAAAAGGAGCTTTCCAAAGAAGTGTGAAAAACGCTTTTCAAAAGTCCAAACTAAAATTTTACGTGAGATAACATTGCGTCTTTAGTTGCCATTTCCTCTTTCTTGAGGACAAAATAACAGACATCTTGGCCAGGCATGGTGACGCACCCCTGTCATCCCAGCACTCGGGAGGCTGAGGCAGGAGGATCAGTGCGAGTTTGAGGCCAACCTGGGCTGCATTGTGAGTTCAAGGCCAGCCTGAATTACAAAGCAAGACCCCGTCAAATACCCAACCAAACTCGAACAAACAACAACAAAAAACACCAGACGTCTTAAGGAAACTGGCTCCGATCTGAAGAAGCTCTTTTCCCTCCAGGGGCGTCGGGTGCGGTGAGGAAGGTGAAGCAGGGTTCTCAGATCTCGGCTTCTCCCCCAGCCCTGGGGACAGACCTCCCCTGGTTTTCTCCAGCACTTCCTCCTGCCCACGTCCTAGCTTCCCCTCTATGCCTGGCCCCTAATCCGTGCTGGGTTACGGTGTTAGGTTTGCTGTTAGATAAGGCCGAGTTCTATTCTTCTCCCTGGAGTGAGCCGGCACTGGGGATCAGAGGGAAGGCACTCCCGCCGCCGCCTGCGGGGCTGTCACGCCTCAGCCCCGGTCCCCACCGGCGGCTCCGTCCCCGAGACCCTCCGTGTCCTGCTCTGCGTTTCTCCCTGGACACGGCCGCACTGCTGGGTCACCAGGGTTTCAGTATTTTCCTTTACACCGCCGGGCCCCTTCCATCGCAGGCAAATACTTGGGGTCTGCGGCGGTCGTCCCGTTCCTGGTGCAGATCAGGGCTGTCTCACCGCCTCGCTCTCCTGAGTGGCAACGGTTTGCCTGGCGGTCCTGTTGCGCCTTCTGCATAGGTGACCCTTTCATCAGCAAAATCTTCCTTCTCACGTCCTCCCCTCCTCTGTCCTTTCCCTCGAGGGGCCGGCCAGCGCCTCCCCCTACTGTCCAGAGGTTAGAGACGGTGCCGTCCTCGTCCTGCGCTTCCTCAAGCCAGTGCCTCTAAAGTTCACTTAAGTGTAATGTTTAGGAAGAGCTTTGGGAACTGGGCGTGGTGGTGCATACCTAATCTCACTGTGATGGAAATTCTAAAAATTTAAAAATCAACTACTAGTCACACATCAGACACCATATTGGGACCAAATGAGATCATGCAGCCCACCGCGTAGCTGTCTGTTAGACTCACTCAGCCTCGGCTGACTGCACCCAGCTACAAACCAGAGACAGCGTGACCCAGCTCGGTGTGACGGTGCCCAGCTGCACAGCCTGTGTTTCCAGCCCTCAAACACACTCTGATTGCCAGCTTGTTTCAAGGACTTTCTGCTCAGCAGCGAAGAAGAACTGATGCTACCCAATAAAAATCCACCACGTTTTTAAGCCTTTGTAGCGCTTGCTTGCACAACTTATATAAACTAAGCCCAGGGTCCAGGCATATAGCTCAGTGGCATAAGCACCTGCCTGGCAAGCACAAGGTCCTGAGTTTGATTCCTGGCACCAAAAAATAAATTAATAAATAAACTGAGCCTAAAGCCGGCTCTGGCTAATGCTTTGGGAGTGATCCCCCATCAGCCTACCAGCGTAATAAAGTTGGTTGCCTTCCAACTCACTGGTGCAGAGTGTTTTCCATTTGGTTCAGTACCGAGTTCCATAAAAGCACCACTCAGGAGGCTGAGGCAGGAGGATCTCTATGTTTGAGGCCTGCCTGGGCTACATAGTAAGTTCAAGACCAACTACACAGCAAGACACTGTCTCAAAAGACTAAAGCCATTGCCAGGCATGGTGGCACACGCCTGTAATCCCAGCACTTGGGAAGCTGAGGCAGGAGGATCGTTGGGAGTTTGAGACCAGCCTGGGCTACAAAGTGAGCTCAAGAGCCAGGCATGGTGATACATGCCTATAATCCCAGCACTTTGGAGGCTGAGGGAGGAGAATCATTGCAAGTTCAAGACCAGCCTGGGCTACAAAGTGAGCTCAAGCCCACCCTGAACTGCATAGTGAGACCCTGTCTCAAAAACAAAACAAAACAAAAATAAAAACAAAAGATAAAAGAACAAAAACTAAACTAAACTAAAGCCAGGGCTGGGGATATAGCTTAGCAGTGCAACACCTGCCTGGCAAGCATGAGGGCCTGAGTTTGATTCCTGGTAACACCCCAAACAAAAAACTAAAACCAAAACCCAAACAAAACAAAAAGCTCTGGTATATGATCTGTACAAAATTTTAAAAATTTCTTGTTCGTGAAGGGCTTTAAAAAAGTTAAATGAGGAATTTCATCTAAAACCTTTTCTACATCATCTGAGATAATGCAATTTATCTTTTTTTTCCCAATCAGTGAAGTGAATTCATTTGCTAGATTATCACACACAGAACCATCTTTGCATTTTTGAGATAAATCCTATTTGCTAGGAGTCAATTAGCCGTTCTTTAAAGACCTGTACATCCTCATTCATAAACGGCGAGGACAGCCTGTGACTCCCTTTTACCGGGCTCCTCCCTGATCCGGAACCCGAGATCACAGGGCTGTCAGCACACGGCCTGCGCAGCCCTCAGCCTTTTGCTGTTTTCTGGTACAACCCGCAGGACGCGGACACTGAGAAGACGTGAGCTATGCTCCCAAGTGTGGTGGTCTGTCAACCCCTTAACCTTGGGGGGGGGCTGACTCCCTTTTTAATTTCCTGCATACTTGTTGGCTTATTCAAATTCCTAGCACCCATTGTATCATGTTTTCTTTTTTCGTCTTTTTGAGACAGGGTCTCACTGTGCAGTTCAGACTGGCCTTGAGCTCACTTTGTAGCCCAGGCTGGTCTTGACCTCACAACAATCCTCCTGCCTCAGCCTCCCAAGTGCTGGGATTACAGGCGTGTGCCACCACGCCTGGCTGTATCATGTTTTCTAAGAAGTATCCATTTCATTCTGGCCATAACATGTATTAGTGGATAGCTGCTTCCAAGATTTAGCTATGGTGGGCTGTGCTGCTATGAACATGGGTGTGCGTGGATCCCTGTAATACGATGACTGTCGCTCTTCTGGAAAGATATCTAGAAGGCAACTAGCTGGGTCAAGTAGGATTTCTAGTTTCAGTCTGAGGAATCTCCAGACTGATCTCGACAGTGGTTATGCTATTTACATTCCCACCAGCAGTGTAGAAGGCTTCCTTTCCCCACAGCCTTGTCAGCACTTGTTATTGTCTGATAGCTTGATGATGGCCATTCTCTCTGGGGTAAGATGGAATCTTGGTTTGAGTTGAGTTCTTTTTGTTTGTTTGTTTGGTTTTTGAGACAAGGTCTCACTGTGTAGTTCAGGATAGCCTTGGACTCATTATGTAGCACAGGCTGGCCTTGAACTCCTGGAGATCCTCCTGCCTCAGCCTCCTGAGTGCTGGGATGACAGTGAGCACCACTTCCTGCTGTGCAGAAGCCCTGCCACAGCCCTCCCAGCAGAGGAAC
This sequence comes from Chinchilla lanigera, assembly GCF_000276665.1. Classification (NCBI taxonomy): domain Eukaryota; kingdom Metazoa; phylum Chordata; class Mammalia; order Rodentia; family Chinchillidae; genus Chinchilla; species Chinchilla lanigera. The sequence continues at coordinate 10,521,645 of NW_004955402.1, forward strand.
AGGGCTCGGGTTTTGTCTCCCAGCCATAGCTGTCCCCGCCTGTCCCGTTGCCATCCCGTCTTATGGTGGTGACACTGATGACGTGGAAATGACAGATGCACCTAGAGTGAGCTCTGCGAAGTCATCAGGGTCTCTGGTCAAATTGTGGTTTGCTTCTCACCACAGCCTCTTGGGACTGGGCCTCCTCTGCACAGTGGGGTGGTGGTCTCCATCCCCAGAGCCGTCAGCCATTACAAATCAGCCAGGGATGTTAGATTCTTAAAATGCTGCGTAGCTGGGCGAGGTGGCACATGCCTATCATCTGGGAACCCAGGAGGCTGAGGCAGGAGGATCACCAAGTCCAAGGTTAGCCTGGGCCATATAGGGAGACCCTGTCTCAAATAAAACAAAACATTGTATATTGTGGATTATTGGAATAGCTTGAGCAGCTGTCCTCTGTCGAGTGGTCACTGCGTGTCAGGTCCAGGATGGTGAGCGCCGTGCAGTTGTTCTGTAGAAATCTTGTAACAGGGCAGGGCTGCAAGATGATTTCCCGGCATCCACTTCGTGGGCAGACACCCGGGCTCTGAACTCAGACCACTCGACCAAGGCGGCCCGTGGCTTAGCGCGACAACAGCACGCTTCCCCTTGCAGCCAAGTTCCCTCGCCTGCTTTGGTTTTTGAGACATGGTCTCACTTCATAGCCCAGGCTGGCCTCCAACTCAGAATCCTCCTGCCTCAGCCTCCTGAGTGCTGGGATGACAGGCGAGCGCCACCACACCGGGCTGTCCTTCTCTTTTCTCTCTCTCTGCTTCCTTGACTGCTTGTCCCTGTTACAGTGGACAGCTTTCAGGTCGCTGGCAGCCTCAGGAGCCGGCGTGCGGGAAGGCAAGGCTGCCCACAGCGGAGACCGGAAGGTGTGCCTTGCTCAGCCCGGCTACAACCTGAGGCTGCGAGCAGACGACGCCCAGACGTCGGGAACGCAGTGTGCTGGGGGACCCGCCGGATCCGGAATTCATCTCCAAGCTCCCCGGACACGGCAAAGTCCCCCGCAGCTCTTGGACAATTTAGGAAGCTGCCGCCAGGATTAGAGAGCGCTCGCCAGCCTCCCGGGCTGTTCCTTTGGCTCCGGTCAGCGGTGGCCAGGGTGGGCACCGCAGCGGGGTGGGCACGGATGCCCTGAGCTCAAAGGAAGGGCTGGCGAGTGGCCAGGGTGGGCACCGCAGCGGGGTGGGCACGGATGCCCTGAGCTCAAAGGAAGGGCTGGCGAGTGCTCACCACGTGCCGGCTCGGTGCCCGTGCGGGCCTCCCCCCGGCTTCCGTGTGAAGTAGGGCTTTTCTCCACCTTGCTCCTGGGGTTCACAGACAGCTTGCCCACGATCGTGCAGCCAGTCAGCAGCAGAGGCAAGATGCCTGCACCGCAGCGGGCATGGGGGCACACGCCTGTCATCCCAGTGCTTCAGAGGCTGAGGCAGGAGGATCTCTGTGAGTTCAAGGCCAGCCTGGGCTCCCTAGTGAGACCTTGTCTCAAAACAAAACAAAACAAAACAAAACCAAAACTGAAGGACAAGACAGGACAGGACAAACGTCCTTCCCCCATCGGTGTTTGCTGTCATCGTGTGTCCTTGGTGGTGCTGGTGCTGGGTGCCAGCCGGAGCACAAGCGGGAACCTCTGTTCATTCCAGTTGGAGAAACGGTCACACACACAGGAGGGACTGGACCCGGGGCGGGGGTGGCTCTCAGGACACGCGGGACGTGGGGAGGGCGGGCGAGGGAGCGCAGTCCAGGGCCCGAGCGGGAAGGCTGTGGGTGGCCCCTCTGCGTACCCTCGAGCTGGCCTGCGTCTCGGCCAAGCGCCCGCTGCGATGCCTCGGCCCCTGCGACACCGCAGCTTCCCCCCGGTAACCCCGCGATGGGCGTCATATATGGTTTCACTTGGATTTTGCATCTTTGAAGAAAGACGGGAGGTTTTATTCATTTATTTATTTACTTTGGGGGTTTTTTGAGTCAGGGTTTCCCTATGCAGTTCAGGCTGGGATTACAGGTGTGTGCCCCGATGCCCGGCTCCGCCTTTCCTTTTTAAAATAACACGACTAGGGTTGCGGCTGAAGCTCTGTGGTAGAGTTCTTGCCTAGCATGCATGAGGCCTGGATTTGATCCCCAACACCGCAAAAAATAAGCATAAAAACTCGGTTCTTCAACGTAAGCTCGTTGCTTGGATCAGGTGGGCGGGTCCCAGGGGCAGGGACCGTGGCAGCCTACAGGGAGCACACAGGAGCTCTCAGTTTTGCTGAGAACGGGTTTCTGCCGGTAAACCCAGCACTGTGAGAGGCCGAGGAGCGAGGATCACAAGTTTGAGCCCACAGTGGGCTACTTATTGACTTAGCAAGACCCTATTTCAAAATGAGGGGTGTGGGCTGGGGATTTAGCTCAGCGGCAAAGTGCCTGCCTGGCAATCGCAAGGTCGTGAGTTTGGTTCCTGGTACCGGAGAAAAAACAAAAAACAAAACAAAATGAGGGGTGGTCAGTTGGGGACATAGCCCAATGGGAAGGTCATGGGTTCCTTTTCCAGCACCACACATGCACAGAATGTGTAGTCTTTAACAGCTCATGGGCATGGTGGTGCACACCTGTAATCTTAGCACTCAGGAGGCTGAGGCAGGAGGATCCGCCAGGCTGGGCTACAGTGAGCTCAAGGCCAGCCTGAACTGCATGGCGAGGCCTTGTCTCCAAAAAGACAAGCAAACAAACAAAGCAAAAGCAAAGGTGTGGTGGCATATACCAGGAATCTCAGCACGGGAAAGGCTGAGGTAGGAGGATTGCCTTGAGTCTGAGGTCAGCCTGGACTATATATCAAGACCCTGTCTCAAAAAAAAAGCAAAGGTGCCAGCCATGGTGGCCCACGCCGGTAATCCCAGCGCTCGGGAGGCTGAGGCAGGAGGATCCTTGCGAGTTCAAGACCAGCCTGGCCTACAAAGTGAGCTCAAGGCCAGCCTGAACTGCATAGTGAGACCCTGTCTCACAAAGGCAAAAAGAAAAAGCATAAGCTAAACCCACCAGGCAAAACGTCCCGTGTGGGCAAGTGCTGGGACGACCCAGCAGCCTTAGACGCCTACACGCAGGCCCTTGGGGAGGAGAGTGTCACCGCGGGCCAGGCCCCCGGGAAGCCTCTGTCCGAGCGAGGCCGTCGTCACCGCGGGCAGGCGTCGCCCC
>NW_004955402.1:10525193-10529748 GCF_000276665.1 Chinchilla lanigera
TCCCCGCCAGCGCCGCCCGCTGCCGCCTCCCTGGGACTCGGCGCGGCCCTGGAGCTGTCCCCTCCCCTGCCCTGCCTGGGGCGACACCAACAGGGACGGCGTGGCCCCCGGGCGCGCCCAGAGAGCCCGGTCTCTTCTGGCCTCCGAATCCCACAGCTGGATGCAGCCTGGGCCTTGGACGGCGGAGAACTAGAGGCGGCAGTGGTGTTCGCCTGTAAAGCCAGCACTCTGGGAGGCTGAGGCAGGAGGGTTTCAAGTTAGAGCCTGTCCAGGCAATTTAGCAAGAGCTTGTCTCAAACATAAAAAGTAAATAAGGGCCGGGGATGGAGCCCAGCTTGCAGGCTCAGGTTCGGCCGCAGTGGATGGGAATGCAGTGCCCGGACTCCACCCTTTGCCGGGAGTGCCGTGCGCAACTCCTGGGAGCACCCTGTCTTCGAGAACTCAGATGCCCATTCCAAGGCCCTGACTGAAGGCCTCTGAGAGGGACGGGGCGGAGGCCCAGGGTGGAGCTGAGGTCATCTTGCCTGGTTTGGATCCGATGCTTTGCTCTCTGAGCCTGTCCCCTGTGAGGGATACTCCCTTGCTCCAGGGGGCTTTTCTGAAGCAGCCACGTCTCCTTTGGTGTGAGGTCCTGGGACTGAACCCAGGGCTTCACTCTGAGCTGCATCCCCAGCCCTTTTAATTTCTTTATTTTGAGACAGGATTTTGCCAGATTGCTAATTTGCCCAGGCTGGGCTTGTGCTTGGGATCCTCCTGCCTCAGCCTCCCAGAGTGCTGTGTGCCCAGGTTCCTGTCACCATGCCCGGCCTGCCTCTTCTTACAAGTGTTCCCTCCAGTCCCTTCTTGTACAGCCGTGGTGAGAGCGGCCCGGTATCTGCCACACGCTTGAAGCTACTCTTGTCTGGGGGCCTTGACCTCCGAGGAGCCGAATCCACCTCCTGGTCTCATCTTCGCGGCCACGTCAGGCAGGCTGACCTCTTGCCCTTGACCTCTGCTCACTGGCTTCTTCGGGTCTCCTCAAGCTCCTCAGAGAGCCCCGGAGCCTCAGCGTCTCCCCGGCCCCAGGGACCTCCCTCCCCTTGTCCTCATGTCCATGGTTCCCTGTTCTGTGGCCCCAACATCCAGCTTTAACCCCTCACGTCTGGACAGATTCACCCATGTCCCCCTTGCTGGGAGAGCCCTGGGCTGCAGACTGTATTGTTCAGAAGCTGTAAACATTTACTGAACGGGTGAACAATGGATGCAGACTTCTGTTTTTTGGTGTTTTTGAGACAGGTTTCACTATGCAGTTCAGGCTGGCCTTGAGCTCACTTTGTAGCTCAGGCTGGTCTCAAACTTGCAACGGTCCTCCTGCCTCAGCCTCCTGAGTGCTGGGATTACAGGCATGCGCCTGCTCAGTCACAGACTTTTAATGTGGTAATATGACGCAAGCAGGCATTCATGCATTAGCTTTGTTTCCTTGAGACGAGAGACTCGCTCTGGAGTAGAAGGTGGCCTTGAACTCCTCCTGCCTCAGCCTCTTGTGTGCTGGGGTGACAGGCGTGGGCCACCACACTCCCCTGTACTTTATTTTACTTAATCCTCACATTGATTCTACCAGGAGCCCGAGGCATAGGGTGAATTGGGTTGTTCAAGATCCCTGCTTGTGTTGTGCAGGGTTAGAACTCATACCTGAAGGCCCAGGTCAGCCCGGCCTGGGCCTCCTGTCCTATCGGCAGTTCTAGGTCTTCGCCTCCCTTTGACCACAACCGTCCTCTTTTGTCTCGGTGTGAATTTGAGAAGCTCTAAACCAGCCTGACTTCATAGTCTTATGCAAAAACCTAACTGACCGGGATGGAATGCAAATACAGCTCCAAGGCAGGAGCCTGCTGGGGTCTGGGCTGGCCCGGCCCCTGTGCAGAGGCTCAGCTTGCTCTTCCTAACGGTCTCGGTCTCCCAGAGCTCTAGGCGGGAATCGGCGTGGGAGAGCTACAAACATGCGAATCCCAACCAAAACAGCCCACCTCGCCTTGGCAGGGCGGCCGCGTAAGCAGCACCGCCACGCGGGAGACAGCGAGTGTGTGCGAGGACATTTTCCCTTCGGAGGTTCAGCCTGGACCCAGCCTCTCCTGAGTGTGGTGTCCCAGGAGAAGCAATGCGCTGCCAGGTACAGCGCAGGGTGGTGAGTGAAGTTTGAATTTCAGGTAAGTAATGAAGAAGATGCTACCCCCGCGTGGCGGTGCACACCTGTCACTCTGGGAGGCTGAGGCAGGAGGATCGAAAGTTCTAGCCCAGCCTGGACAACTTCGTGACTTAGTGAGCGCTGTCCCCAAATTTAAACTAAATAACAAAATAAAGAGGACTAGGGATGCGCCTCAGGGAGAAGGCGGTGTGTCGGTCGGACCCCAGTACAGCACATACACAGGTCGTACTCTGTCACCCAGATGACACATGCAATACTCCTGTGTGCACACGCGCACACACTCACACACACACACACACACACACACACACACACACACGACTGGATGTTACCTGAAATCCACATTCTGTGGGGTCTCCTGTATGTTTTGGTTTTTCATTTTTGGCACTTTGGGGACGGGCCGCAGGGCCTGGCGTCCTGCGTTTGTGTCTGCTGGGCTGGCGCCTGCGCCCCATGGCCGGCGGGCTGCCCTCGGGGAGCGTCAATAATAGCACCACGAGGTGGCTGCCCGCGCCAGGGCCAGCGCTGCCCTTTACCCTGCTGTCTCCTTAAGCCTCTTATCAGTGACCGGAGGTAGCAGCTGCCTCCTTGTTCTGGTTAACGCAGCAGGGTCTGCTGGTTTTGGGGGGCGGGTGCCCACACGTACCACTCCTGAGCGTTTGCAGTTCCTCCACCCCTTCTTTCTTGTTTCCCTGTCCGCTTATCTCCAAGGATTGGTGATTTCCCGTCATCTCGCCTTTTTTTTTTTTTGAGGCAGGGTCTTGCTGTGTAGTTCAGACTGGCCTTGATCTCAATATGTAGCCCAGGATGGCCTTGAACTCATGGCAATCCTCCTGCCTCAGCCTCCCGACTGCTGGGATCACAGGTATGCAGCACCAGGCCTGGTTTGCCTTTCTTTTATTCATCCATTTGCTTTTACATTAGGGTTCTCCTGTTAGAGAAAGCTCGTCACAATTAGCATAATGGTCTCAAGTTCTGTTTTCCTGAAGGTGATACAATCTCATTCCCCTTTATGGCTGAGTAATATTCCAGTGTGTGTGTGTGTGTGTGTGTGTGTGTGTGTGTCTGGGTGGGGGGAACCTAGGCTATGTCAGAGCTTAGCTAGTGTGATTGGTGTGGCTATAAACACGAGTGTGCATGGATCATCAGTATGATGTCTTTAACTCTTGCAGGAATGTACTGGCTCAAATGGAGCTGCTCTTTGCAGATTTTGGAGGCACCTCCGTGTGGACTCCCACCGTGCTATTTTACCTTCTCACCAGCAGTATTGAAGGGTTCCCTCCCCTACACCCTCAGCAGCATTTGTTGTCTTTTGTGGCTAAAGAGGTCGAACATTTGTTCCATGTACTTACTGGGCATTTGCACTTCTTCTTTTGAGAGGCATCTATTTAGTTCATCTGCTCATTCTGGGGGGTCGTTTGTTTCTCAGGGATTGTTTGTGGAGTTCTTTATGTAGTCTAGATATTAGTCCTCCTGGGAAAGAGTAGACAGCAAAGTTCTTCTCCCGTCCTGTGTGTTGCCTTCCATTCGGTTCATTGTTTCCTTTGCTGTGGGGGAGCTTTATAATTTGATAGAATCCCATCTGCTAATTCTTGATATTATTTCCTGTGCTGTCAGAGTTCTGTCCAGGAAATCCATGCCTGTGCCGAAGACTTCAAGTGCCTCCCCTACGTCATCTTCCAGCAGCCTCAAAGTTTCCGTTTTTATACCTGGGTCTTTCATGGTTTGATTTGATTTTAGTACAGGGCGAGCCACACGGGTCTGGTTTCATGTTCTGCACCGGGTAACCAGTTTTCCCAGCATCCTTTGCAAAGGAGCCTGTAGATTTTTGGCCCCTCTGGCTGCAGTGCTCAGGGCCATGTCCCCGTCCACTGTCCTGTCCCCAGGGCCACAAGTCCTTTTTGTTACCCCCTCTGTGTGGACAACTTCAACTCCGGATCGCAATGCTCCTGCTTTGCTTTTTGCTCGGGATTGCTTTGGCTGTGCAGGGGCTCTCTGATTCCACGTGTTAGGATTGGTTTTTCTAGTTGTGTGAGGAACATTGTTGATGTTTTAATAGAGATCGCCTTGGATCTGTGCATCGCTTTGGGGAATGTGGCTATTGAAACAGTATTAATTCCACTGGCCCACAAACAAGAGATGTTTTTCCATTTTCTCAAGTCACCTTCAAAGTCTTTCTTCAGAGTTCTATAGTTTTCCTTATAGAGGTCTTTTGCCTCCTTAGTTAGATTGATTTTCAGGTATTTACTTTTCTAAAGTATTTACTTTTTTTCAAGCTATCACAAATGGCATTATTTTCCTGATTTCTTTCTCAGTGGATTCATTATTGATGTACAACAATGCCACTAATTTTTGTGTGCTGATTTTTATCCC
>NW_004955402.1:10530573-10532207 GCF_000276665.1 Chinchilla lanigera
TCTCTCTCTCTCTCTCACTTTTTTGACACAGGGTCTCACTGTGTGGCCCAGGCTGGCCTTGAGCTCACTATGTAGCCCAGGCTGGCCTCGAAATTGTGGCGATTCTCCTGCCTCAGCCTCCCAAGTGCTGGGATTATCATGCTGTTAAGTTTCTATTCCCAATTTTCATGAAAGAAGACAATCTGAAGGAGCTGTTTTGGACACAGGGTCTCACTGTGCAGCCCGGGCTGGCTTCGAGCTGGTGTCCTCCTGCCCGGCCTTTCAGTGGCTTCTTAGCAGGTCCCTGTGTCAGGGTGGATGCGTTTCCGTTACACACGGGGCTGCATGGGGACCTCGGGGCTGAGTTTTGCCACCTCAGAAGCCCACGATCTTTCTGCTCTTTCTGCAGTGTCTCTGGCGCTGAAGGGCCGACTGCTGGATTTTACACTCAGCTACAATGCAAGGAAAACGCAAGCCAGAAACAGGAAGCCCGGGGAGCCTCGGCAGGACAAGCTGTCCTGGCCCGGTATTATCTGTGGAGTCCTTGAGGTGGGTGACTGGGGAGCTCCCCCACCCACTGCGTCCCCAGGATTTCAACAGGACCTGTGGGATAGGACGCCCTGGAGTCTCTGTCCCAGCTCCACCTTGGCTGGAACACCCGGCCTTTCTTGTCCCTGTTTCTTCATCTGTAAAAAGGGACGATAAGGCCTTCTCCAAGGGGTTGTGGTGAAGATTAACCTTAAAAGCAGCCACGCACCTGTCATTCCAGCATTCTGGGAGGCTGAGGCAGGATGATCTCATTTTGAGACCAGCCTGGGTGACTCAGCAATTTAGCTAGACCCTGCCTTACAACGAGAAATACAAAGGGTGAGGTCATAGCTCAGTGCAAAGGCCTGCGTTCAATCACCAGTTTTTAAAAAAACCAAACAAAACAAGAAAGCCCCTATGCAGTGAGGACACGTGGAATATCAGTCGATGCACGGTAGCTCAGTCCTGCACAATGGGAAGCCCGGCGCGCGGCCCTCAGGATAGGACACCCGCTGCTGCGCTGGGAACCCAGGGAGCAGGCGCCAGCCCATTTGGTCGCGGCCAGACTCTGGTACCAAGACCCTTCCCGAGCTGGCCACATCCCCTGCCCTCCCGTCCGCCCAGCAAGATGACCGCGCCCGCTGTGCACGCAGCAGGCTTCCGCCCAGCGGCAAAAACACCAGGCTCCCAGTCCTGCTCCTCCTCCTGATGAAACTCCACCTGGTCTGAGTCGGTGGCTTATGAAATGCCAAGTGTTGATTGGCTCCGTCTGTGCCATGTGCCTATCCCTGAACCAATCACCGTGGACAGGGGGCTGAAATCATCCTTGGTTCTGACCAATCAAAGGTCAGAAAGTGGGCTGGGGGCGGGGATCCACCAGCAGGTCCCGCAGGCGAGTGGGCCTGTGCCAGGGGGAGCATTGTTATTATTATTATTATTATTCCCTCTTTTTGAGACAGGGTCTAGCTATGCAGTTCAGGCTGGCCTTGAGCTCACTTTGTAGCCCAGGCTGGTCTCGAACTCGCAACGATCCTCCTGCCTCAGCCTCCCAAGTGCTGGGACTACAGGCATGCGCCACCCCAGCTCCGGAAGCAGTATTCTTAGTGACAACCAACGCTCAGCCTGCT
>NW_004955402.1:10536500-10543377 GCF_000276665.1 Chinchilla lanigera
AAAACAAACCTATGGAAAATGTTGATTTTTTAGCTGAGTGGGGCACAACCCAGCACCCCGGAAGGCTGATGCAAGAGGATTGCACGTTTGAGTCCAGCCTGGGCAAATGAGCGGCTGAATGGGACTTCGGCTCAAAATACAATAACAAAAAATTAAAAAGGGCTGGGGATGTAGCTCAGTGCAAAGGTTTAAACCCCAGTAAGGAAAGGAAGGAAGAAAGAAAGGAAGGAAGAATGAAAGAAAAAGAAAAGCGGGAGGGAGGCACGGAGGGAGGGAGGCAGGGAGAACAGCTAGAGAAAGCTGGCGGGCGACGCGCCCCCTGGCGGCGGCTGCGGGAGGCGGCGCGGCTCGGCGGCCGGGTCCCCGCGGGGCACAGGCGGCGACAGCGTCCGCGCGCCTTCCGGGTTCTAGAGCCGTGCGGTTCCTGGGCTCCCGGCGGAACAGAACCCACGAGAAAACGGGGTCCCTCCCGCCCCCGTGCGGGGCTTGAGCCCAGCTCGCGCCCCGCTCCCCGCTGCGGCCGCCGGGCCGTGGGTGCCGCGGAGCTCCAGCCCCGCGCCCAGTCCTTCGGTGGGCAGCCTCCGTGCCGCCCTCGCTGGCCAGAAATGGCTGCACACGTGGCCCTCTCATCTCAGTCCCCATCTCCCCTTCTTTCCTGGTACTGGGGACTGATCGGAGGGGTGCTCTTCCACTGTGGCCTTTTAATGTATTGCTTCATTTTCATTTTGAGATCTCATTTGCGGCCCATGCAGGCCTCAAACTCATGATCCTTCTGCCTCAGCCTCCCTAAGTGCTGGGATTACATCACCCTGGCATCTCTGTTCCCTTTTATTAAGCCCATCTCATGCCCGGTGTTTGGTTTTTGGAGACAAGAGTCTGGCTACATAGCCCAGGCTGGCCTTGAACTCGTGGGAATCTTCCTGCCTCAGCCTCCGAGTGCTGGGGTTACAAGTGTGCATCACCCCGCTGGTTTAACTAACCTCTTTGCGTCCCCTTGGCCCCATATTTCCCACCTGGAAGGATGTTCTGAAGATTACTCAGGTTAATTCCTATCTCTGAGGTGTAGAGAAGGGCCCTATAAATTGTGCTATTTTTATAGCGAGTTAGGGACCAAGTGGGCCAGAGCAATGACAAAGTCTGTTCAGGTCTGGGTCCCGGGGCGCCCTGACAGCCCCGCCTGGGCCTGCCCGGGGCTGCTCCACCCTAGGGAGCCTCGCTGCCCGTGCCTGAGCGCCCCCGACCAGGCGCCAGCGAGGAAGCAGCAACGTGCTTTCCTGGGCCGGCCCTGCTGGCCAAGCCGCTAAAAACTCCCTGCTGGGATCCAAAAAAAAAAAACAAGAAAAACCCTCTGACGGGGCAGATCCCGGAAGTGCTCCTTCCCAGACCTGTGTCAGCAGAAATGGCCGGCCTCGGGAGGCCGGTCAGCCGCAAGGGTCGCCCGCGTGTGCTTCCGGGCCACAGCAGCCGCTCCTGCGGCAGCTCCTGGTGCGGCTTTGAGTTTTTATTAACCCGTCGTCTTATTTCCATTTGCAATCATTACGTCCTCTGGTAACTGTCAAAGATTGTGAGCGAAACTCTCAATCAAAACAGTCGGTGCCCGGATATCTGCTTCACCTCCTTGCTGGGCGCGAGTTGCCAGCACTGTGTGTGTGTGTGTGTGTGTGTGTGGGTGCACGCATGCACGCTGGGGGGGGGGATAATTTAACAAGCAGGTCGAGAGCGGCCCCTCCCTGCTGGGGACACTTACAGGGAGCCACACAGGGCTAATCAAGGTGCACCCGCTGGCCCTGGGGCCAGTGCGATTCCAGCGCTCAGCACCTGTGTCGACCCGGGAGGTGACGCTTTCCTGCCATGCACGGTGGCCTGCGACCAGACAGCAAGTGTTTTGCATCGGTGCAGTGAATCCAGATTCCCAGCTCGCAAAGTGGCCTTGCCTAACTCAGTGTCACCCTCAAGAGCAAAGCAGACTGGAGCTGGTGGCCCACCTCTGTCACCCCGGCACTCCGGAGGCTGAGGCAGGAGGATCAGAAGTTTGAGGCCAGGTCCAGATGACTTAGTGAGGCTCGGTCTCAAAATCAAAACCAAACCAGACCAAACCAAACCCAACAACAAGAACGACAGGAAACCAAGCCCAAAGGGTTCGGGGCTGTAGTTTAGTGGTAGGACCCTCACTTAGCAGGCGTGAGCCCAAGGTTCTGCTGCAGAGTGAGCCAGACCCCAGCACAGTAACAAATGCCTGTGGGCCCAGCTGCTTGAGAAACTGAGGCAGGAAGATCCCTTTAGTTCAGGCATTCATACGCCCGAGAAGCATACTGAAATGTCTCAGAAAAAATACGCAAACTAAGACAAACAAAACAAAAGTGAAGTAGATATTTTCGTTGTTGTTGTTGTGGGTTTTTGTTTTATTTTGTTGTTTGGTTTTTTTGAGACAAGATATTTTTCTCTGCAGTCCAGGGTGGCCTGGAACTTGCTGCAATTCTCCTGCTTCAGCCTCCTGAATGCACCCGCATGCCTATTTTGTGTATTTTTTTTGGTCTTTTTGAGACAGGGTCTCTCTCTGCAGTTTGGGCTGGCTTTGAGCTCACTTTGTAGCCCAGGCTGGTCTAGAACTTGCAACAATCCTCCTGCCTCAGCCTCCCAAATGCTGGCATGAGCGTGTGCCGAATGGGAGGCACTGAATCACTGCAGCGTGCCAAGGTGGGGTGAACCGGTCAGGGAAGTGTCTCGCCTGCTACAAAATCGCTCAGTTCTGGTCCGACCGCTAGAAGGCTCCTTGGAGACTGTGTCCCAGATGGTGTCTGACCAGGGCCCGATGGAAATAAACTGAGGATTCTCACTTTAAAAGTTTTGCTTGGTTAATTTGAAACATTTATTTATGTTTTTAATGTTTTCTGGTTTGCTCAGGGCCTGTCAGTGTCACAGGACGGTAGGGCTGGGGCGAGGTCAGGGCTGCACTCCAACCATGCCAGTCCCATTGCCTCTCCTTTCCCCTCCTCCCCCCACTCGTCTCCTTTCTGACTCCGGAAGTCTGCCTCCTGCTTCCTGTTCTCCTTATTTTAATTCTTTATTAATGTGTGTATTTTTTAGGTTTCTTACATAAGAGAAATCATGGAGATTTAACTTTCTGAGTCTGGCTAGCTTCACTCAACAGGAGATTTCTAGTTCCATTTATTTCCCTGCACATGACGTCCTGTTCACAGCTCAGTCGTATTCCATTGCATGTATATACCACAGGCATCAAGGCTGGAGCTGTTGGAAACTGCACCACTGGAAACTTGGGCATGCACAAGTCACTACAGTGTGCCCTAATTCTTTGAGCCATGTGCCCTGGAGCGGTGTGGCTGGGTCGGACAGTGTTTCTGTGTTGAGTTTTCTGAGGAGCTGCTACCCTGAGCCTCACAGCAGCTTCTCATCAGCAGGTTAGAGGAATCCTGCTTTCTTCGTCCTCACCAGCTAATCATTATTTTCCGTGTTCCTAATGACAGCCAGGGGTGAGAGAGAATCTCAGTGCAGCTTTAATTTGTATTTCTCTGAAAGGTGGAGATGGTGAACCTTTTTCAAGTACTTTTAGCCATTTGAGAAAGTCTGCTCATGCATTCATCTGTGATTTTACCCTGTTCATGACCTGAGGGGGTTCACTGCTTTGTGTTCTTTATGTATTCTGGACACTATTCCTCTCGAAGAAGAACAGCTGGCACACTCTTGCCTCCTTCTGCAGCCCGTCTCCTCTTCTCTTGCTCGTTTCCTTGCTATGCAAAAGCTTTGGAATTTAATGCAGTTCCTTCTGTCGATTCTTGGTGTTGTTTCTGGTGCTATCGAAGTTCCATTCAGGAAGCGCCTGCTTGTGCCTATGGTTCCGGTGTTTCCCTTGCGTTATCTTCAGGCACTTTCAGCTGTATCTGACTACAACTTTACCAGCACTTTCTGACTGTACTGTGGTCTCTGAGCACTTTTGTTTTATTTTATTATTTTTTTAAGACAGGCCCTCACTATGTAGTCCAGGCTGGCCTCGAACACATGGTGATCCTCCTGCCTCAGCCTCCTGAGTGCCGAGATTGCAGGCATGTGCCATCATGCCTGGCTAAGCATTTTTGATTTGATTTTAGTACAGGACCAGGGCCGGGACTCTAGTTTCAGTTTCCTGCATGGTGATCTGCAGTGTTCTCAGCACTGTTTGTTTGTTAGAGACTCTCTTCTCCAGCACATGCTTTTGGCCCCGTTGTCAAAAGTCAGATGGCCGCAGGTGGCTGGGCTTGGATCTGTGTCTTCTACTCTATCTCACTGACCTGTATTCCAATTTTCCTGCCAGTACCTATTGTTTTTGTTAGCCATGGCTCTGCAGTTCAGTTTAAAGCCAGGTGTAGGATTCTTCCACCTGCCTCTCTCCTTCATCTTCCCTCTCCCCTCCCCTCCCCTCCCTTCCTCTCCTCTCCTTTCCTCTCCTCTCCTCTCCTCTGCTCTGCTCTTCTCTTCTCTCTTTCTGAGACAGGGTCTGCCTGTGTAGCCCAGGCTGGCCTTGAATGCACAGTGATCGTCCTGCCTCAGCTTCCCATGTGCTGGGATTACAGGTGTGTGCCACTGTGCCCAGCTTGGTGGGTGAAGTCTTCATTCCACTGGGCCATGTGCCAGTCTCAGCATTGCAGCTTCACTCCTCTAATGGCCCTTTAAACTTTCACACTTAGCTCGGCTGAAGCCTTATCTCCTGACAGCACAGTAAGTCTGGCCTCTGTGGGTGCACCTGTTTGCATGTGACTCTGTCTTGGTTACGTTTTTCTCGCTGCTGGGACAAAATACCTGACGCCCAAAATTAAGGAAGGAAAGGTTTATTTCGCTTACAGTTCATGGAAGTTTCAGTTCGTACTTGGCAGATTATAAGGCAGAATGGCACATGGCAAAGAGCTGCAGCTCAGGATGGCAGAACACAGCTAAGCTGCAAGCACACACCAGGGCGGAATGGGGGAGGAATGTCCCAAGCGCTCTTTCCCTCTCCCTTACATATGCAAACTATCCACTCCCGGGCGGGTGCGGCTCTCACACCCATATTCAAACTGTAATAGCCTGCCCCAGGCCGCAGGAGGCTTTGGGGGGACACACAGATTCAACCATAACAGCCTCTCACCTCCTTCCCTGCCCACACGCACCATTTCCCATTTCTCCACAGGAGCGACGCCTGGTGCTGATAGAAAGGACAGATCAGTAAGTGATCAGAAAGAACCTGGCAAGCTGGGCATGGTGGTGCACGCCTGTAATCCCAGCACTCGGGAGGCTGAGGCAGGAGGATCGTTGCGAGTTTGAGACCAGCCTGGGCTACAAAGTGAACTTCAGGCCAGCCTGAACTGCATAGCGAGACCCTGTCTCAAAAAGACCCCCACCCCCAAAAAAGAAAGAACCTGGCAAATCAAAATGTGCACAAGATGACTCTTGGGTAAGGCTGGGCTGTGATGCCATCGATAGCCTACACCTTGCAGCTCTTGAGCTCTGGCTGAGGTCCAGCTGCGCAGGACCCAGGACCCAGGTCATCTGTGTTCCCTGAATCCCCGACTCAATGAAGCACCTGCGGCTGAGTACGTCAGAGGATCCAGAAAACATGTGGCCCCTGCCCTGCCCTCTTCAAACTGGCTTCGCTGTAACAGGTGCTGGGGTCCTGGGGCAACTTCTGTCTTTAGTTCCCTGCAGTGCCAGGGAAGGAGCCCCCGGGCCTCATGTGTGCTCATGGTGGGAATAGCCACAATAGCCAAATGGTGGAAAAGCTTGTGTGTCCCCTGGCAGATGGAGGATAAACAATATGTGTTACAGACACACAGTGGAATATTATTTAGCCTTCAAAAAGGATGAGAGCTGGGCATGATGGCACATGCCTGTAATCCCAGCACTCAGCAGGCTGAGGCAGAAGGATTGTTGCAAGTTCAAGGCCAGCCTGAGCTACAAAGTGAACTCAAGGCCAACTTGAACTGCATAGTGAGACCCTGTCTCACTATGACAAAAAAAAAAAATTCTGCTACCTATAACAACATGGGTGACTACGGACAATGTTTCTTATTAAATTAACTAATTCAGATACAGCAGGGAAGATACTGTATAATTCACTTACAGAAAGTACTTAGCAGTCAAATAGAGACAGAATGTAGCCTGGTGGTTGCCAGGAGCTGCGGGAGAGAAGGGTGTTATTGTTTAATGGGTAAGAGTTTCAGTTTGGGTAGGTGAAAATGTTCCAGAGGGGAAACTGGGCATGGTGGCACACAACTATAGTTGCAGCACTCTGGAGGCTGAGGCGGGAGAACCACCGAGTTCAAGGCCAGCTTGATTTAGCAAGACCCTGTCTAAAAGATAGATAGATAGATGATAGATAGATAGACTTTGACCAGAAACAATCTCAGAGAAAGGTATGCAACAAAGTACGAACAAGGGTTTCTTAGTATCTGTGCTGCCGAAGCGAGCCCGAACGAGGGTTTCTTATAAAAGGAAATGTGCGGCTGCAAAGTGACTACAGAGCCCCCAGTACATCAGGAGCCAGCAAAACGCAAATCAGGGCTGCTGTGCTGAACGATTTCCACGCACTGTTTCCACAACACTAGAGCTTGGCTCCTGAGACTCTCCCCAAGACCAGAGAGTATGGAGGTGGAGCTTGGGCGGAAGTGACGTCATGGGGTGGGGCCGGGAGGGAGACTTGATCCCGCCCCTTCCACCCTGACCCCGGACTTCCGCTTCCGGTCTGCCTGAGGTGAGCGAATCTCCTCGTCCCTGTGATCCGCCGGCGGGTGCTGCTCCCCGGTGCCCGAAGCAGCAGAGCCGAGCGTCTGTGACCGTGACCTCGGCAACCAACCGTGAGCCAAAACACACGTTCCTGCCCGGGCAGAGTCACCCTGGGCGGGGGCCC
>NW_004955402.1:10543781-10552549 GCF_000276665.1 Chinchilla lanigera
ATAAAAATGAGAAACCGCGCACCAGCAGGTGCACGCGCTCATAAGCCGGATTAGGATTAGGGTTAGGGTTAGGGTTAGGGTTAGGGTTAGGGTTAGGGTTAGGGTTAGGGTTCGCTCCTAATTTGACGCTGTCTCCTGAGGTTTGCCTGACCCTCCTCCCCGCGGGGGCTTCTGTTGCGCCTGCGCCTTGCGTTCTGTATCCCCTGGGACACCCGTCCCCGCCCGCCTCTGCCTTTCCTGCCCTGTCTGCTGTTGGTGGCACCCGGGCCCATCGGGAGGGGCGGGAGCCTCGTAGCAGGCCTCGAGCTGGGGATTTAGTCCATTCCCTTTGCTCGCTCCTCTGGCTCGGGCTGGGGATTGAAGCTGTGCGTGGAAATGCTGCCTGGGGCCTGCTGTGCTGGAAGCTGGGCAGAATTCCCAGAACCTCTGAGTCGAAAGAAATACATACGTGCAGGCCTCCAGGGTGGGCGTCCGGGTACCTCTCATCTCCAGCGGCGACACCCGGCCCCGGGTCCCCTCAGCTGGCCCTGCAGGAGGAATGGCACCAGGGCCAGGCCATGCTTCCCTCCTGACCCTTCGCCTCCCCCATTCTGTCCTGGTTCTGCAGGCAGAGGCAAGGTGCTTTCCCTGGACACCAGAGGGTCCCTTGTCCCCTCTGCCATTCTCTTGGGGCCCTGTGTCCCCTCTGCTACCCCACTTCCTGCACTCTGAATGGTGGCCATGGCCAGGCTGCACCTCAGCTGCAGGGAGGTGGCAGGGTCTCCCCTGCCCCCGGTGTGGACAAGGACTTCTAGGAACATCCAAGTCCAAACTTAAAAGTGCACATAATGACCCCGGGGAAATGTCCCAGAGCAGGGTCACACGGTCAGCAGAAGCCGGCTGTGGCTCGCTCACATACATGACATTTCTCATTTTGGAGTTGGACTTACCAAGGCTCAGTTGAGGCCGACACCTTCTCGCATGAAGCTTATGAGCCTTTGTCCAGCGGCAGTTACAGTGTGACGGCAGAGGAGAGGAAAGATCCCCTTTGCTCTGTCCTCAGTCAGCTTCCCTCAGGTGCATTAACCATAGCCGCACCCCCAACTTTAAGTTTTTGGGACAGAATCGCACTGTGTAGCCCAGGCTGGCTTCAGCTTATAATCCTCCTGCTTCAGTCTACTTCGTGTTGGAATATAGGCGTTCACCTGTCATTAGAATAATACTTCCATGAGATTTTGGGTGACTATTGTAGTCAGGGTTTACAAGGGAAACCATTTAATACAGGACACATACTTTATAGGATTATTTTATAATAGTCACCCAAAGAGTCACATACAAAGAGTGCAGGAGATCTGTCCACACACTAAAGACCAAAGAATCCAGTTGAGGGCCTGGATCCTACAGCAATGTCCTGCATGAGTCCAGCTGAAGACCTAGAGCCCATAACAGTGCCTCCGACAAGTCCAACTGGAGACTTAGGGCTCATGACAGTGTCTCATGCAGGCCTGTTTCATGGATCTGCACTGGGAAAGCCCAAAGGTCAGTGGCAGAAGCTAGAAAGTCTAGGCCAGGCATGGTGGCACAAGCCTGGAATCCCAGCACTTGGGAGGCTGAGGCGGGAGGATCGCCATGAGTTCAAGGCCAGCTTAAACTGCATAGCAAGACCCTGTCTCAAAAAGACCAACAACAACAACAAGAAGCAAGTAGAAAGTCTGCATCACTGGGATGAAGGTTCTGTGCTAGCAGGCCGAGGGATCTGCACTGGAGCCAGGAAATGATGTTCAAGGTGAGGACCAGAGCTCCCCTGAAAGGTACCACAGCCATCCTCAGCAACAACAAGGTCCCGAGCTCCTCTGATGATAAGAACATCTGAGTTCATGTCAGAAAAGTCAGCATGACAAGCTTCTCCAGGAGACTGAACAGTGCACCATCTTCCCCTCAAGAGCCAGGAAGCGATGCCCAAACTAAGGAGTAGAGCTCCCCCAAAGTGAAACATAGCCATTCTCAGCGACAACGGGGTCCCGAGCCCTCTGATGATAACAGCCGCATTCATCAGGAAAGCCAGCATGTCAGTCTCCTCCAGGAGAACCAACAGCCCCTCTTCCTCTCCAGTTCTCCTCTTCATGATGTTGACCACATTCTCAGCTGGGCCTTCCTCACGCAGCACCATGCTGACTCAGTTCAGCTGGGTGTTACAAGTTGACCGCCAGTTGTCAGTCCACCACGGTCACACCTTCTCTATGCTAACTGCGGTCCCCCTGCTAACTTACTCTACCTGCACCTTGTGGGGTCCCGAGTCCTGAAGTCCTAGCCTCCCCGCCAGGAGGGAATGACCCAGGGACCCCTCTATCTCAGGAGGTGATGGATTAGGGCAGTTCATTTTTTGCTGGAGTTTTGTCCTTTCAGCAGAGATTGACTAGAAATAGAGCAACCTCGTTTCCTGCAGATGTATAAGAAGTATACTAATATTTAATGTAACCCAGGCATGATGGCGCATGCCTCTCATTGCTGCACTCGAGAGGCTGAGGCAGGAGGATCACTGGAGTTTGATGCCAGCCTGGGCTACATAGTGAGTTCAAGACCAGCCTGAACTACATAATAAGGCCTTATATCAGAAAACAAAAACAGCCGGGCGTAGTGGAGCATGCCTGTAATCCCAGCACTCAGGAGGCTGAGGCAGGAGGATCTTTGCGAGTTCAAGACCAGCCTGGGCTACAAAGTGAGCTCAAGACCAGCCTGAACAGCATAGCTAGACCCTGTCTCAAAAAGACACAAAAACAAAGGAAAAGAAAACGAAAACAAACCCCAAACAACAGTAGCAGCAGCGAAGAGAATACATATCACTGCCTATGTCATCAGACATTTTTGTGGGTTAAAGGAAATAATGGGCTGGAGCTGGGAGTTTGCAGCATATCAGTAAGCAAGGTAAAGCCAAAGGCATCCTACTCTTAAACAGAAAAAAGCCGAATTCTTTAAGGAAAAAAATAACCGTATGTAGGGGTGCATTTATTCCCAAATGCATATCACCAAGCACACCAAGAGGCTGTGCATGTACACGTGGGGAGCTGCTCTCCTTGGAGAGGAGCCTTTTGTGAAGTGAATTGTGTTTTCCCCCAGGCAGCCTTACGTTTCGCTGAGAGCTTTGTATCAAATAAATCAAGCCAGTGGCCAGCGATATGATGAGAGACAGAACCCAACAAAGTTAGACTCCAAAATCAAAGGGTTTAGAGGACAGAGGGACCATAGGAATCTGTGATAAGCTTTAAAACTGTTTCTAAAGAGAAACCTCTTCAGCAGCTTCTTTTTAGATATAAAACAGCTAATGGAGGAGCTCGCTGAGGTGAACTCGCTCATGCCTCCCATCCTGACCCCCTTGGTCCCCTGCAATGCACTTCGGACCCTCCAGGTCTCCCTCTTGCTGCAGTTGCAGGGCGCAGCTTCCTCATGTAGGGAAAACAAAGACTGAACTCAAGGTTGTTAAGAGTCAAGGGAGTCTGTCTAAGGGGCTGGGGATTTAGCTCAGTGGCACAGCACCTGCCTGGCAAGTGCGAGGTCATGAGTTCGATTCCTGGTACCCGCAAAAAAAAAAAAAAAAAAAAGGGAGTCTGTTTATAACAATAGAGAGACAAGCCGGGCACGGAGGCGCACGCCAGTAACATCAGCATTCAGGAGGCTGAGGCAGGAGGATTGCTGTGAATTTGAGGCCAGCCTGGGCTACATAGTGAGTTCAAGCCCAGCCTGAACTGCATAGCGAGATCCTGTGTCCAAAAACAAAAGCAAACAAAAAATACAATAGAAAGACAAATGAGAACCACATGGGTGATTTTTTTAGTAGATGTTTAAAAAATAAATGAGTGAAGTTAGCATTAATAGCTGGGTGTGGTAGCGCACGCCTGTAATCCCAGCACTCGGGAGGCTGAGGCAGGAGGATCGTTGTGAGTTCGAGACCAGCCTGGGCTACAAAGTGAGCTCAAGGCCAGCCTGAACTGCATAGTGAGACCCTGTCTCAAAAAAAACAAAAAAGAAAGAAATAAAGAAATTAGCATTAATGTGTTTTATTTGACCTGTATCCAGCGTATAGCATTTTGTCATGGAATCCATGTTAAATGTGTTACTGAGACCATCTACATTCCTTTGTTTATTCTCAGGCATTGAAACTATCTGTGTTTTTGCTCCTTTTTTTTTTTTTTAATTTTGAGACAGGGTCTTGCTACAGATTCCAGCTTATCCTTGAATTGACTATGTAGATGTAGTAGCTCAGGTTGCTCTCTGGCTTATGGCAGTCTTCCTGCTTCAGCCTCCTAGGTGCTGGGATTTCAGGTGTGCTTGCCATGCTGGCTTGTCTTCTGCTCTTGATGGCACAGCTTACTCTGGCGTAGCCTCCCGTACAGTGCTTAGTGCCCCCTGAGGTTGGCCGCAGCAGGGCTTGTGTGTGGCGCTCTAGGTGCTCTGCCTGGGTGCTTGCTTGGCAGAGGCCGCCGTCCTTCACCCACTCCCTTTATGCGCGTTATCTCCCATTTCCTGTCCACCTCCGGCTCAGACCTCAGGCTGAGACCAGTCCGCTACTTCCTCCTTACTGCCACCTCCACTCCTTGGTCCCTTGGTGCCCCTCACCATTGTAGACTTTTTAGGGGTCCTGGGGGTTGCATCCAGAACTTTGCACTGACTTACATCCCACACCCCTTTAAACATTTTTAAAATTTATCTTGAATCAGTGTCTAGTTAAGTTGCTAACTTGCGATTCTCCTGCCTCAGCCTACCAGGTGCTGGGCTCAAAGGCCTGCACCCCCACGCCCCATAGGACCCTGCCTTTATGCATAGCTAGGGTCACTGCACAGGGCGGCAGTGGGGTGGGGCGTAGGATCCCTGTCACTCTGTGCTTGGGGCGTGCTGTGTCTGTCACTGCTCCCAGTCCAGGCCCGACAGAGCCCCTTTCCCTCCTGGCTTCTGGCAGAGTGGTGTGCGGGAGAGGAGGGGACAGGGCCATGTTTTCCTAGGCTTTGTTCTTCGCTATGTGTCAAAACCGCGTGTCCAGCTGGCGGACTCAGCCCTGCGTGTCCTTGGTCCCCTGATGTGGTGCCTCATTGCCTTCGCTTTAACAGAAAGCACGCCGGGGCCAGTTCATGATCGTGAACCGCCAGGGAGGCTACTCAGGTGACAGTGATGGATGGGCCTGCGGGAGGTGCTGGGTGCTGGGCAGAGGTTTATTTTAGCGAGGCAGATAAGGCCCGAATCCCAAGCAGCAGGACCCTAATGGGCTGAGGCGGAGACCCCTGGCTGGGCCTGCCTGGAATAAAAAGCATTCCTGGAAGTGTCGGGCCACTCCAGCGCTCTGCAGCGGGCAAAGCCCCTCTCCTCACAGATGCCTTTCTTTTTTTAAAATTTTTACTTAATTGTTCGTTTTCTTGGTCTTTTTGAGACAGTGTCTCGCTGTGCAGTTCAGGCTGGCCTGAAGTTCACTTTGTAGCCCAGGCTGGTCTCGAACTCGCAACAATCCTCCTGCCTCAGTCTCCTGAGTGCTGGGATTATAGGCGTGCGCCCCCAAGCCTGGCTGACACAGATGCCTTTCTGACTCTGCGTCCTCCTCCCTCCAGAAGTTCATGTTTGCTACTTTGCTGTTGGAAAAGGCGTTTTTAAAAGACTTGTGTGGGCACAGGTCCCAGGACACTGGGTCGGGTCCCCTGGGTGGGCGTTTATCTCACTTCTCTTCCATGTCTGGGGTGCACCCAGGGCCTCCACCACTGAGCTGCCTCCCTGGCCCCAGGGCAGTTTGGATTCCATCTCTTTAGGGTTTGCCGTGCACCCTCGGCGCCGCAGCTTGGGACATCTGTCTTTCTTTGGGTACATGTCATTCTGTCACTGTCCTTTGTAAACTTTGCCTGCCGCTTTTCAGCGCCACGGGCCGGGTTAGAGCTGAAGTGTCATGCTGGGAACAAGCTGTTGGGATGCGGCTGCTGCATCCCTCTCCTCTGGATGGATGGGGACGCCAGGCCTGGCCCGGGGGACCTTTCATCTCCGGGGTACAGGAGGGCGCCACAGTGTCCCTGGGGGGTCTACTCCCCGCGGCCCTCCCCCCCCCCCCCCCCCCCCGCTCCACAATGCAGCAGCTATGGCCCTGCCCGCCCAGCAGCATAAACAGTGGTGTCAGGAAGTCAGTGTACTGTCACAGCGACCGCGCGCACTTAGGCTGACTGACAGCTGGCTCCGGCCCGCGCATCCAGGCCTGGGCTTTTGGGTGCGAGGCTCCGAGGCTCCAAGATAAACAGATCTGTCGGTGAGAGTGACCAGAGCGTTGGGTCAGACGAGGGTCACTCCTGGGTCACCCTGCTGGGAGCTTGGGCTCTGCTTTGTGTTTATGGGGAGAAAGGGAGGGGTGGCGTGCGGGCGGGTCCCCGCAGACCCTGCACAGCACAGGGAGGGGCAGACTCTCCTGTGGCTTCCGCGCTGTGGCCCTGTGTGGGGACCCCTAGGGCCAGCACCCCATAC
This sequence comes from Chinchilla lanigera, assembly GCF_000276665.1. Classification (NCBI taxonomy): domain Eukaryota; kingdom Metazoa; phylum Chordata; class Mammalia; order Rodentia; family Chinchillidae; genus Chinchilla; species Chinchilla lanigera. The sequence continues at coordinate 10,550,247 of NW_004955402.1, forward strand.
TGTTCCAGGCCTGTGGAGCCAGCACCACAGGGGGATGGGGAGCTCGTCATTGTCATCGCCGTCCCGTGTGGGCCTGACCATGTTCCTGAGAGCATTTCCACAGCTCGCAGGCCTCCCCGATAGGGGCGCTGGGAGAGGCGCCCTGAGATGGAGGTGGGTGTGGCCGGGGCTCCAGGCTGGCTAGCCCGCCCTTAGGTGGGGACCAGGGGGCGCAGGTGAGGCGAGGATTTCCCCTCCCAGCTCTACCCTCCCTCCTCACCTGCCTTGAGCCTCTGCTGCCGGCCCCTCTGCCCTGCTGCCTGCCTGGGGAGACGAGGACCTCGAACCAAAGCATGAGCCGAAATCAACCTCTCCTTAAATTGTGGGTGTTGGGTACTTGGCAACGAGGAAAGTGACTAGAGCAGCACCCCCAGCCATCTCCCACTCCTCCCTGTGACAGGTTGGGCCAGGACGCTTTGACAGCAAAGGAGGAACCTGTGGCTTTGTTTGTTTCAAGATGGTAGCACTGAAAAAAGACTATCATGATGATGATGATGATGATGATGATGAAGAAACAGTTTCAGTGAGCTGCCTACGCAAGACTACCTTGCCTCAGCCTCCCAAGCGCAGGGATTACAGGCCGCGGCACCATGCTGAGCTTAAAAAGACTTTTAAAGCCAGTGTTCACAGGGCTGGGGATTTAGCTCAGCAGCACAGTGCCTGTCTGGCAAGTGCAAGGTCATGAGTTCGATTCCCGGTACCGGAAAAAAACCAAAACCAAAAAAAAAAGCCAATGTTTACAAAAAAGAACAAATAAATAAATAAATAAAAATAAAAAAAAACTGGGCATGGTGGTGGTGCATGCCTGTAACCCCAGCACTCAGGAGGATGAGGCAGGAGAATTGTTGCAAGTTCGAGGCCGCCCTGGGCTACAAAGTGAGCTCAAGGCCAGCCTGAACTGCATGGCCAGACGCTGTCTCAAAAAAAAAAAAAAAATTAAAAATAAATAAATAAATAAATAAATAAAGCCAATGTTCAGGTGCTTGCTCTGGAAAGTAGTGCAGTTTGACAGGGATCTAAGGGGCCGTTGTGGTCAGTTATGCCAAGCTAGAAACACCCATAAGCCTTTGGGAGTACTGGCACACCACTTCTCAGTAAGCCTGCCTTATGAAAACACATGATATATAGAGACACACATTTGAATGTGTGATTAAAAGAATTAAATCATACTGTCTGTAACCACAATGGATTCAAATTAGGAATCAGTAACAGGGTAACAAGGATCTCTGAGCCCTTAGAAACTAAAGTGAACACCAAGAGGAAAGCCTCTTTTTCTTTTTGGAAGTTACCAGGAAAATGAAAGAAAATGTACTGAGCTGAATGAATGTGAAAATGCAGTGCACCTAGGTTGCTGGAGTACAGCGAAGGCCTTCTGAGGGGGAATTCATAGCACTAAGTGCTGACGTTAGAGATGCCGCCAGCCTTGGAGAAGTGGGAACAAAGCTGTGGGATCAGAGGGAGCAAGTAATAATGACAGACCAGAAGTCAGTGACACGGGTGCAGAACAACAATAATGAAAAACCGGAGACAAAAGGAGGTTTGTAAAAAAATCAGTAAAGCTGACAAATCTCTAGAGAGAGACAAAGCACAGAAGAGAGAAAATACAAATGACCGAGACCAGAAACAAACGGGGTGGGGCATGGTGGTGCACACCTGTAATCACAGCACTCAGGAGGCTGATGCAGGAGAATCGCTGTGAGCTGGAGGTCAGCCTGGGCTACATAAGCGAGTACAAGGGCAGCCTGCACTACATAGCGAGACCGTGACTGAAAACCAAACGAACAGGGCTCTGCGTGAACACATTCGGACACCAGCAGGCCCAGCAGCTGTACCTAGAAGCTTAGATCCTTGGCAGCTTAAATGAACTAGACCAATTCCTCCAATCTACAAACAACCACAGCTCACCCAAGGTAGGACAGCTTACATAGCCCTCTAATTATTAAGAAAATTGAATTTATAATGAATCCCTGCACAGAAAAAGAAGTCCTAAGGCTAAGATAGTTTCACTGGGAGAATTCTGTCAACTGTTTAAGCAAGAATTACCCCCGATTCAACACATTTTTCCCAAAATATAAGTGAGGGAACACTTTCCAATTCATTTTATAAATTTAGTATTACCTTGATATAAAAAAGACAAAGATAGACAAATAAAGAAGATTGCAGAGGCGGGTGGGGAGCGCCAGCCTTCTGGCTGGCTAGCTTCCTGCCTGCTGGATCCCGGAGGGTGGGCCCCCAGCGCACGGGGAGCCTCGGGCGGGGAGCGC
>NW_004955402.1:10555189-10561859 GCF_000276665.1 Chinchilla lanigera
AAAAAAAAAAAAAGAAGAAGATTGCAGAACAGTATACCTCATGAATACAAATTCAAAATTCAGCAATAAATAAAAATAACTGCATACCAGAGCCAAATGGTACTTACTCTAGGTATATAAGACTAGTTCAAAATTTGGAAAGTCAGCCAGGTATGATGGTGAACGCCTGTGATCATAGCACTTGGGAGGCTGAAGGAGGAGGATTCCTTCAAGATCAAGGCCAGCCTGAACTGCGTAGTGAAACCCTGTCTCAAGAAGAGATATTCAGAAAAATCATTGCATCTGTACTGAACAGGAAGTTAATTTTCCTTGCCATCATTTCCTAGTTAACACAGCATAACTATTTACACAACATTTTCTTTCTATTAGGTATTACAGGTAATCTAGAGCTGCCTTAGAGTATACAGGAGGATGTGGGTAGATTATATGCAAATTCTGTGCCTTGAACTCACTTTGTACCACAGGCTGGTCTTGATCTTGGAGCAGTCCTCTTGCCTCAGCCTCCTGAGTGCTGAGATTACAGGTGTGCACTCTCACGTCTAGCCAGCTGTAGGTTGTTTTGCTCTCAATTCTATCAAAACTCAGTTTGCCAGCATTTGATTCTAAGGACTTTTTTTTTTGGTCTTTTTTTTGAGATGGTCTTGCTATGTAGTTCAGGCTGGCTTTGAGCTCACTTTTGGCCCAGGCTGGTCTTGAACTTGCAGTGATCCCCCTGCCTCAGCCTCCTGAGTGCTGGGATTACAGGCGTGTGCCACCACCCCCGGCTTTTTTTTTTTTTTTTGAGATGTCTCACTGTGTAGCTCAGGCTGGCCTTGAACTCCAACTTGCAGTGATCCTCATGCCTCAGCTGTCCAAGTGCAGGGATCACAGGCATGCACCACCACCTCTGGTTGAGAGCATATGTTTTTAAGGCAAAGGCTGCAGAGAAGCAGGAAGGACCGAGGGGAATGTGGGGAAGGCAGCGTGCAGCCACGCTGGGGCGCCTCTGTCTCTGCTGCTTGTCCTGCCCAGCCACAGTCGCCCTCTCCGAGCTCCCAGGGCCCTGTCTGCTCTGCTCTCTCGGTCTCCTGTGACTTTCTGTGTCACCTGGGAGTGTCTCTAGACCACACCTCTATTTTCCACCTCTTAATGCTGTGACTCCATTAGAGCGGATAATCGGTAAATATTTGCCGAGTGACTCATGGTCCCCATGAAACTGTCATTGGGTCCTCACAGGTTTGGAGGTACCCCCTGCAGAAATGGCTCCAGAAGGCTGGAGGTGGAAACAGTAGGCTCTTTCTCTTTTCAAGATTCCAGCAGGAACCAGGCGTGGTGCAGCACACCTGACATCCCAGCACTCTGCGAGGCAGAGGCAGGAAACTTGCAAGTTCAAGCCCAACCTGGGCAATTTAGCAGCACCCTATCTTAAAATAAAAAATAAGGGCTAGGGCTACAGCTCAGGGAGAGGGCCCTGGGTTTAGTCCCCAGTGCCACAAAAAGAAAAAGGTGATACCGGGAAATACGGGGCATTGGGTATTGCTTGGGTTTGGCTTACTCAGCTGTAAAACTGAACATTACACCCTTCCTTGCCCTAGTTGTCTTATTTGGTAAATGTTAAAACAAAAAACCCCAGCCAGACAGGGGGCACACACGTAATCCCGGCACTTGGGAGGCTGAGGCAGGAAGACTGCCAGTACCTAGGGGTAAGTCTGGGCTATATCCTGACTTGAAGGCCAGCCTGGAGGATGTAGTGAGACCCTGTCCCAAAAAGAAAACAAAAAAGTGAACAGAACAGCAGTAAAAACCGCCACCAACCTCTGGACTTGGCCTTCTCCTCGGGTGTTCTACCCTTTGAGTAGGGAACTTGCTGAAGCCCAGGCTGGCGTGGGGCCCTGGAGAGTTGAGGCCTGCTCTCTGCGGTCACTGCCTGAACGACACACGACGTGGAAGTGTGGCAGGGTCACTTTCCCAAGCTGAGCAAATAGCAAGGCACAGGATGCCCCCGTGCTTGAGCAGTGGCCACGGTGGGGACTCGCTGAGGTTTGTTTAGACAGCCTGAGAGGGGATACAGCTCAGCAGCACAGTGCCTGCCTGGCAAGCGCAGGGTCCTGAGTTCGATTCCCGGTACTAAAAAAAGAACAAAAGCACCTGGATGTTTGGCAAAGTGGGCAGGGAGGCAGCTTGCTGGGCTTGCTGCCTCAGGCATGGGCAGGTGGCAGCCAGGTAGCTGTCAGCCTCCCATAGCAGACGCCCCTCAGGACGGCCCGGGCGTGTGAGAACCTGGGTCGCAGGTCGACCTTGGGGTGTGCCGAGTAGCAAAGCTGGCACCAGAGGGGGTATGGGGGGTGAGGGGGATCTGAGGGAGAATCAGCGTCCCTTCGTGATCACAGCAATGCAAGCAGAGTGCTTGCTACTGATACTTGCTGACTGGCTTGTTAGATTGGAGTTTTATTATTACTATTATTACTTTGACTTTTTTGAGATAGGGTCTTGCTATGTAGTTCAGGCTCGTGTGGTGCTCTTCCTGCCTCAACCTCCTGAGTGCTGAGATTACAGATGTGCTCCACCGTGCCTGGCTAGATCATATTTTATTTTTATTTATTTATTTATTTTGTCCTTTTTTTTGAGACAGGGTCTTGCTGTGCAGTTCAGGCTGGCATTGAGCTCACTTTGTAGCCCAGGCTAGTCTTGCAGTGATCCTCCTGTCTCAGCCTCCTGAGTGCTGGGATTACAGGCATGCACCACCACACCTGGCTTTTATTTTTTAAATTAAATTAATTTTTTTTTTTGAGACAGGGTCTCACTGCAGAGTCCAGGCTGGCCTTTAAGTCACAAGGTAACCCATGCTGGCCTCGAACTCCTGCCACAACCTCCTGAGTGATGAGATTACAGGTGCATGCCCCAAGCTGGATTGCATTTTAGAAAAATTCCACAAAGAGCAGGGCGTGATGGTGCAAGCCTGTAACCCCAGCACTGGCGAAGTCGAGGAAGGTGGATCCCACAAGTTCCAGGCCAGCCTGGGCTGCATAGTGAGTTCAACGCCAGCCTGAAGGACATATTGAGACCCTGTCCCAGAAAGCCTGCCCAAAGTCCACAAAAATAGTCATAATGTCCAACCCAGGACTGAAGGAGGAGGCAAGCGAGGGTTCTTCGAGGGCTTGGTCCTTCCTGGGGATAGAGGGTGGTGGTAGGCAGTGTCCGCGGCCTCCAGAGTGGGGTCTGTGTTATTTCAGGGATCGGCCTTCGGCTTGTCCTGGCAGAGAAAGAAGAACTCGGGAATAATAGACGGCGCCCCAGGATGGAGGCCGGCCAGCGCTGCCCACCCCTGTGGTCAGTGCAGGTGGCGGTGAGCTGCCCCGCGTTAGGCTCTGGGCTGGCGGCTGCCCTGAGAACGTTGCTGGGCAGATCTGCGGGACGGGTTCCTAGGGGAATTGCCAGACTCAGTGCTGAAGGGCAGCCCCGGCCAGGAGTGTGCTGGTGGGGTCTGGAGATGGGACTCAAGGGAGACCTTTCCTTTTCATAGTGCTGCCTCTATGCACACCGGCATCCGCAAACTCCTCTCTCTCACAAGGCAGGATACAAACGTAGAATTCACTGAAATGCAGGTTAAAAACAACTACTGCCCCCCTCAAAAAAACCCCACCTAAAGTAGCACTCTTTTGATATGCTCATAGCCTATCACACATCAAGGCCTTCAGCTAAATAAACAAACCATTCAAGAAAAGATAGAAATGTTAATGTTATGGAACCTACCATCTGCTGATGGCAAGAGATAACTTGAGGATTAAGTCATATTCTCACCCTGCCTTTCCAGGACTGAACTAGCAAATGCTGAGCTACACCCCCAGGCTTTCTTACATTTTACTTTGAGAGAGTCTTACTAAATTGCACAAACTAGCCTCAAATTTGGGATCCTCCTGCCTTAGCTTCCCCAAGCAGCTGGAATCACAGGTGTTTGCCACCATATCTAGTTTTGTCATCTTCATTTTAAAATGTCTCAGTTTCTAAGTTTGTCTCTTTTACTTGAAAGTAAGGTTATAGCTGGGTGTGGTAGTGGATGCTGGTAATCTTTGCACACAGGAGGCTACACAGCAAGTTGGAGGGCAGCCTAGATGACATAGTGAGACCCAGTCTCAAAAAAACAGAAGCACAGCCAAGCATGGTGGCACATGCCCATAATCTCAGCACTCAGGAGGCTGAGGCAGGAGGATCCCAAATTTGAGACCGGCCTTTCTATGAGTGAGTTCAAGGCCAGTCTTAGCTATATAGCAAGACACTCTCAAAAAACCAAAAAAAAGCCAACCAAAAAAAAGCCAAACAAAACAAAACAAAACAAAACCACCTGAAGCAGAAACAAGAAAAAATGAAAGAAAAAAATAAAAGGTCAGTTAAATACCTTGTAACAGATTTAGTGGGGAAACGCTTAACAGGCCACATTGGCTCTTTTATTTTTTTGGTGGTAGCGGCGGCCGGCTGAGACAGGGACTCGCTATGTAGTCCAGTCTGACTTTGAACTCACTGTGTGGCCCAGGGTGGCCCAAACTCACAGTGATTCTTCTGCCTCAGCCTTCAGGTGTTGGGGTATCAGGCATGCGGGTTTTCACTTGTAACTCGAGCATCTGCAAATGCAAATTGCTCAGCTAAGTCTCAGGCCCCTTGACAGCCTCACGCTGAGGTTTCGAGCACGTGCCACCCTGGGGCTGCTGGATCCTGGCGGTGGTCTCACTTCCTGGGCACAGGCAGCACAGAGCAGCCATTGTTCTGTGCCACCCGGCCACCGGGCGCGCAGGCTCTGAGCCAAGGGCTTGGCAGAGTCACACAGGGACCACTCTGCAGCAGGAGCCCCCAGGCCACAGGTCTGTGGCCCTGGAAGTTGCCTGGCCCAGGTCTCAGCAAGGAAGGGAGGTTTGCAGGGTGGAGGAGGGTGGCTGGTGGGCTGGCGGGGTGTTGGGGAGTGACACAGTACATCTTCCTTCCACACAGCTCCTGGGAGAGGCAGCTCTGAGTTTCGGGGCCGCTGGAGGGGCTTCAGGTGTGGCCAGGGGGACACCGTTGACCAGGGTCACTGCATGCAGGGCACACAGGCTTCGGGTGTGCTTGCCCTTGACTGCATGGGGATCCAAACCGGGGATGGATGAGTCTGTTTATTTTCCTCTTTCTTGAACTGTCTCACTGATACATTATGCATTTATTAATTTGTTTTATTTTATTTTGTTGTTTTGAGCCAGGGTCTCACTGTGTAACCCAGACTGGACTTGAACTTTGGCCTGGGCCTCCTGCCTCAGCCTCCCAAGTGCTGGGATTATAGGAGTGAGCCATCACACCCAGCATAACTTTTTGGGTTTTGATTCAGAATCTCACTGTGAAGTTCAGGCTGGCCTTGAACTCAAGGTGATCCTCCTGTCTCAGCCTCCTCTGTGCTGGGATAACGGGTGTGTGCCAGTGCTCCCAGCTCATGATAGTAACGATGATACACACTTTATGGATTTGTATTCTGCTGGCCTCCCTGAGGCGGTGGTGGACTGTCCAGCTGAGGACGCTTGTGCTTTGGTTAGCTAGCAGGCCCTTCCTCACTCTTGTGAAGAGCATCTCTTCCTCCTCCAGCCCATCCTACTCCCTGAGTTCTAGACTGCAAACACTTGAAAACTTTAAACTTTTTCTGGGGGGGCAGGATTTGTGCTGAGCTGCATCCCTAACCCTTTTTATTTCTTTTTCGAGATGAGGTCTTGCTAAGTTGCCCAGGCCTGGCTCACACCTGTGGTCCTCCTGCCTCAGACCCCTAGACCCTGTGATTATAGGGCTGTGCCACCAGCCTGGCTAAAGTGTGTTGATGTAAATGCGGGCATTTCCCAGGGAATAAATGCATGGGCCAGGTGTCCTGCATGCAGGTGTGTGTAGAGGTGAGAAGGATGCGGCTGGGCATGGAGGTTCCTGTGAGCTGGGGCTGGGGAGGTTCTGTGTGCTGAGGTGAGATGGCCCCCGTCCATGTGGATGGCTTCCATGACTGCGACCACCCATGTGTCTGCTCAGGAGCGGCCGTGCTGTGCCCATGGCTCCGGGGCTGGCGCATGCAGAGCCCTTGGAGGTGGTGTGCACAGGCTGCTGGCCCTGGGCGCATCCTCGCGGGCAAATGACTCAGATGTGTGGCCTGAGCTCCACACATGTCCCTCCACCTCCCACCACCCCGCAGAAAGGCCAGGGACAAATGTATTTGTCACATGTTTGTGTCCTGACTTGATGTTTCCCCCAGTGATCAAGACGGGAAATGGGGAAACAAGTTGTATGTGTGTGGTTTACCATGTTCAGAACTTCAAACCATGGGCTCAAATCCCAATTTTGCCACCTACTCTCTGTATGATCTTGGGCAAGTGGGTTTATCCTTTTTTGTTTGTTTGGTACACAGGGATCAAACTCAGGACCTTGTGCTTGCCAGGCAGGCGCTTGTGCCACTGAGCTACATCCCTGGCCCTGTCTGTCTGTTTCTTTGAGACAGGGTCTCCCTATATAGTCCGGGCTGGCTTTGAACTCACTGTGTAGCCCAGGCTAGCCTCGAACTTGTGATCCTCCTGCCTCAGCCTCCTCTATCCTGGGATTATAAGTTATGCACCATCATGCCAAGAAAAAAATTGTTTTCTCTCTCTTTTTTTTTTTTGGTACTGGGAATTGAACTCAGGACCTTGTGCTTGCCAGG
>NW_004955402.1:10562179-10586466 GCF_000276665.1 Chinchilla lanigera
GTAGCTCAGGTTGGCCTCAAATACATGGTGATCCTCCTGCCTCAGTCTCTTGAGTGCCAGGATTATAGTATGTGTACCACCATGTCCAGCCAGTATTCTAGATAAACTAGATATAGTTCTAGGATTAAATAAGATGGCCCTTGGGCTGGGGGTATGGCTCAGTGGTAGAATTCTTGCCTTGCATGCACAAGGCCCTAGGTTTGATCCCCAGCACCACAAAACAAAAAGAAACCAAAAAAACCACATTTCCATTTGTTAGTAAAGACAGTTCAGCTAAAAATAAATAAATAAATAAATACATACATACATACATAAACAAGATGGCCCATATGAACTTACATGTGAAGCACACAGTAGGCATTCAATAAGTGAAACCTGTGGGACTAGGACAGAGGCTGGGAAGGAGCTCTGGAGCTGTGCATCACCAGCCCTGGGACTTGGACTGCATCTTCTGAGCTTCAGTGTCTTCATTTGTAGACCCTGGATAAAAAACACCTAAGGGACGGTGTGGTGGATGACAACTGGTGGTCAACTTGTAACATCCAGCTGAACTGAACCAGCGTGGTACAGAGTGTGGAGGCCCACCTGGGGATTGTTGCCAGCAGCATAAGAGGCAGAACCGGAGAAGAGAAGCTGTTGAAAGCTATTTGGGAGCTGTTGGTTCTCCTGGAGGAGCTCCTCATGCTGGCTTTCTTGATGAAGTCAGCCGTTCTCATCATCCAAGGAGCTCAGAACCTCGGTGTCGCTGAGAACGGCTATGGTTCACTTTGGGGAGCTCTGGTCCTTACTTTGAGAATCTTTCCCCAGAGGGGAAGATGGTGCACTGCTCACTGTCCTGGAGAAGCTTGTCACGTTGGCTTCCTTGATGGGAACTCAGCTATTCTCATCATCGGAGGAGCTCCGGACCTCACTGTCGCTGAGGATGGCTGTGGTACTTTTTCAGGGGAGCTCTGGTTCTTACTTTGAGCATCACTTCCTGGCTCCAGTGCAGATCCCTCAGCCTACTGGCGCAGATCCTTCATCCCGCTGGCGCAGACTTTCTAGCCTCCACCACTGACCTTTGGGCCTTCCCAGTACAAATCTGTGAAACAGGCGTGCAGGAGATGTTGTCATGGGCTCTGGGCCTCCAGCTGGACTTGTAGGGGGCAATGTTATGGGCTCTAGATCTCCAACTGGACTCATGCACAACACTCCCATGGCATCCAGGCCCTCAGCTGGATTCTTTGGTCTGTACTGCGTGCACAGATTTCCTGCACTCTCATATATGTGACTCTTTGGGTGACTATTATAAATAACCTTATAAAATGTGTGTCCTGTATTGTATCGTTTCCCCTTGCAAAACCCCAAACTACAACAGACGGGGTGGTTGTGTGATGAATGGTGTGATTTCGCAAAAGTGTCCACTTGGAGGGTTCCACAGGAAACGTTTGTTTCCCAAGCAGAATCTGAGTAATGAGGCCTTGACAGCAGAGTGGAGCTGGGGCCTGAGCTGGGAAGGAGCCGGCAGCCTTGCTGCAGTAGCCTGGGGCGGTAGCCTCAGCCCTTTCCCACTTGGGCACCAAGTCCCTGTGCCTTGGGAATCAGGGACACCCCGCCCAGGCCCAGCCCTGCCAGGCTCATTGTCTGGGAGGCCTGCGCTGTTTGCTCGCCTAATCTCAGCGAAAGGCAAACTGCACCTCCTTGCCTGGGACCCTGGTTCCCGCCACAGTAAAGGGCGTGTGCTGCCTTTGGTGGCCCTGGCTTTGTCCTTGTTCCTCTGGGCTGTGCTGCAAGGTCACGCGGGTGCCGCAGAGGGAGGCACCGATTGGCCTCGGGACCCTTGTCCACCACTGGCAGGATGGGCCTAGGAAGGGCTGGAGATGCGTTTGTCACCAGACAAGCTGCTACCTAGAAGTAGCCCCGGACTGCAGCCCCTTTCCCCACCCTACCCCTGGGGCCGTGCTGGACATGGGCAGCCACATGAGTGTCCCCTTGACCAAGAGATTAGTCACCAGATGGTAAATGAGCCAGAAGGCAGAGCCAGGTGGGTGGCCACCTGCTCCACACCTGCTCTGCACATGCGCACCCTCCCACCTACTTCTTTGGAAAAATGATTTCTTGTTGCTTTTGGCTTTTTGAGACAAGGTCTCACTGTGTAGCCTAGACTGGCCTTGAACTCACAGTCATCTTTCTGCCTCAGGCGCTTTTCAACCAAGGACCCGCAGGAAGATTACCATGAGAAATGCCAATCCTGCCCAGGCACCACCGAATGTCTAAGGTGCCATCAGTGAGGCCTAGTTGATTTTGTACCAGTGCAAGGGAAAGCCAGGCCCACCGCCTGTCCTGGTGCAGGCAGCTGTCTCCCGCCATGTCCCAGGCATCTCTGCTCGGCCTGGGCAGGGGTCCCCCATTCCTCCGTGCTCTTGGCGCAGCTCGCTTCACTCTTGCTCTGGGCCTTGTCCGTGCTCTCATCTCCAAACCCCTGCCTCCTGGAGGTCCCAGCCTCTCTGCCACCTTCCAGGCCCAGGAGCTCTCCAGGCTCTCCCGTCATCAGCTGTCATGTGCAGGACTGCCTGCTGCTCGGGGATCCTTGTGCAAGCCAGCTGTGGGGGCACAGGCCTGTAATCCCTGGAGGCTGAGGCAGGAGGATTGCAAGTTCTAGGCTAGCCTGGGTAATCTAGCCAGACTCTCTGAAAATAAAATAAAAAGGGCTGGAGATATGGCTCAGGACTGGAGCACCTGCCTCCTGTGTGTGAGGCCCTCACCACAAGACAGTCCTCGGGGTTGCTGGTTTCAGTCTCCTGTGCCTGTAGCCCCTGTCCCAGTTCCAGATTGGTCACAGGCCCACAGGGCCAGTGGGGGACAGGCTGGGGCCGTGAGAGCAGTGCCCCTGGGAAGCGGGCTTGGCTTTGTTCCCGCTGACCTGTAACAAATCTCCATTTCCGTGGGAGGTAATGATCCCGCTTGTCAGTCACAGAGGAACCAGCAAAAGGGTCTCCCGAAGAGAAGTGTCAGAGCCAGTAAGCTGTGAGCGACAGAGGAAAAGCGGCTCCCTGAGGAGCAGCTGCAGAGACCTCTGGCCTCTTCGGAAGCAGAGGACAGGCCTTCTGAGCCCAGGCCTCAGCCTTCCTGCTCAGGCCTAGAGTCTGTGCCTGAGGTGCTGGGGACATGCACGACCCAGAGTATCCTTCTGGTCACTTACTTTCTTTTATTTTTTCAGGCAGGGTCTGTAGCCCAGATTGGCCTCGAACTCATGGAGGTCTTCCTGCCTCAGCATCCAACGTCATGCCCCACGTGGACCCAGAGTTTTGTCTGGTCATTTGGGTATGTCTGCTTTGCTGTTAAAAGGAGAGGAACAACCGTGTACTTTCCACACCACTAGACCCTCTGTGTATGTGTGTGTACTTTTCTTTTCCTTTCCTTTTCTCTCACTTTTTTGCGTAGCCAGGAAGATTGAGCTGGGCTCGGCTCTCAGCTATGCCACTGGTTGCGGCCTTGGTCCCTCCATGTCTCTCAGCTGACTGCTCTGTAAACGTAACTGGCTGGCATGTCACTGAGATAAGCCCTGTTGGGAAACGCAGGCTCTGAGGGCCCAGCCCAGAGGCAGGAAGTGGCCCTGCCCTGTGTGGTTGGTTGTGACTCCCTTGTGTGTCACGGTTAGGAGCCCCGCCTCCTGAGGGAGGGGTCAGCAGTGCCTGGCACGGGAAGGAGAGGAGGACATAGCAGCCGCTTGTGTCCACAGAGTTCTTTTCAGCCATTTATTTATTTATTTATTTGTTAAGGTACTGGGATTGAATCCAAGATATTCACACTGAGCTACATCCTGGCATTTATTTATTTATTTTAATTTGGGACAAGATCTCACAAAGTCCCTGAATTGATCAGGCTAGATTTGAATTTGCGATCTTCCTGCCTCAGCCTCCCAGGTGCTAGGACTATAGGCATACACCTCCATGCCTGGCCTAACAAAGACTTACAGAAACCATTCTAGCTTTATCCATTAGACTTGATCTGTATAGAACCTATTCACAGCCAGGCATGGTGGTGTACGCCTGTAATCCCAGCACTCGGAGGCTGAGGCAGGAGCATTGTTGCAAATTTGAAACCATCCTGGGCTACAAAGTGAGCTCAAGGCCAGCCTGAACTGCATGGTGAGACTCTGTCTCAAAAAAAAAACAAAAAAAGAACCTATTAACACATGTTAAAAGATGGCAAGAGCTGGGGATGGTGGCACACACCTGTAATCCCAGCCCTTGGGAGCTGAGGCAAGAGGAGCACTGGGAGTTCGAGACTAGCCTGGGCTACATAGTGAATGCAAGGTCAGCCTGAACTGCATTGCAAGACCCTGCCTCATAAAAAGGAAGGAAGGGGAGGGGAGGGGAGGGAAGAAGAAAAACTCTTCAGTGTAGGCTGGGTAGCAGACGTCACTGCTGAGCGGGATCCCAGTGGTCATCACTGGCCCGGCCCTTTGGCCCCTAAGCCCTGCTAGATCAGGGATTTTCTTGGTAGCCACCAGGTGATCCAGTGAAGGGCCCTCGTGCTACAGACCCTTTCTCTGGGCTGTGAGGTGGTCACATCCGAGCAGCTGCATTCTTGCTGTCAGGAGGGGTCAGCCAGACACGGTGTGGGAAGTTCTAGTCTAGTCCTGATTGCAGGTAAGCGCTAGCCACAGTGTTGTCACGGCTGGTGGATGAGCCAAGGCGTCAGATAGGAGCATCGTTCTAACACGACTGCGGCTCTCGGAATGAGGACAGGAAGCTTGAAATGAAAGGATTTGAAAGTTTCCATTGTTCCTGATCTGGGTAATGTTGAGAACCTTTTACACATGCGTAATAAGGACGGCATACTTACAAAGTAGTAAACCCTGACCATAGCTAACAGTACCTTAATGTATGCCAGCACTAAACAGAGCACCTCACTTGGATCGTCTCTGCCGCTTTTTTTTTTGAGACAAGGTCTCACTGTGTAGTGCAGGCTGGCCTTGAACTCTGCGTATCCCAGGCTGGCCTCGAACTTGTGATCTTCCTGCCTCAGCCTCCTCAGCGTGGGGTTCCAGGTGTGCGCCACCAGGCCTGGCTTATGCACCTTCTCTTCTGCCTGCTCCCTCTTATAGATCACCCCACAAGAGGAGGGAAGCACAGTTTTCCCCAAGATGCAGTTCTCTGTCCCCCAGGAGCTGGAGCTGCACAGCCCTGGGCCAGGGGGTGCGAGCTGCCCTCTTTCCCGGCTATCAAGGGGCAGGCGGCCCCTCGGGGCTGCACCGCCTTGTGTCAACAGCCGCACACACGGCGGGGCCTGGCACCGAGCACAGGCCCAGCTCACACGCTCTGCACACAGGAACACAGCCCGGCCTGGCCGGGGTGCGATAAGGTGGCCCCGTCTGTCCGGCCGCCCATTGTCCACTGCGTGCCCTCGTGCTGATAAGTCCCCAGCCGGACGTGGCTTTGGTGTGTGGCTCGAGGGGCCGGAGGCTGCTCAGGGAAGGGTGGACTCTGGTTCACGGTCTGCGGAGAACGCAGTGATTTATGATTAACTAAGGGGCTGCCCTGTGGGCCTGGGCCGCATCTCTGTGCAGTGTGAGAGTGCAGAGTGACCCAGGGACATCGAGGAGGGGTTAGCGCGCTGCAGGCGTTTGCGGCCTGGTCTCGGAATCTCCAAGCTTTGGGTTCCTGCTGCGTGTGGTGGTGCAGGCTCGTAATCCCAACACCCTGGGAGGCGAAAGCAGGAGGATCTCAAATTTAAACCCAGCCTGGGAAATTTAGGGTACTTAACGAGACCCTGTCTCAAAATAAATAAAAAATGGCTGGAGACGTGGCTCAGTGTGAAGGTCCTTGGTTCATTTCCAGTACTGCATAAGAAAACCCCCAAAACTTTTGGGTTCCTTAATGAGGTTTAACCAGTTAGTGAAGAAGAAACAACAAATGTAGCCGGGCGTGGTGGCACGCGCCTGTAATCCTACACTCGGAGGCTGAGGCAGGAGGATCATGAGTTTGAGGCCTGCTGGGGCTACTAGGGAGTTCAAGGCCAGCCTGGACTGCATAGCGAGACTGTCTCAAAAAGACAAATCTAGAAATAGAAACATCCAACACACGAGAACCAACAGCCTTGTTCTCTATTAGGGGCCCAGAAGAAAATACCCGATGGGCACCTTTGACTGTAGCAGGTGGTGTGTGTGTGTGTTGTGTGGAATTTTCTTCTAAATTCAAGGTCTAAAATGGAATTCAGAACACCTTTTGCCTTGAAAACACTAGAACAAATAATTTCCTATGGTCGCCTTTGTAACTGTATCACAAATGTAACCCAGAGTTAAAACATCAGGATTTGCCAAAAAGTCGTTCTGATGTTCTGCATTTGTCTGTGCAAGTACGCATGCAGTATGCAGTTTATTAAATGGCTCAGGGGCCAGATCTCCCCTTGCAACACTGTTTCCGTTACAAGATGTATAATCGGTTCTGAAAAGCTGGTTCACAGACTTTCAGAGCACTATCTATTGATGGAAGTCTGTCATTGATAGTTCTCAGCCTCTGGTGACTCAGTGTCCCCTGGTGGGCTCTTGGTACCCATCTAAAATCCCAGTACTCGGGAGGCTGAGGCAGGAGGATTGCAAGTTCAAGTCAAGCCTGGGCTGTTTAGTGAGACCCTGTCTCAAAAAAGCAAAAAGAGCCAGGCATGGTGGTACATGACTATAATCCCAGCACTGGGAGGCTGAAGCAGGAGGTTTGCCATGGGTCTGAGGCCAGCCTGGACTGCATAGTGAGTTCCAAGGCCAGCCTTGACTACAGAGTGATACCCTCGAAGAAAAAGCAAAACCAAAACAAAACAAGACTGATATCCCTTATTACAAATTTCTCTAGTACATAAGAATAGAATCTCTAGTACATAAGAATAGAATCAAAAACTGTACATCAAAAACCAACAATGGAAAGATTCCATACTTTCTTGTTCCCGAATATTGTTTTTTTTTGTTTGTTTGTCTTTTTGAGATACAGTCTCACTATGCAGTTCAGGCTGGCCTTGAGCTCACTTTGTAGCCCAGGCTGGCCTCAAACTTGCAACGATCCTCATGCCTCAGCCTCCCAAGTGCTGGGATTACAGGTGTGCACCACCATTCCTGGCCTTTGTTCCTGAATATTCTTTTTTTGTTCTGCTTTTTTGGAGGTAGGATCTCACTACATAGTTCAGGCTGGTCTCAAACTCTCAGTGATCCCCCTGCCTCAGCCTCCTGAGTGCTGGGATTATAGGTGTGCACCACCACACCTGGCCATCTCTGTATTTTTTATATATATCAGTGTTTTTGTCTCATCTTTTGTTGCTTGATCCCAATTTCAAAGCATGGGATCCAGTTTCTGTAGTTGCTCATATCTGCCTGGGATGAAGGTTTGAGCTACTGCTCACGCTAGACCTGAATCTGGCTCCTGTCAGAATTATCAGTCCCCTCTGCTTGCTTGGTGACCCCAGCTCTGTTGCCATCTCCGTCCCCCTTCAGTGGTGGTGAAGGCTCCTTGCTCGTCCCATAGCCCATGGCTTTGCTGGTCCACAGCAGGGGTGGCAGGACACAGGGCTCCGCTCCTCGCTGGGACACAGGCCCCCACATCTCCAGGCCCAGCCCAGGGGTGCTGCTGCCAAAGGAGCCCATGCCTGGCAAGAGGGCTCTGCCAGCCTTGGCTCTGCGGAGCTTCCTGGCCTGTAGTGCTTCAGAGCCCCGTAAGGAGCCAAGCTTACTGGGTTGCTTAAGCTCAGACCTGGAAACCGGCCACTCTCAAATTCTGATTCTGAAATTCCCAGGCAGGCTCACGTGTACCATTTCATTTTACTTGGTTGTTTTGTTTTTTGGGAGAGAGTCTCACTACGTAGACCAGGCTGGTTTTGCATTTACTGTGGTAGCCCAGGCTGGCCTGGATCTCATGGCGAGTCTTCTGCCTTAGCCTCCCGAGTGCTGGGATGACAGGCATGCGCCACCACATCTGGCTCCCTCTGCTCTTCGAGGGCTTTTTTTTAGGACAACCACAGCTGCTTTGGGGTGTGCTGTTCTGCGTGACTGCTGTCACCTTGGGGGCCGTTCTCTTTCCCCACCACTATGCTATAAAAGAAGTCAAGACTTTCTAGGCTCGAGTTTAAAACAGTGATTCCTAAGAGAAACCTCCTCTCCGGAAGGGCTAGAGCGGAGTGTGAATGGAACAAAGGCGCTATTTATAAAGCCTCGGGGAGGAAGGTGAGAGGGCCCTTAAGCAAACACTCACTGGGAGGAAAGTCAGTGAGGAACCCTAGGAGGTAAAGCCGCCTGACCTGCCTTGGGGGGCGCTGCCTTTCTCGTGCGAGGGCGTCTCTTCCGGCAGTTGGTGGCAGGGTCCACTGAAACGTAGGACCATAAGGTGGCACAGCAGTGAGTGGCTTTGCGGTTTTGTCAACCGCTTCTTTCATCTCATTAGATTTCCATATTCTTTTTTTTTTTTTTTTTTTTTGAGACAGGGTCTTGCTGTATGGTTCAGGCTGGCCTTGAACTCACAGTGATCTTCCTGCCTCAGCCTCCTGAGTGCTGGGATTACAGGCGTGAGCCATCACGCACAGCTAAATTGCTTTTTAGTTCTTGTTCTTAGGACAGTTTCTTTACCAGACCTCTCCCTACACAAGTCCCAGATGTAGCCCATCACAGGGCAAGGACAGAGAAAGTGCCAGCCTGCAGCAGGTGTAGAGTGAATTTCTAGGTGGTGGGCATGGAAGCCAGCTGGGGGTCGGGAGTCACCTCACTGCCGCTGTGGCCACGGGCTCTGTCAGCACCACGAGCCCCTTCCTTTGGCCTTAGTTCCAGTTAATATCACAGATTGACGGCGCCCATCAGCTCTGAGGACATCTGTCCATGTGTGAGGCTGTTCGTGGTCGGGCTGTATAAAATAGCAGCCTAGCTGGGCGTGGTGGCGCACGCCTGTAATCCCAGCACTCGGGAGGCTGAGACAGGAGGATCGTTGTGAGTTCGAGGCCAGCCTGGGCTACGAAGTGAGCTTAAGGCCAGCCTGAACTGCATAGTGAGACCCTGTCTCAAAAAAGACAAAAATAAATAAATAAAAAATAAAATAAAATAAAATAAAATAAAATAGCAGTCTGTCCAGATAATCTAAATGTCCATCAGTAAGGGTTTAGTTAGGACGGGGATGGTGATGATGCCTATAATTCCAGCACCCAGAAGGCTGAGGCAAAAGGATTGCCAAAGCTTGAGGTCAGCCTGAGCTACATAGCAAGATGCTGACTCAAAAAAAAAAAAAAAAAAAAGATCTAATGAACAAGACGGTGGTCCATCCGTGCTGGAATACCGTGCAGCTGTGAGAGAAGAAACAAAAGACAGATCTTTATATGCTGGTATGGTGAGTGTTCCAGGATACAGTGCTCATTTTCTTTTAAAGCCAGATTACGGGTTATGGTGTATGATCACTAGTGTAAAATAAAACAAGTGCTGGACACGTGTGTGTGCATGGGCGTGTGGCATATCTCAGAAAGTACAAAACCGGGCACCCATGGCGGGCTGTTCGGAGGCAGGGAGACGGAGCGTGGGTCTGAGGGAGGTGTCGCTGGTGTGCATCCTGTTCTTGGGGGCCGCTCGCTGGGTCTGCATGCCCAGGCTGCTGTGGCTCCAGGACTCCTGCTGCCTGTGGGGAGAGAGGGTTTTCATTGGCCCTTGTTTGCCACACACAATGGCTATCTCCCTGGTGTGGAGCTGGCACTGCATGTAGCATATCTCTAGCCCTTCCTCATCCTGCTCCCTCCCCCAGTTCCCCTCCACCTCTGATCCCCTTGGGAAAGATCCACTTGGGAAAGATCTCTTTCTCTATTTTCTATTGTCTGTCTTTTATTTTGCTCTTTATTTATAATTTGGGTTGCTCGTATGAGAGAAATCATGTGATTTTTAAACTTGCAGGCCAGGCATGGTGGCTCATGCCTGTAATCCCAGCACTTGGGAGGCTGAGGCAGGAGGATCATCATGAGTTCCAGGCCAGTCTGGGCTACAAAGTGAGCTCAAGGCCAGCCTAGACTGCATAGTGAGACCCTGTCTCAAAAAGACAAAACAAAACCAAAACTTGAGTGTTGGAGTTATTTCACTTAGCATCACGACCTCAGGGAACGTTATGGTTTCAAGATGCATCTGTTTTTCTACAAATGACTCGAGTTTATCCTTCTTTGCAGTGTAGTAGTACCCCAGGGTATGTAAATACCATATTTTCTTCATCCATTCACCATTCATATATAAGCTGCTTCCAAGTTTTAGCTGTTATGAAGTAAACATACGTACGCATACATCACTGTACTATGGTGTCTTTAACTCTTTCTGGAAAATAGCTAGAAAGTGAATGACTGGGTTGAAAGGAATTTCTATTTTTAGTTCTTTCAGGACTCTCCATACTGATCTCCATAGTGGTTGTACTAGTTTACATTCCCAACAGTGTAGAAAAGTTCCTTTTCCTCCATACACTGGGCAGCATTTGTTATTATTTGATTTCTTGATGATGGTTATTTTTTCTGGAGTGAGATGGAATCTTGGTGTTGTTTTAATTTGCATTTCTCTAATGGCCGGCAATGATGAACATTTCTCATGTATTTATTGACCATTTTACTTCCGTGAAGTGTCTATTTAGTTCACTTTCCCATTTTTTGATTGGGCCTTTTATTTCAGGTTGTCTAATCTTTTTGAGTTCTTTATATATTCTAGATGTTAGTCCTCTGAGGAATGGCTGGCCAGTTTTTTTTTCCCATTCTGTAGGTTCTTTTCACACTGTTTGCTGTTTCTTTTGCTGTACAGATAGAGTCCCATTTTTTGATAGAGTCCCATTTGTTGATTCTCAGTACTATTTTCCAGGCAACTGGGGGTTCGGTTCAGAAAGTCCTTGCCTACGCTTATGGCTTCAAGGACTTTACCTATTACATTTTCTAGCAGATTAAGTGTTTATTTGTTTGTTTATTTATTGTCTTTTTTGAGACAGGGTCTCGCTATGCAGTTCAGGCTGACTGTGAGCTCATTTTGTAGCCCAGGATGGTCTCAAACTTGTGACGATTCTCCTGCCTCAGCCTCCTGAGTGCTGTGATTACAGGCATGCGCCACCACACCCAGCTGTTTTAGTTTTAATATGTAGCTTTTTGATCCATTTTAATTTTTGCTTATTAGTGGTGAGATCCATGGTTCTAGATTTATTGCCCTGGTGTGGACAGCCAGTTTCCCAGCACCATTTACCAAAGGCTGTCTTTCCTCCAGTGTGTGCTTTTGGCCTGTTTGTCAGAGATCAGGTAGCTGCATGTGCCTGGGCTGTTTCTGCATCCTCTCTTCCATTCTGCCTCTCTTTATGTCTCTTTTTGTGCTGGTGACAGGCTGTGTTTCTCCCTGCAGCTTTGTCCTATAACCTGCTACTCTGACTTGTGAGCAAAGCCTCCTGCTTTGCTCTTGTGACTGGGGGCTGCTTTTGCTATTCTGAGTCTGTTCTGATTCCAGATGAATTTTAGGATTCTTTGCATCAGTTGTGTGAAAAATGCTTTTGGTATTTTGATTGAGATTGTGTTAAATCTGTGTATCAGATTCGGAAGTATGGCCAGGAACAAGGGATTTCTTTCCATTTTCTTGTATCCTCTTCAGTTCCCCTTTTCAGAGTGCTGTAGTTTTCATTGTAGAGGTCTTTCACTTCTTAGGTTAACTCCTAATTATTTAATTTTTCTTGGTGCTATTGTGAATGGTATTTTTTTCCTAATCTCTCTCTCAGTGGGTTATTAGTATACAAGAACACTGTTGATTTTTGTGTACTCATTTTGTATCCTGCTACATTACTGAGTTTATTAATTCTAAGAGTATTTTGGTGGATTTTTTTTTAGTCTTCTATGTAGAGGAAGTCATCGGCAAATATCGATAATTTGAGTTTTTCCTTTCCCATACATATCTTCTTGATTGATTGATTGATTGACTGATTGCTAGTTGCTCTGGCGAATGTTTCTAGTACAATATCGAACAGGAGTGGTGATAGTGGAAATCTTTGTCTTGTTTCTGATTTTAGAGGGAAAACCTTTGGGTTTTCCCCATTTAATCTCATGTTGGAAGTAAGTTTCTCATCGATGGCTTTTATTAGATTGAGAGATAAGGTCTTTCTACACCTCTTTCCTTCAGTGTTTTTTTTTTTTTTTTCATGAAAGGACATTGGATTTTCTCGAAGGCTTTTCTGATCTGTTGAGAAGATCCTACGATTTTTGTCTTTGCTTATATCTATGTGATATGTTTACTGACTTGCATAAGTCAAATCATCCTTACATCTCTGGGATGATGCCTATTTGGTCATGATGTATGATTTATTTATTTATTTATTTATGTCTCTTTGAGACAGGTTCTCGCTGTGAAGTTCAGGCTGGTCTTGAGCTTACTTTGTAGCCCAGGTGGGTCTTGAACTTGCAATGATCCTCCAGCCTCAGCCTCCTGAGTGCTGGGATTATGGGCATGTGCTACCATGCTCCGCTGCATGATCTTTTCATTGAGTTGTTTTATTCTGTTTGCCAGTATCTTGTTGAGGAAGTTTGCATCTATGTTCATTAAGAGATTGGTGTATAGTTCTCAAAATTGTTGTCTGGTTTTGAAAACAGGGTAATGGTAGCTTCCGGGAAGTCCTTCCTGGCGACTCCTCCTTCTCTTTCAGTTTCGTTAAAGAGCTTGAGGAGTATTGGCGTTACATCATCCTTGAAGTTTCTGCAGAAATCAGTAGTGAATCCATCTGGACTTGGGCTTCTCTTAGCTGATAGGTTATTTATTACTGCTTTAATTTCATTGCTTGTTATTGGATTACTCAGGGTTTTAAAATATTGGGTTCAGAAGCCAGGTGTGGTGGCACACACCTGTAATCCCAGCCCTCAAGGGAGGCTGAGACAGGAGGATTGTTGTGAGTTCGAGACCAGCGTGGGCTACAAAGTGAGCCCAAGGCCAGCCTGAACTGCATAGCAACCCTTGTCTCAAAAAGACAGATCAATCAATCAATAAATAAAAATATTGGTTTCAGTTTTGGCAGTTCAGATGTACCTAGTAATTACGCATTTCTTCTGAATTCTTCAGTTATTGACGTGGGTTTATGAAGTAGTTGT
Source organism: Chinchilla lanigera (assembly GCF_000276665.1). Lineage (NCBI taxonomy): Eukaryota > Metazoa > Chordata > Mammalia > Rodentia > Chinchillidae > Chinchilla > Chinchilla lanigera. Next base: position 10,575,254 of record NW_004955402.1, read on the forward strand.
TCATAATGTTTTTATTTTGTATCTGTTGTGATTTCACTTTTTTCATTTTTAATTGTATTGGTTTGGGTTCTCTCCCTCTCTCTTCTCTCTTGTTAGATTGGCTAAGGGTTTGTCTATTTTGTTTATTCTTTCAGAGAACCAATTCTTTGATTCACTAATTATTTTTTGAGACAGGGCCTTGCTGTGTAGCCCAGTCTAGCCTTGAACTGATGGCAGTCCTCCTGCTTCAGCCTCCTGAGTGCTGGGATTACAGGTGTGTACCACCACACCTGGCTCATTGATTTTTTTATATTGTTTTTTAAAAAAAATATCAATTTCATGGATTTCTCCTCAGGTCTTTATAATTTTCTTCCTTGTACTGGCTTTGGGTTTGGGTTGTTCTTGTTTTTCTAGGTCCTTGAAGTGCATAATTGGGTCATTTGACCTCATGCTGTTTCTTGATGTGGGCATTTACAGCCGTAACTTTTCCTGTTGGGAATGCTCTCATTGTGTCCTGTAAATTCTGGTACATTGTGTAGGCATTGTTCTTAGTTCTAGCAACTGTCTTATTTCTTTGATTTTTTTTCTGTAACTCATTGTTTATTTAAGAGTGTATTTGCAGCTAGGTATGGTGGCGCACGCCTGTAATCCCAGCAGTGGGGAGGCTGAGGCAGGAGGATCACCATGAGTTTGAAGCCAGCCTGGTCTACAAAGTGAGTTCAAGACCAGCCTGAGCTGCATGAGATCCTGTCTCAAAAAGACAAAAAAAAAAAAAAAGGAAAAAAAAGTGTATTTGCATAATTTCTGTATTTTCTCTTCATTGTCAATTTCTTGTTTCATTATGCTATAATCTCATAAGTTGCATGGTATAATTTCAATTCTTTTACATTTACTTCAGCTTGTTTTATGGATAGTATGTAGTCTGCTTTGGAGAAAGTTCCATGTGCTACTGAGAATGTGTATTTTGTTGCTGGGTAGAACTTTGTGTAGGTACATATTATGTCCATTTACTCAAAGGTTTTTTTTTCAACTCTGATATTTCTTAGTTGACTTTTTGTCTAGTTGATCTTTGTGAAAGTAGGATATTGTGGTCCCATTATAATTTTGTTAGTGTTCATCTGGCTTTTTTACTTGCTTTATGAAGTTGGTTAGCTATTGTTTGGTACATGTATGTTAATAATAGTTATCTTTTCCTGTTGGATTGTTCCTTTAACCAGTATGCATGACCTTTTTTGTTTCTTTTGATCAGCTTTGGTTCGATGGCCACTTTAGATATAGGATAGCTATACCTGCTTGTTCTTTTTTAAGATTCTGTTGCATGGGATATTATTTTCCATCCTTGATTTTTTGTCTATAAGTTTCTTTTTGAGTTAAATATGTCTCTGTTGATTTGTTTACTTTTTGTCTTTTTTGAGACAGGGTCTCGCTATGCAGTTCAGGCTAGCCTTGAGCTCACTTGGTAGCCCAGGGTGGTCTCGAACTTGCAACGATCCTTCTGCCTCAGCCTCCCAAGTGCTGGGATTACAGGCATGCGCCACCACGCCCAGCTAAATATGTTTCTTATATACAGCTTATTGTTGGATTTTATTTCTTCATCCATTTTTTACTACTAATTCCAGTAAATCTTAGGTTAGTCTTCTTTGTATAGTGTAGGAGCTATTGGATTCATTTTTGCATTTTTTAAAGCTCTGCTAGCTTTTTATTAGTGTCTTTTTTGACTCAGTGGTTATTTTATTTGGCCCAATATCTGTTTATTCATGTCCTATGTCAGTTTGCCAAATGCCTTATTGATCTGTTTGTCATCTTAAATTGAGTTATTACAGATAGCTATTGACTTATTCCTGTCATTGCCTTACTTTCCTGATGCTGATTCCCTATCTTTCTTTTCTACTGAACTGCTTACCCTATCTGCTATATTTATTCTATTAGACTTTTCGTTATTGTTAGCTTCACCATCTCTTTTTAGCGTACCCTGGAAAATTTTCTGGAGTGCTGGGCCAGTAGTCATGAATTTATTTAGGTGCCATTTATCATGAAAATATCTTATTTCTCCATCAGTTCTGAAAGATAGTTTTGGAGGATGTGTTACCCTGGATTGAAAATTGTTTTCTTATAGGGCTTGAAACATTCCACTCCAAGTTTTCCTTTACCTTTAAGGTTTGTGTTGAGGGGCCAGGGATATAGCTCAGTGGTGCAGCGCCTGCCTGGCAAGCTTGAGGTCCTGAGTTCGATTCCCAGTACCTGCCAAAAAGAAAGGGGGGGTTTACGTTGAGAAGTCTGCTGTAATTTTAATGAGTTTGCCTTTATAAATGATGTGTTGCTTTTCTTTCCTTTTAAAATTCTGGTTTTTTTTGTTTTGTTTTGTTTTTTGCGACAGGGTCTTGCTATATAGTTCAGACTGCCCCTGAACTAACTTTATAGCCCAGGCTATTCTCAAACTTGTGGCAGTCCTCCTGTCTCAGCTTCCCGAGTGCTGGGATTACAGGCGTTCACCACCAGGCCTGGCTTAAAATTCTGTTCTTGTGTTGGAATTATGAGATTTTGACTAGGATACGTTGTGGAGAGGTTCTTTTCTGACTGTGACTATTTGGGGCCCTGTGTCTCAGTTCTCTGTATGCTAAATTTTTTCCTTTTATTTGGAAAGTTTTGTGTTATTATTTCATTAAACAAATTTTATGAATCTGGGCATGGTGGCACATACCTGTAATCCCAGCACTTGGGAGGCTGAGGCAGGAGGATCGTTGTGAGTTCGAGACCAGCCTGGGCTACAAAGTAAGCTCAAGGCCAGTCTGAACTGCATAGCGAGACCTGGTCTCAAAAAGATAAAAAACAAAAATAAGGTTTTTTGACATTTGTGCTGTTTTCTGATTTTTTTCCCACTAATTCCAGTAAATCTTGGACTAGTCTTCTTTGCATAATGTAGGAGCAGTTAGATTCATTTCTGCATTTTTTAAAGCTCTGTGAGCTTTTTATTAGTGTCTTTTCAGACTCACTGATTGTTTTGTTTATTTGGCTCAGTATCTGTTCGTTCATGTCCTGTGTGAGTTTGCCAGTTGCCTTACTGATGTGTTCTGCCATCTCCCTGATAACACTTTGAATAACTTGGCTGTGTGGCTTTTGTTTTCCTCCCCTCTGATGCCTTTCATCAGCTTTGGGGGAGTTGAGAGTTTTAGGATGTGTTCTGTTGGCTTGTCTTCTTATGTTTCAAGTTTTTATGTGGATTTCAGGCTTGTGGGTTGATTATAGTGGAAACCTTTTTTCCTAGTACGGAGACTTTTTCTTTGGTTAATGTCTACTTTTCAGTGGTTCCTCTGAGCCTGGCTAACCATTGGCCTTTGCCTCTGTCCCAGGATCCAAGCTCTCCATTTACATGGGATGGGAGGCTGCAGTGTATGTGACCCAGTACCTGGTTCTTCAGGACTGGGCCATAATACTGTTAATGACCCCTGGGCAATCCAGATACTGGCATCCAGAACACTAATTAATCGCAACAGCTGTGTGACGTTGGCTATTGTAATAAAAGTAGCATCAGTTATTGCATCAAATACAAACTGAGTATCAACAAACCCTAAGACCAATAATGTACCACTCTTAACTATAATTACAGTATGAACAGTAAGACAAACTAAATATTGACCTATAGTAAATATCAAAGTGGAACAATTTTACTTACACTAATAAAATAGCAGTTTTCAAGCACGGTAGCCTCACATTAACTAGCTATCCAGACATTCATAAAGCTCAAAAAGCACACACACAAAAAAAAAAAAGCTCAAAAAGCACAGTTTGAGAAGTTGATTAATAGGATATGAGAAGGAGGAGAGAAAAGTGAGGTGGGGTCCTACTGAGTAGTAAAAGGAAATTAGTAGTGCTAGAGAGCAGTCACAGGGAAGAGCAAAGAAGAAAGAGAAAAAAGATAAACAGAGCAAACTACAAGAAAAGATTAGAAGGAGAAAAGAGTTGAAAGGGGAAAAGAGCAAAGAGGAAACTAAAAGAAGAAGGAAAACAGGAAAAACTCCAAAGCTCCAAAACATTGATGAATGATTTAAAAAAAAAAAACAAAAAATAGAAGAATAAGAAAAGATTTGAGTTTAAAAATTCCAGTGTGAGCTGGGTGTGGTGGTGCATGCCTGCAATCCCAGCACTTGGGAGGCTGAGGCAGGAGGATGGTTGTGAGTTCGAGACCAGCCTGGGCTACAAAGTGAGCTCCAGGCCAGCCTGAACTGCGTAGCAAAACCCTGTCTCAAAAAAAACAAAAACAAAAACAAAAACAAAAACAAAACCAAAACATTCCAGTGTACTTGAATGAGTGATTGCTTTCCAAGATCTGCAGCGTGGGGATCCAGCCAGTCATGATTTTCTCTGCCTACCTTTAGGGCCTAGGGGTTTCTGAGGTGCCCTGCCTACACCAAGGCCACTCTATCTGTTCACCCCAGGCTGCGATTACCATACGAGCCAAAGTGTGTCCTTGTATCTGTTGATGGATGGGAAACACGATGTACCCTCTGGTCTCTGATGGGTGTAGTCCGAGGGGCAGGTTTCAAGTGGGTGTTGGACTTAACGTGAGCTGTCCTAGGGTCTGGTTGCTCCTTTCCCTCCCAGGACATTGTCCTAGTCCAGAATCAGGTTGGTTGACTGGTTCTTGCCTCTGTTGGCCCACACCAGGGAAAGCAAAATGTAGGGCCAGGTTGGAGGTGGTGGGTAGTCATGCCCATCTGGAATCCAGTCTGTCTCCCTTCAAGCCTCAACATGACCTAAAAAGTAATACTCAGTCTCTGACTTTCAAGTCCGTAAAATTTTTATTTAATTCTGAATGAGTCATGTATAAAAATGTTTTTTCTTAATCTAACAGTTCTCTATTAGGGTTCTATTAGAAAAGCAGAAACCATTAGAAAATACAGCCAGGCATGGTGCATGCCTGTAATCCTAGCATTCAGGAGGCTGAGGCAGGAGGATCCTTGCAAGTTCAAGGCCAGCCTGGGCTACAAAGTGAACTCAAGGCCAGCCTGAACTGCATAGGGAGACCCTGTCTCAAAAAGACAAAGAAAAAAAAGCTAATCTAATGAAATTATCATTTTACAGTTATTATTATTTGTTTTTAGATCCAGAACACATTTTTTTAGTTTTCATTTTTCTGCCGTAAGTTTCCCTATGCCATAACTCATCCTATCTCTTACCATCTTTTCTTGTATTTTTTTTTCTGTGTTTTTGAAACAGGGTCTCACTCTGCAATTCAGGCTGGCCTTGAGCTCCCTTTGAAGCCCAGGCTGGTCTCGAACTCACAACGATCCTCCTGCCACAGCCTCCCGAGTGCTGGGATTACAGGTGTGTGTCACCATGCCCGGCAGTAATAGACTTTTTATTCCTTTTATGAATAAAAAGGCCAAAAAGAATAATTAGATCTGTTGGTCTGTTCCATGGTACAAGCTGCCTGTTATGGCTTATGTTTAGATGTTCCCTAAATCCTCATGCGGTCATAGGTAGAGCTTTTCTGAGGTGGATGGGTTTAGGATGCATAAGGCTGGGATTAAGGGTATGAGGCTGGGAACACTAAATTAGTCCACTGATGGTTTGGCAAATGGAAAGCCCAGCTTGGATGTGGGTGCTGCCCACCCTAAGGGCGTGTAGCCTGGATATAAGGAGCAGAGAGGACTTTGCTGCTTTTGCGGGGGCACGGGGAGGTTGAGACAGGCTCTTGCTAGCTATATAGTCAGGCTGGCTTCAAACTTACTATTAACCCAGGGTAGCTTCAAACTTGGGATCCTCCTGCCTCATTTTCCCAAGTGCCAGGATTACAGTCATGTGCCACCACATCTGGGTCTTGCTTTGCTGCCTTCTGCCTGCCATGAACTGTTTTACCTCTGCCAGGCCCTTCAGCCTTGGAGCCAGCTCACTACGGACTGAAACCTCTGTAAGCTGTGAGCAGAAATAAACGTTCCCTCCCTTACCTTTGGGTGTCGGGTGTTTTCCTCAGCAATGAGAAAAGTAACTAAGACACCACCTGATGGGACAGTCACCTTGGTGGTTCAAGCTGGCAGGAGCACGTTAACCACACCATGGAGGCCAGGTTGCCCTCGAACTTGTGGCGATCCCCTTGCCTCAGCCTCTGGAGAGCTGGGATTACAGGCATGTGGCACCACAACCAGCTCATTTATGATCTTTAAACATACTTATAATAGCTTTTAAAGACATAATTGCCTGCCAATTCCAACATTTGTATTAGCTGTAAATCTGAATTTATTTCTATGGATTTCCCCCGGGGTTATGTTTTATATTTTTCTGCTTTCTTACATGTCTAGTAATTTTCAACAATTTACTGGATATCATGCTCTACTTGTTGATAGCCTGGATTTACTGTCTTCTTTTAAGGTACATTGGCTTTTGTTAAGGCAGGCAGTTCTTTTCTTACTGAACCATCAGATCCTGGAGGCTAGCTTAGTTTACATCTTTGTTAGGGCCAGTTTGACCAGACTTTATGGCTAGCGTAGTCATTTTTCCTAGTGTAGTCTTTTCTGGAGTCTGCTGAATAATTCCCCAGCACTGTCACATCTTTTCACCCCTGCAGCTGTTCTGTGACACCTCTCAGAGTCCAGCCCTGTGCCTTTGATTTAATTCTCAGCTAGAGACTCAAGAAGGCCCGTGTTTTAAGGGGCGAGGTGACCCCAGCTTTGTGGGCCTTCTGCTTGTACAGTACCTCCTGTCTGTCCCTGTTTGCTGGCCGATGGCTTTCTCTCCCCTGCACTGTTGGCTGCCTGGTCAAAGCATTCGGGTCAGAGAGTGAGATGAACAAAGAGCTCACCTTGTGCACTTCACCTCACCAAGAGCTGTGCTCTTGCCCGGGCAGGCTAAGGCAGGAGGCTTGCCAAGAGTTCAAGGCCAGCCTGGACTATATAGTGAGACCCTGTCTCAAAAACCCAAAAAACAAAACTTACTATGTGGTTTTTTGTTGCTGCTGTTTGTGGTTTTTTCAATGCCAGCAATCAAACTCATGACCTTGCGCTTGCCAGGCAGGCGCTATGCCGCTGAGCTAAATCCCCAGCCCCACAAAACTTACTATGTAACCTAGGCTGGCCTTGAACTCTTGGTAATCCTCCTGCCTCAGCCTTTTGAGTACAGTCTGTATCTTTTGGAGACAGGGTCTCACTATGCAGTTCAGGCTGGCCTTAAGCTCACTTTGAAGCCCAGGCTAGTCTCGTACTCGCAATGATTCTCCTGCCTCAGCCTCCTACATGCTGGGGTTACAGGTGTGCACCACCATGCCCGGCTATACTCATACTTGATTACCAGTTGGCTGGGTATAAAATTCCATGGAGAAAATAATTTATACTTAGAACTTTGAGGATATCACTTCACCTTGCTCTCCTCAAATGACCCTATTGAAAATTTTGATTCTAATCCCATGCATGGTGATGTACACCTGTGATCCTGGCCCTCAGGAGGCTGAGGCCGGAGGATCACAGCAAATTTGAAGCTAGCCTGGGCTACATAGTGAGTTCAAGGCCAGCTGAGCTACATAGCAGACCCTGTCTGATAAAAAAAACAAAGGAGAGAAAAACCAAATCATCAAAGAGGCTCTCTGTTTTGAATACCACTCTCTTCTACCCATCTTCGGCATTAGTTGCTGCCTCTCCCACTTGAATATTTCTGAGGCTTTGCAAAGTAAACATTTGCTTCCCACCCATCCCGCACACAGGAACTTGGGCCCCGTCCCTCTCCATGGTCTCCCTTCCTGCATTCCTGTTTGGGGGCTTAGGTCTCTTTGTTCTACTGAATTTCTACTTTTCTGTTACTTTCTTGTTTTCATTGTTGTGGACTTTTATGACTTACGTTTTTAGAAAAGAACACAAGCTGTCTCTCTGCTGCCGTGCTGGAATCAGGATTTTGCAATCTGTGGCTGTCTCCCACTGCCTCGCTCTTGTTCCTTCTTCGGCTCCAGGATCTCAAGGATTTTCTTCTTTCTTTTCTCTTTTTTCTAAGGCAGAGTCTCACTATGTAGCCCAGGCTGGCCTCAAACTCACCATGATCCTCCTGTCTCAGCCTCCCCAGTGCTGGGATCACAGGCCTGTGCCACCTTCTCTGGCTCTTCGGTTTGCTCTTGTTCACGTGGGCGATTCTTCATTGTTAGCGCAATGCCTCTGTCTCCAGTGCCAGAGACAAAAAAAGTACCTCCCCCATAAACAGATATTCTAATTGCAGAAACAGACTGGGTGCACCGTGCTAGGGCAGGGGGTGGAATGGGCGGTGGGAAGTATGTCCTCGCCGGGGCTGCTGGGGCAGGGAGGGCGGTGGGCCTGGAAGGCGTGGAGAGGGACCCCTGGGTCCTTGGAAGTGGTGGAGGCGGAGGTGGCAGTGTTAAGGGAGAGAGCCACGCTCTCCGCAGTCACGGGTTTAAAGGCACCACAGCGTGGCTGCCTGTGAAGCAGATTGGGGTGGAGGGGGTGAGGGCATCAGGGGACAGACTTGCCTGCAGGGGGCAGAGGGGTCCTGATGGGTGGGAAGGAGAGCAAGGGAGCAGTGCGTGGCTTGTAGGTGGTGAGCATGAGGCCCAGGACCCCACTCCAACACTGGGAACCTGGGGTCCCGTGCCGTACTCCGTAGTGACTGACCTGCGACAGACCTGCAAGTCCCTGCTGAGGGCAGGCGAGCTCCTTGAAGTCCTTGCCTAGGAAATATGATTCTGTTTTTCTGTTTCATTTGTTTGTTTTTTGAGACAGGGTCTCACTATGTAATTCAGAGTGTCCCTGAGTTCACTTTGTAGCCCACACTGGCCTCGAACTCTCAGGAATCCTCCTGACTCGGCCTCCATCTGGCGTGCTGGGATTACAGGCGTGCGCCACAAGGGCCTTGCAAGTTTCGACTTTTAGAAGCCAAATTAAAAACAACCATTACCACTAATGCCAAGAATAACAAACACCCCCCCCCCCCTCAAAGCAAGGAAGGGCCCTCTGTGGCTGGGTTCAGAAGTGAGGAACCTCTGTCCAGAGCCATGTCCCTGAGCAGGGCAGACCTCGCCTTTCTGGTGACTCTGGGGACAGGGTCAGGCCCTGAGCCCAGGCATGGAGTGAACTGGACTGTTTCTGTCCACCCTGGACTCCGCCCCCTCGTGTTTCAGACCCAGGGTGACCTGGATGCCACCAACCGTGGGGATGGCAAAGCGACAGGTGTGCGATTCCGGGGAGGCCCTTACCTCCTGGTCTGCCTCAGTTAATACCCCCCTTCTCCGCCTTCTCCCTCGGTGGCTCTGCTAGAAGCACTGTCCTCCCTGAGCCTCGCTGTCATGCTGGCCATTGTGGCTCCGTCCCCCTGCTGACCCCTGGCTGGCCTCATTTGTCTCCTGTTACGGCTCAGTGGCCAGTGCAGGCGCCTTTGATCCACCCTGCTGGATATGGCCCTGGCCACTCCAGGAATCCCCTCCTCCCGGAGCACAGTGTTTCTGGGGCTCTGGCCCCTTGGACCCTCAAAAGCACTGGAGCCAGAGGCACAGGCTTCTAGAGGACAGACACCCAGGGTCTCCCTGTCTCTCATCAAGGGGCAAGGCCAGCATAGCAGGAGGCAGGGCATGGGGGACCCTGCAGGCGGCTGGAGCCTTCTCCTCCTTCCACTGTGTGTCTGGGGGCTGTGCAGTGAGATGGGAGAGGAGCCAGGCGAGTTGGTGCAGGCCTGCAATCCCAGGACTCAGGAGGCTGAGGCAGGGGAAAGTTTGAACTCAGCCTGGTCAGCTTAGTAACTTAGTGAGACCGTCTCAAAAACCAAAAATGAAAAGGCCTGGGGATGTAGCTTGTGCAAAGGCCCTGGGTTCAAGAAAAACGCCAAAAAGGAGAGGCAGCCCGAAGCTGGTGTAGGTTGCCAGTGGGGAGCAGGAGGTGCTCAGCCCAGCTCTGGTTAGGGTGCCGGCTGGGCTGACTGTGCGGCCGTGGCCACTTCCTGGGCCCCCTTTCCTGCCGCCTCCACCCGCAATTCCTCCTGAGGTGCCAGCCCAGCCATCCCTGGGTGCTCTGTCGCCTACAGCAAGCAACAAAGAGATGTGCTGCAGCCCGCGGGGAAAGGCATGTGGCGGGGCACCGAGGACCCAGGTATTATTCCGGGACACGCTGGAGACCTGAAGCAGGATCACAGTTGCGGAAAAGAGGCACACAGCTGTCCCCAGGCGGAGCCCTGGACCTTGGGAGGGGCCTTGGCTAGGGCCAAGGTGGCTGGGGTGGGGAGGGGCGCATGTGACTTAGCGCTTGCAAGGGCTGCTGTCCCCAGCAGGAACAAGCAAGGGCCCTGTCAGAGGGCGTGGTGAGGTTGCCGGGTGCCATCACACAGGTGCAGGATGGTGAGGACGGTGTGGGCCTGGTGAGGCCTGGAAAGGTGCCGAAGAAGGGACGGGCTCTAGGTCAGTTTGAGCTTGGAGCTGACCAGCTTTTCTCACACAAGGGTTGTGGTGAGTAAGAGATAGCCTACGCTGCCAGTGGTGGTACACACCTGTGATCCCAGCACTAGGGAGGCTGAGACAGGAGGATCGCTGTGAGTCTGACACCAGTCTGGGCTACATAGTGAAACCTTGTTTCTAAGAACAAAACAAAGTAAAACAAAAGAAAAATTGCTTGTATTCTGGAGCCGGGGATATAGCCCAGCAGCACAAGTGCTTGCCTGGCAAGCACAAGGTCCTGAGTTCAATTCCTAGTATCTAAAAAAAAAAAAAAGCTCAAGTATTTGATTTACTTGACTTATTATTGTGGTCTTAAGGTGCATCCATTTTTCTAGCACTGGGGAGAGTAGTCTCCATTGTGCATAAATACCACATTTTCTTTAGCCATTCATCTGTCCATGGATTCATCTGTCCATGGACCTGAGGCCACTTCCACAATGTAGCTGTTTTGAGGTGAACACATGTATGTGTATCATTGTAATGTGAGGTCTTCCTCTCCTCAGAGGGGAACAGCTGGGTCCAGTGGAATTTCTAGTTTTAGTTTTTTGAGGAATCTCCATACTGATTTGCACAGTGTTTGTGATAGTTTACCTTCCTACCCACAGTGTAGAAGAGCTCCTTTTTCTGTACAAGCTCATAAGCGTTTATTGTTTTTTGAGTTCTTAATGACAGCCATTCTTCCTGGACTAAGGTGGTATCTCAGTGTTGTTTTGATTTGCATTTCTCTAATGGTCAAAGATTTTAAGCATTTTTTCATATACCTAATGGCCATTTGTACTTCTGAGAAGTGTCTATTCATTTTACTTGCCCTTTTTTTTTT
>NW_004955402.1:10586821-10611110 GCF_000276665.1 Chinchilla lanigera
ATTCTAGATACTAGTCCTCTGAGAAGTAACTTGCAAAATTTTTCCCAGTCTATGGGCTATGACTTTATTCTGTTGGTGGTTTTGTTTGCTGTGCAGAAGGTTTTAATTTGATATGATCCTATGTTTTGATTATTGGTATTATTTCCTATGCAATTGGGGTTCTGCTCAGAAAGTCCTTGCCTGTGCCTGTGACTTTAAGTTTTACCTAATTACTGTCCAGCAAATTCAGAGCTTCTGTTCTATTATATTTCACTTTGATCTTAGTACATGGTGAGAGATACAGGTCTAGACTCAGTCTTTGGTATGTAGACAGCCAGTTTCCCAGCACTGTTTATTAAAGAAGTTGTCCTTCCTCCAATGTGTGCTTTTGGCCTCTTTGTCAAAGATCAGATAGCTGAATGTGCCTGCGGTTGTTTCTGCTTCCTACACCTGGTTCTTCACTTCAGTTAAAACAAAGGCTTGGTGTAGGCTTTGTGCACAACAGACTGTAAACTGATAGGATCATTTTTTTTTTCTGGTACCGGGAATCAAACTCACAACCTCGCGCTTGCCAGGCAGGCGCTGTCCCGCTGAGCTAAACCCCCAGCCCCTTTATTCTGTTCCATTGAACCTCACGTCTGTTTCTGTGCCAGTGCCATGCTGTTTTTATCATTATAGCTTTGTGGTGTAACTTAATCCAGGTTGTGATGCCTTTGCTTTGCTCTTGTTTCCCACAGTTGCTTTTGCTATTCAGGGTCTCTCCTGGATCCATATGAATTTTAAGATTGTTGTCTCCAGTTTGTGAGGAATGCTGTGGGTATTTTGATTGGTGCTGCATTAAATCTGTGTACAGTTTTTGGTAATGTAGCTATTTTCATGATACTGGTCTTGCCTATCCAGGAACAGGAGCTATTCCAGCCTAACATTGAGAGAAATTGGTTTAAAAAATGAGAAAAACTGTAAACATAAAATTCTTTGAAAACACAGGTTAACACGGTGTTTTGTAAATGAGCGCAGCCCTGTGCAGCCCCGGCTCCCAGAGGCCCCTGCAGTGGGGTCCCCCGCTCAGCATGGCGTCCTCTGGAGGACAGCGCACGGGTTGTGAGGAGCAGGGACACCTGGTTCTTCACTTCAGTTAAGACAAAGGCTTGCTGTAGGCTCTGTGCACAGCAGACCAAACTGATAGGGTCAAATAAGTGAAATTCCCTTGTTCGGAAGTTTCCAGGGTTTTATCCCAGTGATGACTTGCAAAATTCTTTACACGTGGGACATGCGTGCTTTGCTTTGGGAATGCTCCAGAGCACATAGGGACCCGGAGGAAGTCGGCTCATGTTTGAAACAGGGTGGGCACAGAGCCTGAAAATGGGCAGCTCCGCAACGCTACGCCCCTTGCGGGGTAGAACTCACGGAAAGCGTGGTGAGCCAGCTTGTCAGCGTGTCGGTCAGAGGCGGCACTGGGCAGAGGCAGGAGATAACCCGTTACCTTATGTTACGTTACGTTACGTTACGTTATATTACTTTGAGACGAGGTCTCACTGTGTAGCCCCAGCTGGCCTCAAATTCGAGACAGTCCTGCCTCAGCCTCCAAATAATCTCATCTCCTGAGATTACAGGCAGGCACTGTTTCCCAAGTTGTTGTCCTATGTTAAAAGGTCTGAGCAATAATATATAAAAGGATTTCCTACTCAAAGCATATGTGAAATGATACTGAATGATAAGAGATCAATGCCAAGAATCATTCTTAATAATACTAATAATAGTCTAATATATGTCTAAAACTTAGCATTTTATTTTATTTTTAAACTTAGCATTTTAAAGGCACTGAATAATTTCATCTCACAAATTTCCTCATGACTGTGCTACTAACATTCCCATGCCAGAGGTGAAGTAACTGAGGCAAAGAAAGATTAAGTAAATTGATTATGTAGATCACAGTAGTGATGTTAATGAGACTGCCTGCCTGGTTGGTCTCGTTTCTTTTTTTTTTTTTGTCTTTTTGAGACAGGGTCTCACTATGGAGTTCAGGCTGGACTTGAGCTCACTTTGTAGCGCAGGCTGGTCTCAAGCTCGCAATGATCCTCCTGCCTCAGCCTCCCAAGTGCTGGGATTACAGGCGTGCACCGTCACGCCCGACTGGTCTCGTTCGTTGCCCTCTGTTCCACTGACCCCTCTGGTCCCGAGGTGGTGACTCGTTGGGCTCGGGCTCCGTCTCCTGCAGTAATCCCTGGGATAGTCAGGAGGGGCTTTCCTGATGGGGTCGGTCTCTCTCCTCACTTCCTTCTGTTTTTCTTTTTGTTGTTTTTTTCTTTTTTATACCAGAAATCAAACTCAGGACCTTGTGCTTGCCAGGCAGGCGCTTGTGCTGCTGGGCTGTATCCCCCGCCCTCTTCCCCACCTGCTCAGGTCCCCGCGGCAGGTCTGGCGCCCGGCAGGAGGGTGATGGATGCTGGTTGAAGGGGACTGAGTTAGTGTAGGGAGAATCTGCAGGCCCTCATTTCCTGAGCCGCCTGGACGAAGACCCCCGGAGGCCACAGGCTGGCTCCCAGCCCTTCTCCTGAGCCCACAGTGCCAAGCTGCCTGCCTCCCTCCCCCTGGTGACGCCAGGCCCTGTGAAGGCCACAGCCCGGGGCGAGCCCTTGGATTGTCCTGAAGCAGCATTTCCCAAGGTCTGGCTGTACTAATTATTCCTTGCCTCTGCCTGGAAAACCTTGGGCTCAGAAGAGTGTGCAGGGAGGGTGAGGAAGGGCATTGGGGAAGGAAAGGAGGGGTGAGGGGCAAGGTCACCCATCTGCCGCCACCTCCTACACGCTGCTCTGACGCCACCAGCCCAAGGTCCCTGCTTTCCGCTGGAACAGTGGGGTCCGAGAATGATAAAAGCAGCTGCCCTCTAGCCGCGCCTTAGACACAACACAGCAGCCTGAGACCACAGCTTCTCTTCCCTGCAGCCTGTGGCCCAAGCAGCAGGGGAGACAGGCAGGGCACAGGAAGGCGCATGCGTGCCCGCCTGGGTCTGTTTCCTGGGCAGGTGAGAGAAGGATCTGCTGAGTCCTGCTCTGGCAGGACTGGGGCCCTCGCCTGTCATCCACACTCTGCAGGGGGGTGGGGGCCGAGATTCCAAAGCTGGGAAGCCTGGGAGCCCCTGGGCCCGCGCGCTGTGAGCTCCAGCGCGGTGTGGCTCAGTGCTCTGAGTGGGGGCCGGTGGGCATGGCCAGCGCCTGGGGCCCAGGTCGCGTTTGAGACCAGGGCTTGGGGCTTACACCAGGAGGCAGGAAGCTCATCCCTGCACCCTGCCTGGTGCCCAGCAGGCGCCCAGCATCTGTGTGTGCTCAGCTCTGCCTGAGCCACTCAGTCACAGACACCAGTGCAGCCCTCACCAGGGCCACCGGTGCAGCAGGGAGCCAGTGACCTGGGAGCCCCTTCAGGGTGTTTTATAAAACACAAATGGGAGCCTGACAGATGCTCCGAGGCACTTTCCAGTTTTGTGTCCAGTGGTACAGCTGGGAGAGCATTTTAGATCAGTCTGGGTACATTGGCTTCATCCTTTTTGAGACAGGGATCTTACAACATAGTTTGGGCTGGGCTTGAATTTGTGATCCTCCTGCCTCAGCCTCCCGAGTGCTAGGATTGCAGGTGTGAGGCACCACTTCTGGGCCTACTGGTTTTTTAAATGACTACAAGATGCCATGGGTGGTGGCTCACACCTGTGATCCCAGCACTGGGAAAGCTGAAGCAGGAAGGTCTCTGTGAGTTCAAGGCCAGCCCAAAGTACATAGTGAGACCCAGTCTCAAAAACAAGACCAAGACAACATGGAAGTCATCATGTGGGTATGAAAGAACTCTGCCGTGCACAGGAGCGGCTCACGTTTACTACCGTAAATGTCATGCCCAGGAACACCCCGCACGTATTGGGGTACGGGTGCCACCTTGACCAGTGATGTGGGTGAACACTCGAGGGCACACTGTAAAGTTTCACAGGAGGGAGGATGCGTGGACTGGAGGGTGGAATTCCACTCCGCTCTGCACGCTGGCCCGTACACACTCGGGCCCGCATGCAGCAAGTCCTCTCTGTGTGCGGGACAGGGAGCCGCCAGGAGCCGCGAAGCCATCGTGGAGGGTGACGGTGACGGCTCCACACGACAAGCCAGGACCTTGTGGGTGGGCGAGGAGAGCACCGTAGGGGGAGGATGTGAGTGGGGGGTGCAGCCAGCCCGAGGCCCTCCGCCTTTCCCCCGGCCCGGGCACCCCGCACTGAGGGAGCTGAGGTCTCCAGGCTGTGCCACGCCGCCTCGTCCCTCCCTGGGCGGAGGAGGTGCGGACATCTGTTCGGGTGGTGATGTCACACTGCTGTCCCCGATTGAATTTATGGCTGTCAGGGCCCCGGGTGGCTGGCTGGCTGGCTTTTCAGGAATAGATATTAAGCCAAGTTAGCCTGGTTCTGTTCCCGTAAGCTTCCTGTTTCAGCCTTAACGCGGGCGTGCACGCGTCTTTCCCCCAGTGGTTTCCCCTTTCCCCCTGACTTCGTGTTTCCCCCGTGCCTGCCGTGCTGCTCTGCATCCCGATTCTCAGGGGATTTTTGGGTTTTTTTTTTTTTTTTTTTTTTTTTTTTTTTTTTTTTTTTTTTTGCTAACTAGGGAGCCCTGGCTTTATTTGTTGTTGTTGTTGTTTTTTCTTTTTGAGACAGGGTCTCGCTATGCAGTTCAGGCTGGCCTTGAGCTCACTTTGTACCTCAGGCTGCTCTCGAACTAACAAGGATCCTCCTGCCTCAGTCTCCTGAGTGTTGGGATTACAGGTGTGTGCCACCGCGCCTGGCCTGAGACCTGTCTCAACATACAAAATAAAAAGAGCCGTGGAGGTAGCTCAGTACCCTGGGCTCAATCTCCAGTACCACAAAAGAATAACAAGGAAAACTAGGAGGGAAGGTGGAAGTTGGTGGGTCTGTGCAGACTTCCTCCGGGGCTGTTGCAGGTCTGCACTGGACAGCCGAGGTGACAGGACTGGGGAACCCCACAGTGACTTTGGAAGGGAAGCCACCCTGGGGGGGCCTTCTGTCCCCCTAGAAGCTCAGACAGGGAAGAAACGGGTGACTTCCATCTGGAGGGGTGATGAGGTGGCACAGGGGACAGGGACAGCCCGGCCTCTGCTGCGCCCCCCTGCCGGTGCTATATGGGCAGGAACACCCCAGAGGTCCCGAGGGCCCAGCGCACTCCTGCTCCTACTGCCCTGGGCCTGTGTGTTCTTCCCAGACCCGCGCTTGCGCCCTGCTGCGCTGCTGGTTCCGAGTTCCTCCTAAACGTCCCTCCATGGGGAGCCCGCCATGGGGAGCTCTGCACGGGGAGCCCTGACGTCGCACCCTAAAACAGCGCCCCCACTCCAGCGCCCGCTGCAGCTATTGCAGCCATCTCTACAGCACCTCCCCTGCCCTTCCTGGGCATGTTGATGCGGGTGTCAGTGTCCCCAGCTGGAATGCAAGGAGCAAGGACCCCCCTGCTCTGTTCACTGTATCCCTGTGGTGGCTCACACCTGTAATCCCAGCCCCCTGGAGGCTGAGGCAGGAGGATCGCTGCGAGTTCGAGGTCAATCTGGGTTACAAAGTGAGTTCGAGGTCAGCATGAACTGCATAGTGAGACCCTGTCTCAAAAAGACCGAAAAAAAAAGAGAATGCTGCTCTTATCAGGTTCTTGCAAGTGTTAAAGGAATATAGGTGAGGCAGCCAGCACACCCACACATTCCGATGGCTTCCACAGTTAAACTCGCCTTGATTGATTGATTGATGGATTGATGGATTTTTGGTACTGAGAATCAAACTCGGGACCTAGTGCTTGCCAGGCCGGCACTTACTCTCCTTGATTTAAATGCTGGCTTCTTGTGCAGATGTGGACACTTTTTCTTTCTCTTTCTCCCTCTCTCGGTCTCTCTTTTTCTCTTTCTGTTTTTGTTTTTTGAGACAAGGTCTCTGTGTAGTTCAACTTAGCCTTGAATTCACTTTGTACAGGCTGGCCTCCAACTCAGGGCAATCCTCCTGCCTCAGCCTCCCAAGTGCTGAGATTACAAGCGTGCACCACCACTCCTTCTTCTTCCCTCCCTCCCTTCCTTCCTTCCTTTTTCCTTCCTTCCCTCCCTTTTCTTTTCTGCGGTGCTGGGCCTCCCTGCACCACCCGGCTACCTCTCTCCAGCCCCAGCCCATAGCTTCTTCACCCTCTGCGTTTGAATCCTCCCGGGTGAGCAGTGTGAGGCTCTTCGGGCAGGAGTGCCCTGCATGGACCCCTGGGGAGCGGGCGAGTGCGGTGCGCAGAGCTGCGGGCCTGCGTGGGTGGGCGGGGCGGGCTGTGCTGGCCCCAGTCTATGTTAAGGGCGGAGGGCGGTGATGGGAGCACACAGCGCGGGAGCGGCGGGCGGCAGGAGTCCGCTCTCTGTCTCCAGAGAGCGATGCTGAGTCGGAGGAGGGGCCACCAGTTTCACCAGTGCTCTGAAGGTCAAGAGTTCTTGCTAGGCACAAGCGCAGGGTCCTGAGTTCCATTCCTGGTACCAAAAAAAAAAAAAAAAATTCTTGCCAGCAGGAGCCCAGAGGCACATCCCTGGCTGTAGGCGCCCCCTGACCCCTTGGCCTCAGCCTCTCGCGTGCGGGGTCACCCTGCTGTCACCCTGTGAAGCCTGCCTAGGGCTTCTGCGATGCCTTTCGGGGTAAGGAAACCACGCTGCTCGTGACCCTGGCAATGTTTTTCCCGCGAAATCTGCGTCCAGCGCAGTCAGTGAGGCCAGGTCAGCCTTCACACCTCCACCAGCTCTGAGAAGCTAACGTGGGCCCTGCCAGCCGGGCAGCCAGGGCCTCTGGAAACTGGGAAGGTTCCTTGAGAGGAAGCCTAACCCCTTCTTGGGTTTTTAGTTTGTGGAAACGGGGTCTCGCTATGCAGTTCAAACTGGCTTTGAGCTTACTATATAGCCTAGGTTGGCCTCGAACTCCAAGCTGTCCTCCTGCCTCAGCCTCCTGGGTGCTGGGATTACAGGCGTGTGTCACCACACCCAGCCTCTGTCTTACTGTTGTTTATATGTTTGTCCAGACGATGGGTTACAAACTTTTGGACAGTGGACACCAGGTCCTGAGTGTTCTCGGGATTGCCCCTGGCCTTGCCGGGATGGTGTCTGGTGCCTTCGGGACGCTCAGGAAGTATTTGTCAGCTTGAACGCCCCTTTTACTCGGGGACAGCTGGTTTCTTTTTTAGTGAAACTGGACCTTGTCCCCCTCCCCTGAGTGGAATTAGAGTGCATCCAAGGCGAAAAGTACAGGTCTGCCGCAGGAACGGCCAGGAACGGCCCGCCTTGGCGGGCGTGCACAATGAGCTTTTGCTCCTTGCATCCCAGATGCGGCTCAGAAGGGGGAACCATAACAAGGGGATCTTTAGTGGTTTTTTTTTTTTTTTTTTTTTTTTTGCCTTAGCCCCAGCCCTGAGCTGTGGCACTTGGAATAATCCTGGTTTCCGGAGAACCGACTACTGTAATGATAATCCAGGAAGTAAACTGCCCTTTGAAAAGCGAGGAAGAAACCAATCGACTAAGTATTTATTTATATTTAATGCTCCAGGGCTTCTCTTTGCAGCTTTGAAGAGTTCCTGGCAAGCGCCTTTTGAAGTCATTAATCCTAGGGCGAATCTAAAGGTCTTGCAGGCTGCTCCTGGCCCCGCGGCCTGGCACACTTGTTTATCACCGAGCTTTCAGAAGCCGGGCCTGGGGCTGGCGGGTGGTGGGAAGCGGGACAGCAGGGCGTGCGCGGTCCTTGCCGAAGCCAATCCCCAGCACGGACTGGCTTGGTTTTCTCACCGAGGGAGCGTGCCCGGTGTGGAGGGCGACTCTGGCGCGCGTCCTCCTCCCGTGTGTCTGGGCTCCACCATGCTGGCCTGTGCTAGGATGACCAGCTCCAAAAGCATCTACCTGCCAGGTGTGGTGAGCCATGCCTGTAATCCTAGCAGTTGGGAGGGTGAGGCAGGAGGATCCCCATAAGTGTGAGGCCATCCTTGGCTACTTAGTGAGTTCAAGGCCAGCCTGATCTATGTAGCAAACCCTAGCTCTGCAGACATAAACAAAAATCCAAAAGTCATCTACCTGCGTTTTGTTTTCAGTATGCCAGTAATTACTGTTCATCACAGGAATATTAGAAACTGCTGTGGCATATGCCTGTAATCCTGGTACTGTGGGAGGCTGAGGCAGGATGGTGCATTTTAGCCTATCCTAGGCAATTTAGCAACTTAAGGAGGCCCTCTCTCAAAGTTTATTTATTTACCTATTTATTTTGGTACCGGATATCAAACTCAGGACCTCATGCTTGCTAGGCTTATTTGTCTTTTTGAGACAGGGTCTCACTATGCCGTTCAGGCTAGTCTTGAGGTCACTTGAACTTGCAGCAACCCTCCTGCCTCGGTATCCTGAGTGCTGGGATTACAGGCATGCACCACCAAGCCCGGCTCAAAGTTTAAAAAAAAACAACACAAAACCAAATTTAAAGGGTTGGAGGTAGCTCACTGTGAAGGCCCTAGGTTCAATCCCCAGTACTGGAAAGAAAGGAAAAAATAAAGGAAAAGAAAAACTGTAAATGAACCAAAAGTATAAGAAATCTTGCAGGAGGGGAAGAGAAAGGAAGTAATAAGAATTAAGATGTTTATATATATATATACACACACACAGGGATATAGCTCAGTGGCACAGTGCCTGCTTGGCACACACAAGGTCCTGTGTTCAATTCCCAGTACCAAAAAAAATAATTTAAGATATGTTATATATGCATAGCATCTCCACACAAGCAATGTAGTTAGGTACTGCAAACGTACTTCACACATGTAAACAAAAAAGGCTTACTGTATGTGTATGATCCTAATGGTCTGCTTTGATCACTTCAATAATGTTTTCACAGGGACTGGGGATTTAGCTCAGCGGCAAAAGCGCCTGCCTGGCAAGCGCAAGGTCGTGAGTTAGGTTCCCAGTACCAGAGAAAAACCAAACCACCCCCCCCAAAAAAAAAAACGTTTTCACTTGGGTCAGTAGATACAGAGGCCACCAAAAAAATATGTACAGTCTTCAGTTCGCCGTACTAATAAACATCTGGAAGTGAATGGCCACCACTGTGAGCGCCTCTTGTAATTGTAGAGGCCAAAGGTAACTGGGATTAACCTCATGGTGTCTCAAATCTAGTTTTCAAATATTGGTATAAGGTTTTCCTTTCTTGATATGTACGGTTTTTGGGGCAGACTCTATCTGTATGAAGAGTATTTGCTTTTGCGGTACTGGGGCTGAACCTTCACTGAGCTCTCTGCCCTGCCTCTTCCTTAGCTTTTCTTTGAGACAAGGTTTCTCTAAGTTGCTGAGGTGCCCAGGCTGGCCCCGAGCTCATGATCTCCTGTCGCAGCCTTCTGAGCGCTAGGATTACAGCCAGGCCTCAGGAGCAGTGTTCGCGTCGGCCTGCAGCCTTCCCCGGTGATGGCCCCACGCGCTCCTCTCTTTCTGCTCCTGCTGCTCTCGCAGGTCGCCCCCTCCAGGGCAGCGTGCGGTGCTCTGGGCTCGGAGCCCTCTGTTCTCCATGTGGTGGCCGCTTCCCCAGCGTCCTCCGGGGCCTCCCCGCGTGCCTGCGTCGGTGCTCCTCTTGTGGGGACACCGGTCATGCTGCGCGGAGCCCACAGTGACCGCATCTTCACTCGAGTTCTCCCTTAGAGACATGGTCTTCATGGACAGTCGCCTTCTGGGAGACTGGGGAGCCTTCAATCTCGGGGGGCTTTGCAGAAGGCTCGGGCCATCTGTTCCCCGTCTCCACCTCTCCCTGCACAGACCAGCGCGCTGAAGAGAGGGTGGAGAACCTGGGGTACAAGGGGTGACTGGGGAACAGGATACAGGGCCATCCTGGGGCCACCTGCAGAGGTGAACAAGAGGACGGGTGTCCCTGCCACTGCTAAACACCGGCTCCCGAGACCCAGTAGCTCTGTGGGGCCCCTGCTACCCCTGGCCACACAGCTGGCCCTTGGGTTTGTGGGCTTGCCATCCATGGGTCCAGCCAACTGCAGATCCAAAAGACTTGGGGCCTGGTGTGGTGGCACACACCTAGGATTTAAGCAATCAGGAGGCTGAGGCAGGAGGATCGCAGAGTTCCAAGCCAGCCTGAACTACATAACAAGACACTGTCTCAAAACAAAAAAATCGGGGAAAATTGCCTCTGTACTGAGCACATCTAGTCCTTTTTCCTTCTTTTCATGGTAAACAGTATAGTATGCCCACGAGCACTTACGTCCTGGGTGGTTTTCTAAGTAATCTAGAGACAATGTAGGCCTCAAGAGCATGCCCGTAGATCACACCCAACACCCATAGCGCTGTGTAGAAGGGGCCTCAAGGCTGGGCGTCCAGGGTGTCCTGGCCTGGTTCCCTGAGGTGCTGAGGGGTGACAGCCCTGCTCCTCTCTGTGTCCTCAGAGAAACGCTGTGTCCCTTCCCCCCACCCTGTGCTGAGGTCATCCTTTGTGTCTCCACTTAGCTGCGCTGTGTCCCCAAATCCACTTAAGCCTCTCCCGCCGTGGAAGTCTCTGCTTGCAGACTGTGTGGCCCTGCCGCTGGCAGCACTGGCCTGGTGCTGGGCACGATCTCCCTGCTGTCGTCCAAAGGCTCTGCAAGATTCGCACGGCCACGTGACCTGTCACCCAAACCGCAAAGGGCAAGGTGGGACAGAGCCTCAGCATCTTTCTGTCCCCCTTCCCCTCCCCTTCCTTTTCCCTTCCTCTCCCCTTCTTTCTCCCCTTCTTCCTCCCTCTCCCCCATCCCCCTTCCCTTCCCCCTTCCCCCTCCCTCTCCCCCTCCCTCTTCCCCCTTCCCCTCTCCCTTCCCCTCTCCCTTCCCCTCTCCCTTCCCCTTCTCCTCCCCCTCCGCGTGTGTGTGTGTGTGTGTGTGTGTGTGTCTGTCTGTCTCTGTCTGTCTCTGTCTGTCTCTGTCTCTCTCTCCCCATTCTCTTTCTGGGTCTCCATGCAATTTATTGCTGTCTTCTGAATGAATTTCCAAACAGCACTTCAGCCCCAGGCTGTTTGCAAGTGATCCCACGGGTGGTTAGTTTGGGCCCCCAGTTCGCTGCTGCTCTTTGGGGGTGATCTCAGCCGGGGTCACTCAGGGCTGACCCCTGGGATGACTGTGATGCTAATTGATTTATGGACTTAGTCATTCCATCTTCCACAAACATTAATTTACAGCCCACAGAGAGAGCTGCAAGACTTTTATGTCCTTGTTCCAACTGCACTGAATTCCATGAGAGCCGCCCAGCACCAGGGAGGACTTTGGCAGTCGGGAGGACTTTGATAATCAAAAGCCACAGTGAACAGGTTCGGCCGCCTTGGGCTCACCTCAAGCAGCACCAGCCCAGGCCTGGGGACGGGCAGGGGACATGAGGGGCACCATTTGCTTGGCCTGGGTGGGAACTGGGCCTTCCCTCCCGGGATTTTCCTGGGCCCTAGGGTGTGACCCCATCCTGTCCTGCAGATACAGACACTCTTAGAGGCGCCTCAGCTGGTTGTGATGACACACACAAGCCAGAGATCCCGGAACTTGGGAGGCTGAGGCAGGAGGATCAATGCTAAGCTCCAGGCCAGCCTGGGCTACACAGTGAGTTCAACGCCAGCAAGAGCCTGTCTCAAAAAACGAACAAGAAAGAAAGGAGGAAAGAAAGAGAAAGAAAAAAAGAAAAAGAGAAAGGGCAAGCACCTAAAGTTGCTGCTTTGCAGTTGTTCCGACCTCTGCCTGGCTCAAGCCGAACCCAGAAGCCGCAGTGAGTGGCGAGTGGTGTCTAAGGGCTCCTTGCGGCTATTGCTGCAAAGCAGGCCACCAGCAGGAAACTCTGCTGGCAGCAAATGCACAGGCGCCTTCCCCTCGGGTCTGAAGGCCTAGTCAACGATTACGTATTTTTAATATTTACCTGGAGAGAGAGAGAGAGAGAGGCACTTGATTTCTTGCTCCCATCCCTGGGGCTTAGGAGCTGTCAGGGTTTGTGGGTCCACGCACAGTGTTTGTGGGACAGGCTGGGCTGAGGGACAGGAGGCGACAGCCCCGCCAGGCCTTCCCCCAGCCTCCAGATGACAAAGGTTGCATTTACACCTGGCTGGGAGTTTAATCATCTACCATTTCCAAACACAGCAGGCTAACAACCTGCTGGCTGAGAATCATAAATTAAAAAAGTTCACCCACAGGAGACAGCACACGGGAAGGGAAGAAACCAGGCGGTGTCTTTGCTGGGGGAAGGGCTGGGCAGGATGGTGAGGAGCCCTGAGTGGGGGCCCTGGGGAGAGGCTGAAGCAGGCAGAGTACCCACCCAAGCGGGCAGAAGGTGGGGGGAATCTTCTGGAGACCAGGGCTGACTTTTCCTTTTTTCTTTTCTCTTCTCGCTTGTTTGTTGTCTTGAACAAAGTCTTGAACTCAGTAGGTAGCCCAGGCTGGCTTCAGAGGTGGGCGATCCTCCTGCCTCAGCTTCCTGACTTTGGGGATTCCAAGCATGTGCCGCACCCTCATTCTTTTTACCCACTGATTCGATCAGACTCAAAGGGCCACAGAGCCTCATGCAGGAATGGGACCTTCATCTTAAAGGTTTCACTGCAGAGGGAGCTCAGCCTGTAGGTAATTAGTAGTCGATCTCACTGAACATCTGCTCTCTCTGGGACTCTGGTCAGCACGGGGGACGCGGCAGCAGTGGGACCAGGTCCTCCTCCCTCAGGAAATTGCCGTCTCGATAGGGCCCCAGACGCGCGTGTAAACAGCGAGGGCCGAGACAGCTCGACCCTGTGCGCAGGGCGGCGCCGCAGGACAGCGCATGCGCGTCTGGCTTCCCTCTTCGCCGTAGGGACAAGGAAGCCGCACCAGTGTCACCCGGTGACAGCTGGGACTCACTGGAAATTTACCGTGAGCTCCTTGGGGTCTTGGCCTTGTGTCCGCTATAACATAGATGGTCTTGCCCACCCATTTTCAAGATGAGAGGCCGGGCGTGGTGGCGCACGCCTGAAATCCCAGCACTCGGGAGGCTGAGGCACGAGGATCGTTGCGAGTTCGAGACCAGCCTGGGCTACAAAGTGAGCTCAAGGCCCGCTTGAACTGCATATGGAGACCCTGTCTCAAAAAGACAAAATAAGTGAAATTAATGAAAAAAGAAACAGATTGATCTTTTAAAAAAAAGACGAGGAAGAGCAGGAACAGAGAAGTAACTTGCTCCGAGTCCCCGCCCTTCTGCGCACACAGGCGGGGCACGGTCCCCTGGCGCTGCATCCGGAGCCGCGGATGGGGCAGACTGTAAAAGGCCCTATGCGAACCCGGGAGCGGCGGCCCCGCAGGAGCAGACCTCGTGTCTTGAGCGCTTGGTTTCTGTGGATTTCCGCGGGGACCCAGCATCCGATAAGGCCACAGCGGCCTGTCATTCCTTGGAGCCCGGTCGTATTGAATTACATAACGTCTTTAATCAAGGCCCCAGGAGAGTCGCACAGAACATGTGTTCCGTATGACACGGGACCCTGGAAGCCCTGCGGAGAAGCACCAGGGCCCCTCCCTCCCCGCGTCCTCTGGAGTTAACCTTGGCGTCTGGAAGTGGGTCCGGGAGGGCCGCCTGCAGACCCTGCTGGAAATTCGCAGGGTGCCGGGTGCCCCGCCTGTCCACAGCTGTCGCCTTTCCCCACTCCGTGACCTTGAGCCTGGCTCTTGCCCTGTGGGAAAGAGGACCTGGGGTGCTACACCCCTTGTTCACCTGGGCCAGGTGCGGCAGGAGGGAACCTGGGTGTTGAACGGATACCTATGTCAGGACTCTGGGTGGCCCCCAGGGCTGGGGGTGGCAGTTCTCTGCTCTCTGTCATGACAGAGCCAAGGCCTCTTTCAAACCCCAACCCCCTGGCTTTGTCCTGTTACAGGGCAGCCGGGATCCGGCTGACTGGGGTGATGGCGATGTGACAGGACGGACGTGCAGTCTCGGCTTGGGTTTGTGGGTGTTTCATATTTCATTTGCTGTGTTGTCTGGATGCTTGGGAAGTTGAAAAAAGATTTATGAAATTCCAGTGCATATGAACTTTGCCTCCCAGGCATGCCGGCACAGGCCTGTAATCCCAGCACTCTGGAGGCTGAGGCAGGAGGATTGCTGAGTTTGAGGCCAGCTTGGGCTACATAGTGAGATCCTGTGCCCCACTCTATTTCCACCCACCCCTAAAAACTTTGCTGTGTTGGAAAATACAGCTTCTGGCTTTTGTATATCACTCTTTTAGCTCTAACTCTTTTGGTATCTGACTCTGCTTTTTCATTCATTTGGAAAACACATTGGCTTTTTTTTAAGAAGAAAAGACAAAAATAGCTTCAAAGATCAAAAACTTTGTTAAAAGGCCTTGTGGCCATTGTAGAATCGTCTCTGATTTATTCCAAGCCTCAAAAAAGTAAAATCTGAAATCTACATGGCGTTCATGGTGGGTTTCGGGGAACTTAGAAAAAGCGAACCAGACTCCTCGGAAAATATGTTTGTTATTTTCCTCAAAACCCCGTGTCTTTTCCAAATGGGTGCTGGCGGCCCTGGATTAGGCAGGCAGCCCGCTCGCTCCCCTGGCCGCTGTCAGATGTGCACGAGGCCGGCCACCCACAGCTCGGGCTCTGTAAATACTGAAATCCTCTCTTTGAACACAGTCCTGCTCACTATCTCGGGCCGTGCTGGGAGGGGGCCACGTCCTGGGGACATCACAGGCCCTTGGAAACCGGGGTCTGCCTTGCAGAGGCCGCCTGGGAGGCGGAGAGCCTGCGACAATAGGCAGCAGGGAGGTGGGGTGGGGAAGTGCAGCCCACCACCCCCAGCCTGGATTCCCACCCTGCCGGCCACTGCGGCTCAGCCCCAGGCTGTGTCTCCAGCTCTCCATGGGCCGGGGGCTGGGGGTGAGGGGTGAGGGGGTGGGTGGAGGGGGAGGTGTGGAGAACAGTTTGGTTCTTTTTCTTTTTTCTTTTTTGTCTTTTGGAGAAAGGGTCTCACTATGCAGTTCAGGCTGGCCTTGAACTCTCAACCATCCTCCTGCCTCAGTCTCCCGAGTGCTAGAGAACAGTTTGAGATGTGTGTGTATTTATATGTCTAATTGAGTTATTTACTTCTTTGTATATTTGTTGTGTGCGACAGAGTCTTTCTTTGTATTCCAGTCTGGGCTTGAACTCACTGTCTAGCCTAGGCTGGTCTTGAAATCCTGCCTCCTCCTGCCTCAGCCTCCCTGAGGCTGGGATTGAAGGGGTGTGCTACTGTGTCTGACTTTTGTTTTCATTAGTGCATGTTTGCAGTCTGTAATGATTTCTTTCTTTGTGGGGAGTTGGGACTTGCACCAGACACATCTGAATTCTCCTTCTGAGAGGAGGGAAAGAGAATCACTGAAAGAGAATCATTGCAAAGAGAATCATTGACTCCCACCCCTGGTACACACCTGTTTGCAGTGTAGCTCTGCTGTGTGTCCCAGCAGAGACAGAGCCTGTTGGGCTGCGCTCTGAGGAGACTTTTAGCTAGAATGTGGGAAATCCTTTGGGCAATTCTTAACTTAGGTTTCTTTTCTCCAGACTCTCAGCTCCCTAACTTGGTTATTTTCCCAATTTTTGGCAGCTACAGCATCCTCTGAAAACTGCTTCTAAAGTTTCACCTCTAATTTAGAGCTGAGTGTGATGCATATCTGTCATTCCAGCGCTTGGAGGCTGAGGCAGGAGGATCACCATGAGTTCAAGACCAGCCTGGGCTACATAGTAAGTTCAAGTTTCAAAGCCAGGGTGGACCGTATAGTAAGACCCTGTCAAAAAAAAAAAAAAAAAAGCACCCCAGTAGGATTAAAGAACTTGTGTTTTTAGCTTCCAGGATCCCTCACAGTTCTACCCCTACATATATATACCTTGGTGACGGGACAGACAAGCACTGTAGAGGTCCCTGTTCCCGTGCAGCTGGGGGAAGGACCGACACTGGGGTGTCGCTGGCCGTGCTGACCTGCAGGCAGCTGGGGATGTGTTCAGGCCTCTCCTGAATGCAGGGACTTTGCCTTGGGCCCCCCACCGACCGTCCCTTGCTCCCCTGACTCCTGGCTCCGCCCTGCCCTGCACCTCGAGGTGTCATCTTCAGCGTTTGTGCCAAGTGGCTCTCGGGCTGGCCTGGCATGCACAAGGCCCTGGGTTCCACTTCCAGCGCAGGGAAAAGAAAAGAAGATAAGTGAAATAAAACGATTTCCAACTGAAGGCGTGCCCAGAGGTTGCAGTGCAAGGGAGCGATGGCGACGGGGTCCCCCTTGGTCACGCATTAAGCTGCTCTGCGATTTCCCTCCAAAAATCAAGAGACGGCGAAGCTTCCCACCCCGCAGTCCTGCCGTGTCCCTGTCCGCGCACCCGGCTCCTGCTGCTCATTCCCAGCTGCTGTCCAGCAACATGAGAGGAGCGGGAGCCGGCTCCGGCCCTGGCCGCACGCGCTCCCCCGTCCCTCTTCTCTTCGTGAGGCACCCGCTGAGGCAGGAACAGGACAGAGGGCAGAGACCTGAGCCAGGACAAGCCCCGGGCGCCACTTCCTGTCCCCGCCCCATAACGCGCCCAGCGGCTGCGCACTGAGCTGCATCCCCAGCCCGTTTTTCTTTTTTTTTATATTGGAGGCAGAATCTCACTGACTTGCTGCACCCTCCTGCTTCAGCCTCCCAGAGTGCTGCCGGGATTATAAGTGTGCACCGCCTGCCTGGCTTGTGTGCCGCTTTGACAAGCAGTGTCACAAGTCCACAAGCAAAGCAGCTAGGTTCTGGGTGGGCTCTGAGTGCGGGTCTGACCTTCTGGGGCTGTGCTGGGGTAAGAGGTCTCCGAGTGGTTCAGAGTAGGGTGTCATCCCAGGTGTGAGCCTAGGACCCCCATCCCCAGCTGAGCTGCTCGGGGGAGGTCCCCCAAACGCCCAGGGTCTGTGTCTTCAGCAGTAAAATGGGAAAGAGAAACAGTCCTGCCCCATCGGGCAACCGTGAGGATGGAATGGCTCGAAGCCTCCCTCGTGCTTAGTAGCAGCGGCTGTGCCTCGTAAGTTAATTAAGAAAAGGAAGAAGAACGGGTCTGGCTACACTGACACAGGCAAATGGCTATGGTCTGGCTGGCTGTGGTGGTGCTCAACCATCATCCCAGCGCTTGGAGGCTGAGACAGGAGGATTGCTGCAAATTCAAGGCCAGCCTGGACTACACAGTTCAAGGCCAGCCTGGACTACACAGTTCAAGGTCATCCTGAACTGTGCAGTGAGTCCTTGTCTCAAAAAAAACAAAACAATGCCCCAAAGGATGTGAACATGTAATTCTTGTATACTTAGAAAATCTAGTCCTTAACATAGAGTCAGGACAGACGGAGCACTCTTAGCGTGTGGGTCACCGGGAATCATTATTTCTGTTAGTACTGGTGGAGTGTTTCCTTCACCCACAGTGCAAGTCAAACCGAGCTTGGGGAGCCAGGTGTGGTGGTGCACTACTGTAATCCCAGCACTCAGGAGGCTGAGGCAGTAGGGTCTTTATGAGTTCAAGAACAGCCAGGGCTACAAAGTGAGCTCAAAGCCAGCCTGAACTGCATAGTGAGACCCTGTCTCAAAAAACAAAAACAAAAACAAAAACAAAAAACAAAACCAAAACCCTGTCTCAAAAAAAACGAGCTCGGGGACAGCGGGCTTGTGTGGCCCTTCCTTCCGGCCAGTGGTGCTCCTTAGGGCTTTCAGCAAGTGCTTGTTGGTGATGGTATGATGATGATTGATGCCGGAATTTCTGGTTTTTGGTTTTTTTTTTTTCACTTTTTGAGACAGGGTCTCTCTATGCAGTTCAGTCTGGCCTTGAGCTCACTCTGTAGCCCAGGCTGGTCTTGAACTCACAATGATCCTCCTGCCTCAGCCTCCTGAGTGCTGGGATTACAGGCGTGTGCCACCACACCTGGTTTGAATGCTGGAATTTCTGGAAGTTTTTTTTTTGATGACCAAGGAAATAAACTAACTCCTGGAATGGAACATCTAGAAAGCACATAATGAAGTCAAAAGGAAAATAGAGGAAATGTGAGCTTTCCACATTCAGAAACTTTGGTCAAAGCTCTGTTTTTAGCTTTGTCTATTCTTTAGGTTTTGGGTTTTCTTTCTTTTTGGTTTTTGATTTTTTGCCCGTTTGAAACAGTCTTGCTATACAGTTCAGGCTGGCTTTGAGCTCACTTTGTAGCCCAGGCTGGTCTTGAATTTAAAATGATCCTCCTGCCTCAGCCTCCTGAGATTATAGGCGTGCACCACCACACCCAGGTAGGTTTTCTTTTTTGAGACAGGGTGTTACTAGGTAGCTAAGGCTGGCCTCTCCTTTTTATGAGGAGATTTTTAAATCTTTTTTTTTTGGGGGGGTATGGGAATCAAACCCAGGGCCTAGTGCTTGCCAGAGAGGCACTGTGTCACTGAGCTACATCTCCGGCATTCAGGCTGACCTCAGACTCGTGTTGATTCTCCTGCCTCAGCTTCCAAGTGCTGGGATTCCAGGCATGTGCCACCATTAATTAATTTTTAAAAGGTGTTTAAACACCCCTTCGTGCTGAAACAAATGCAACCTTACACCCATTCTCCAAGGTCCGTCCTGTTAGCACAGGACGGCCTCGGTGTCATCAGAGATTCAGTGCGGATCCCCCTGCAGATGGGGCGGAGCCATCAATCAGGTCCCTTACAGAAAACAGGGCAGTGCTTGTGCAGGACTCTGCTGAGGCCCCTGCTGTGTTTTCTCTAGTGGGCAGTGTGCATAAGGCCCAATATCATGGGAGTACTGTCAGCTCTAGGCTGTGTTACTTGGGGAATAATGGCCAGAAATGAAGGTCTGTTTGTGTTTAGTAGAGACTTAAGTTTTTTAAAAATATTTTTAGCTAGACTTCATAGAGCACACCTGTCATCCCGGCACTCAGGAGGTGGAGACAGGAGAATCACGGTTCATTTAGGGCCAGCCTGGACTACATAGCAAGACCCTCTCAAACACAGAATGAAACACTGCGTATCTACCGTGCACCAGGCGCTATGCAGGGCTCTGTAGACGACACACAGAAGTAACGGGGGGTGACACTTCCTCCGTAGGGATTCAGAGCCTCCCCGCTCGCTGCCCTTTGTGGCACAGACGCTGTTTGTAGAGGCAGGAAGAGCCGCAACAGCAGATGCAAAGAAGGTTTCCAGAAAGGCAGCCGTCGTCCACTCGGACTCCCCTGCTTCAAGACCCCCAGCAGGCCGAGGGGCTGAGCTCGGCCCTCAGAAGTTAATTCTCAGATAAATAAAAGGGACAGCGCAGAAGGCCCTGTTACAAAACGCAGGAGGCCGGGACGTGTGAGGACAGCAGCCCTTTCATCTTCAAGGCGAGAAGAAAGTATCCCAAGAGTCCAGGACAAACAGCCGTAAATCTAGCTTGAGTCCCACCAGAGCCCTAGAAACAGTGCAAATTAGAGCTGTCAGGGTGGAGGCACTGCGCGTCCCTGGCGTCCCCGCGGCCAGCACATCCCCGGCTCCAGCACTGCGCGACCCAGCAGCACCCGGGGCCCCAGCTTGGGACAGTGGCTGGGAAGCAAACAGCCAACCAGGCGGCCCAGAACACGTGCGGCACACAGGGCGCGGGTGGGGGTGGGGGCGCGACGGTCCCAGGAGCCAGAGCTGTGCGTCGTAATCCGCCAGAGCCAGGCGAGGGCAGCGGGTCTGCTGGGCGCTGTTGTTTACACTGAAATCTTTGGGCTTGGCCGAGCAATGGGCCTGTGAAGGCCTGGCCAGTAGAGACTCCGAACAGACGACTGCAGGAGCCAGGCCACCTCTGCGCCTCCTCAGTGTCTTTCGAAAGTGTTTGTCTCTGTTCCTTCGTTACCAGAAGTTATGGACAGCCGGCCTTCCGTGTCTGTGGAGTCCACCTCTGTGGATTCAGCTACCTCTGATCAAAATATATTAAATGGCGCACGACTGTCATCCAAGCATTTGGGAGGCTGAGGCAGGAGGATCACCGTGAGTTCAAGGTCAGCCTGGGTTATGTAGTGAGTTCAAGGCCAGCCTGAACTACACAGTGAGACCCTGCCTCAAAAAAATAAAATTAGCTGGGCGTGGTGGTGCATGCCTGTAATCCCAGCATTGAGGAGGCTGAGGCAGGAGGATCACCGTGAGTTCAAGGTCAGCCTGGGTTATGTAGTGAGTTCAAGGCCAGCCTGAACTACACAGTGAGACCCTGCCTCAAAAAATAAAATTAGCTGGGCGTGGTGGTGCATGCCTATAATCCTAGCACTCAGGAGGGAGGCTGAAGCAGGAGTATCATTGTGAGTTGAGACCAGCCTGGGCTACAAAGGGAGCTCAAGGCCAGCCTGAACTGCATTGTGAGACCGTGTCTCCAAAAGACCAAAAAAAAAAAAATTAAAAAATGGTTCTGTACTGAATATGTACAGATTTTTATTTTTTGACACCCACCCCTGTTCCTGACCAACATTCTCTTTTGGCTGAGGCAGGAGGATCCCTGAGAGTTGGAGGTCGGCCTGGATTACATAGTCAGACGTCTCAGGAAACCCAAACAGGGCCAGGGATGTAGCTCAGTGGCACAGCACCTGCCTGGCAAACACAAGGTCCTGAGTTCAACTCCCTGGTACCAAAACACAAACAAACAGACAAACAGATAAACAGACAAGACCTCAGCACCTGAGGGAAAAGCAGACACTCAGGGTCTTGCAGTGCTGGTCCCCACCCCTCCTTCCTCGGGGAAGCGCTGTGTTCACCTGTGAGGGGCCGATCCCCCGTCACAGAGGCGATTTCCTGCCCAGATCCGTGCCCACCGGACAAACTGACGCACAGCTGGCTGTCTGAGCCCCCGCTGTGCTCCTGACCAGAGCAGCCACTCTCCGGGAGCCCTGTGCAGAATTATCCTTTAATCCTATTAAAGTCTGACGAAAGGAAGCTTCCTTCATCCATTCTCTCAGTGAATGCTCCTTTTTATTTATTTATTTATTTATTTTTAGTGAATGCTCCTTGTATGAGGCACGGCGGGGGCTCCCTGGGCCCTCTGTGTTGGAGCCATGGTCAGGCGATGATGCCCTACACATCCTAAGACCAGTGTGGTGACAGGGAGCGGGGTGACCATTCTGACACTATCATTGTTTCAGTGACCAACTCTTACTATCCAGGGTTTTTTGTTTATTTTTTTGAGACAGGATCTCACTATGTAGCCCGGGATTTCCTGGAAGGGGAGAGGAGGGGCAGCAATCCTCCTGCCTCAGCCTTCTGAGTACTGGGACTATAGGCGTGTGCCACCATGCCCAGTCAGTATCCAGGTTTGGTCCAGTGGGTGGGAGCTTCCTAAGGTCCAGTGGTGGGAGCTTCCCAAGGTCCAGTGGGTGGGAGCTACCCCAGGCTGGGGTAGGTGGGCAGCCATGGGATGGGTGAGACCCCTGAGACTGGGTCTCTCCCCATATGGGGCTACCCTGAGCTTCTGGGTATTTTTTGTTTTTTTGTCTTTTTGAGACAAGGTCTCCCTATACAGTTCAGGCTGGCCTTGAGCTCACTTTGTAGCCCAAGCTGGCCTCGAACTTGCAACAATCCTCCTGCGTCAGCCTCCTGAGTGCTGAGATTACAGGCGTGTGCCGCCGTGCCCGGCTATCCTGGGCTTCTGGTTCTGTGCGGCATGGCAGGAAGTGGATCTAGCTTGACACTCTGCATTCCCACTTGTAATGTTCTCTGGAGCAAAGCATTGTGGGTGGAAATGCTATGGGTGTCCCACTGGGTCTATGTAGGAACTCAGAGATGTGGGTGCCTGTCAACCATAGGCCAGCATCTGGGAGGCTGAGGCAGGAGGATCTCTGTGAGTTTGAGGCCAGCCTGGGCTACATAGCAAGACCCAGTTTCAAAACAAAACAAAGCAAACAAACACAAAAGAACGCTTAACCTTTATCCCTTAACCCCTTGGCACGGGTGCCTGGCCTGCTGACCAGTGCTGCCTGCCTGCTTGACTCCGGACCTGGGTCCTGTCGGCGGGCTGAGGGGCCGGGCAGCCCAGGCTAAGGGAGACACAGCCCAGCGAGGAGGAAGTGAAACAGGGCACCATTGAGCGCCGAGCGGCCGCTCCCACTTTGGCACTGAAAATGGCCAATTTCAGCCCATTGGGTTCATTTCGCAACCGGGTTGTGTGATCGCCAGAGCCGCCGCTTATCTCCAGCGGAGGTGTGAAAGCAGAGCCCTGGGCTCAAGCCACTGCAGAGGGTCCTGAGGTGTGGCTGGGGCAGGAATTAGGGGAAGATGATGACAGGGCCGTTAAGGCCACCTCGCCTGCCCCGTCTAGGGCTTCCACTCTCTTCTTGAGACCAGACCCTGATATTTATTTTCCAATTTTGTTTTTTAAGACAGGGTCTTGCCATATAGTCCAGGCTGGCGTCGAACTCCCAGTGATCCTCCTGCCTCAGCCTCCTGAGTGCTGGGATTATAGGCGTGCGCCACCATGCCTGGGCTGGCTCTTGCTCCAGAAAGCATCCTTGCCGTGGAGACAGGAGCAAGAACTCCCCTGCCTGAGGCGGCCCTGCATCTGCTGAGCCCCGGGCCGGGCTGGTCCCTATGTCACTGAGCTGCTCTCTCCAAACCCTGGGGAGAAAGGGAGGTGGCTGCGCGCCAGCAGCCTCACAAAGTGGCGTTGTTAAATTGCCCTCAGATGTCCCTGTGTGGCTTCACGGGCACAGGAGGATCTGTTTACACTGCCGGGGTCCCGTTGACCCTGGCCCGGCGACAATGCCGGCTCTGTTCGTGCCAGGAGCTGTTGGAAGTGCCTGGCCGTGCGGAAGGCGGGAGGGCTCGGGTGACACTGGATTACACCCCAGGGTGAGCTCACTCCTGGGGGAAAGCGAGTTTCTGAGGGGATCAGGGCTAGGGAAACTCGAGGTGTCAGATTCTCTGTGAAACCTCTCTCTCCAGGACGCCTCTGTGCCAGTCCTCAGACCTGGGTCCCTGGGAACCTGGGACCGAGGGCTTGTCCGACACCCACGGTGAGGTCACAGCCCCGCGTCACTTCCGTCATGGTCCTGGCCGCGCATGGAAGCACGGCTGTTCTTCGCTGTGGGCTTGGGGCCAGGTGCCATCTACTTGGGCTGAGCTGGAGCCCTGGGTCACAGAGGCCCTCTCACCCCAGCCGTGGGTCTCCTGTGTGTCCCCCCGGGGACTGTCCTCTCCCCCGCGGCCAGGCCCTACCTTGTCACATTCTGCTTGTCTGGGTTTTCTTTTTTTTTTTTTTTTCCAGATGATATCTTGCCGTGTAGCCCAGGCTGGCCTCTAAGAGAAATCTTCTTGCCTCAGCCTCCTGGGTTCTGGGATTACTGGTGTGCGCCACCATATCAGGCTCAAAACGTATGGCTTCCTTTTAGTCTCCATTTTCCCCCTGACCTGAAAATAAAAACCTACAGGTCACAGGTGAAGAGGGAAGGGTTTGAACCAGGAGCTGGTGGACCCAGACCTCGTTTTGTGTTGGGGGTGCCTCCCTCCTTTGAAGAGACGTGCAGGCGAGGTGTGACAGGAGAGCACTTGCCCGGGTGACAAGTTGCCGGTCTCAGCCGTGGTGGGAAGGAAGCCTCTGACCACTGGGACCTGGCGAGCCTGCACTCAGGCTCGGGGTGTTGCCTTGGTCTCCTCGGCCCAACTGGGGCAGAACCCAGCAGGTGGCCCCTCCGGCCCTGTCTTGCTGGGTTTCCCGAGGAGCAACCCTGCTGAGGCCTCAGGACTTCCTCTCTCCTGGGTTTCTCCTGCCCCTCTGAAACCAACCTGGTTTTCCCTTTTTAGAATTAACTTACTGTTTTTTAATGCTGGGTGTGGTGGTGCATGCCTGTCATCCCAGCACTCAAGAGGCTGAGGCAGGAGGATTATTGTGAATTTGAGGCCAGACAAGGGTACACTAAAAGAGAAATCTGTGCATTTCTCTGACACTAAAGGGCAGAACCAGCCATTCAAATTCAGGCTTCATCTGTAAGTCACAGACGGCGTACTGCAGGGACATCCCCGGGCCAGGGCTCACCGAGCATGCACCGGGTGCCAGGTGCTGTGCCTCAGGGTGAGAGCTGACCTTGGCCTGGCTCCCCTTGACTGGACAGCGCAGGCCAGTGCCTGGGCCCAAGGGAGACCCCAGCCAGACCTGCCAGGCATGCAGGGCACCGTCCTCCTGGGCAGGGGAGGCAGCGAGAGCAAAGACTGGTGACACCCACCAGAGGGCGGAGGCCACGGGCAACTCCAGGAGCGGGAAGCAGTTTGGTTCACTGCAGTGGATCTTGGAGTCCCAAAGATGAGCTTATTTCAAGTCTTCTTTCTGTTTTTTTTTTTTTTTTTTTT
>NW_004955402.1:10611245-10614588 GCF_000276665.1 Chinchilla lanigera
ATCACAAGCTGGAGCCAGCATGCCCAGCCTTGGTTTGGGGATGTTTGTATATAGGTAATGAGATACCTCAGAGGTGGCTGGACTGAAGTCCAGACACATAGCTCACCTCTGTCTCATCCACAGAGCCTGCAGGTAATTCTATGGTGTTCTCAGTGCCTCAACGGCAGGTCTGGAATTTTCCACACGTTATCACCGGGTTTCGATTTCGGAGCACTCCAGACTCCTGGGTTTTGGATCAGGGCCGTTCATCCTGTGGGCCTCACCCAAGGCGGACGTTGAGGACCCTCAGGTAGCTTGAGAAGCACCACTGGCCAGGGCCCCTGGATCTCATTTCCGGCACATCGGGAGGGGATGGGGAGGATTTGGGGGCACCATGAACATCTCAGCCCACAGGGTGCTGTGCTCCTGGCCTTTCCCGAGGCGCCTGGGCCAAGGGCTCCGAGGCCCTCAGTGGGCAGCAAAGGGCTCGGACCCCACCGTGAGCGCCCTGTTCTCCGCACTGAACCTGCCAGGGCAAGGTGGCTGAGGCCCCTAGCTCCTCCCAGCTCTGCCGCTGCCCTGTTGGGAAACTGTCTCCTCGTGACTCACTGGCCATGCGTAACCCTGAGGGATTGTCCTTGAGCTCACTACGTAGCCCAGGCTAGCCTGGAACTCACGGGATCCTCCTGCCTCAGCCTCCTGAGGCCTGGGATGAGAGGTGAGCGCCACCACCCGGTGGTACCTTCCAGGTGCGTTGGGCTGTGTTTTCAGTGGGTGGGAATGCTTGCTCCGAGCTGGAGACCTGAGTTGCTGGCGGCTGTGTGGAGACACCTTGACTCAGCCACTGCAGGAGCTGTGTGCACCGCGCTTCCCGCAGGCTGGGGTCACGGAGCATGCTGTCATCGGAGTGGCCTGAGTGGTCCCTGTGCAGGAGCACGCGTGTGAAGACAGGTGCAAAACCTGCCTCTGTCCCCAGCTCGGAGAGGTGGGGGCTGCGGGTGCTCAGGCCGGTGTGTCTCCGCATGCCCCGGGGCTGCTGCTGCTTGCTGAGAGCCACGCTGTGCTCTCCCTAACTCTTCGCAGGGCTTCTCCTACTCTCCCGCGCCAGGGGTGGTGGTGCCCACCTGGGATCCCAGCACTTTGGGAGGCTGAGGCAGGAGGGTCATAAATTCAAGCCCAACCTGGCAATTTATGGAGACCTGGACTCATGATAAAAATAAATAAATAAATAAATAAAAGGGGCCAGGGGTGCAGCTCATGGCAAAGGCCCCAGGTTCAACCTCCAGTTATTTTTCTAAAGGGACCCCCGCCATTGACCACCCAAGATACTCGGTCTCTGAGCAGTGTCCTCACGAGGCCAGGGTCAGGCAGGAAGAGGATGTTCTCTCTGGGCATGTTGACACATGCCTGTGATCCCAGCACTCAGGCGGCTGAGGCAGGAGGATTGCTGTGAGTTTGAGGCCAGCCTGGGCTACATAGGCTGTCTCAAAAAAACAACAAGTTGGGGCTGAGGGTTTAGCTCAGAGGCACAGCGCCTGCCTGGCAAGCGTGAGGTCGTGAGTTTGATTCCCGGTACCAGGAAAAAAAAAAAAAACCAACCAAGTTAACACAGGAATGGGCTGTCCTCGGTCCCGGCTCCGCTAAGTCCCACAGCTTGGAGGAAATTCTGACTGAGCTGTAAGGGCTTGTGCCCCTATTTTTGGTCTTTTGAGACCAGGTCATCACTGTGGAGCCCAAGCTAGCCTCAAACTCCTACAGATGCTCCTGTCTCAGCCTCCCAGTGCTGTGATCACAGGCACGCACCACCATACCTGGCCCCTTGTGCCATTTTAAGTAGGTTGTTGACTGAAAGGCTTTACCAAACGGGACCAACGATGCCCTCTTCTTCCCAGAGACTAGCACCATGACACACAGGCCGGGAGCCGCAGAGACAGAATTGCCTTCCACTCCACTGGGCCCTGTCCTCCCCTCCGCCCCGGCCGCCCGCTGCCTCTGTCGCCGCCGCTGTCCGGGCTCTGAGGCCCCGAGTGTGTACGCAGAGATCAAGCCACCCGCTCCTGAAGGAGACGGGCGCCCCTGGGCACATCAAACGCGCGCAGGTGACAGGTGTTTGGATTTGGGAAGTGCCGCCGCTTTGATCCCGCCATCCATTTTCTGAGAGCCTGACAACGCGCCCCGGGCCTTGGCTTCAAACGTCTCAGCCAGGAGCCCTGCACTTGACCTGCTGCATGATCCTGCTCCGCAAGCTCCGCGCACAGAATGGGCTCCTCTGTCCCCTGCTGCGGCTGGAGCCAGCACCCCCGCCCTGGGGGCGGAGGGAGACTCCCTGCAACCTCCCCTTCCTCTGCCCTCCCTCAGGAGCTGTGTGGAGCGTCCGTGCGGCTTCCCCAGAGGAAATGCTTTTCTTCTTTCTTTTTTTTTGTCTTTCTGAGACAGGGTCTCCCTATGCAGTTCAGGCTGGCCTTGAGCTCTCTTTGTAGCCCAGGCTGGTCTCGAACTTACAACAATCCTCCTGCCTCATTCTCCTGAGTGCTGGGATGACAGGCGTGCGCCACCACGCCCAGCTGCTTTTTTTCTTTTTTGAGGTAAGGTCTTTCTACACAGCCCAGGCTGGCTTCCCACTCCTGGTGATCCTCCTGTCTCAGCCTCCTGAGTGCTGGGATGACAGGTGTGTGCCACCAGGCTTGGGCCACGTGGATTTCCCAGGTGAGGAGGGCCGAGGAAACCTTACGGAATTCAGCTCCTTCCCTGGGGGAAGAGAAAGCGGGGCCCCTCGCCCCCACAGGGGCCCAGGCTGTGACTGCGTGAAGCGGGGCGGGCGCCATCCCAGCCCCCGGCTGGTGGCCACTGTCAGCATCACCAGCAACAAGTCACTGGCCAGCGGGCACCTTCCATGCGACCTGTGATGGCAGAGAGCGACCGCCGTGCGCGCTCATCATTGGGGACGTTGGTGCCCACAGGGTGAAGCGATGGGAAGCTGTCCGCCCCTGGCTCCACGGCCTGGCAAGCGCGTGGAGGTGTCAGGTGCTGTCCTCGTCCCCCTGTGAGAGTGTGGGTCTCCAAGATGTACTGTCTACTTGGCAGGAAACCGAGGGGGTTTCAAATATATATGAAATAAAATATTTTTTCTTCTACCGGGTATGGTGGTTTATGCCACCATACCATCACTCTGGAAGGCTGAGGCAGGAGGATCACACATTTGAGCCTTTGACAACTTAGCAATTTAGTGAGATCCTGTTTCAAAATAAAAAAAAATTAAAAATGGATCAAAGATCTAAATGTTAAAACAAGCTGAGGCAGGAAGGTCTCTGAGAGTTTCAGGGCAGCATGGCCTAAAAAGTGAGTTCAAGGCCAGCCTCAACTA
>NW_004955402.1:10615672-10625564 GCF_000276665.1 Chinchilla lanigera
CTCCTGCCTCAGCCTCCCGAGTGCTGGGATTACAGGTGTGCAACACCATGCCTACCAACAAAATGTATTTATACACAATGGAGTACTACTCTGCCATCAAGAAGGATGGACCTGAGTCATTTTCCTGTAGGAAAATGGATGTACCTTGAGACCATAGTAGTCTGTTTGTTTTGAGACAGGGTCTCACTATGTGGCTCAGACTGGCTTTGAACCCACTATGTGACCCAGGCTGGCTTCAAACTTACTGTGACCCTCCTGCCTCCGCCTCTGAAGTGCTGGGATTATAGGTGTGTGCCACCGGGCCTGTAGATCAGACCTGCAAGTGTAAATATCTCATAGTTTCTCCTGTGTGAGAAAACCAGAAAGACAGATAACTAAAGTAGGGAGGTAGATCTTTTGCTAATGGGAAGAAGATCAAGAGACAGAGCAGAACTGCCCTGGTGGTGCACGTCTGTAATCCCGTCCTTCCCTCTTTCCTCCCCCTCAATCACCTTCTCTCCAGGCTGGCCTCAAACATGAGATCCTCCTGCCTCAGCCTCCCAAGTGTGCCACCATGCTTGGGTTGAGCCTTTCTTGACTTTGGGGCCTCTGTCCCTCGGAATAACTGGCATTGGAGTGAGCTGTGTGACTTGAACCTGCCTCACTTGGAGTGGCATGGCTCCAGGAGTGACACACGTGTGTTGGAGCCCAGTGACAGCCAGGCCATGCGGGGGGGACTCGGGAGCAGCCACCTGGGACAAAGCCCAGGAGAGGTCCCTCGTCTGTGGATGGGCTGGGGGTTGCGGTGACCTCAGAGCACTGCAGCCCGGCCTTGCGCACTCATGGTCGCAGGGACAAACGTGTGGCCCAGGGAGGCCCCGCTGCCCGTCCCCCCGGGGGCCCAGACCGTCACTGTCCTCGGGATGAGGAAACTCACTGACCCTTTGCTGTCAGGGTCTGTCCCCAAACCCGCTGAGAGCCGCTCTGGAAGAAGGTACAGGGACGAGGCTGAGGCGGGAGGATCACCAGGAGCTCAAGGCCAGCCTGAACTACTTAGTGAGACCCTCTCAACAGGGAGACCCAGAGGCCACCGGCCACCACGGCGATGACCTCCCTGTAGGGTAGGGAGGTGACAGAGAAGGAGTCGCTTTCTCAGAGTCCCAGGGCCCAGGAGTGGGGAGGACCAAAGCCCCAGGTGTCCACTCAGCAGCTGAGCAGCTGTCCCCAGAGGAGGACAGGAGTCCTCGCAGGCTCCCCACAGCGGTTCTGCTCCCTGCTGCCGGCGTCAGGCGTGTGCCTTGCCCCTTGTGACAGCCCAGGACCTCCGAGAACACAGGGGAGGGAGAAGCACTGCCACGGTGACCCTGCAGGTCCTGCGGTCAGAGCAATCAGGCATGTCAAGCATCCTTCCATCCCCTTCCACATTTTAAAAGATGCTTGATTAATCAGTTTAGTTAGGTTTTCCTTTTTTTTGGTTTTTCTCCGGTATTGGGAATTGAACTCACGACCTTGCACTTGCCAGGCAGACACTGTGCTGCTGAGCTAAATCCCTAGCCCCCTCCTTTTTCAATTTAGTTAGTTTTTAAAGACAGGGTCTCCCTAAGTACTTCAGGCTGGCCTTGAACTCACAGTATACCCAGGTTGGCCTCGAATTCTGGACAGTCCTGCCTCGGCCTCCCCTGAGCTGGATCACAGGAGTACCCCGTCACACCTGCGGCTAATGTAAGAAGAATTGCTATGAGCAGATGCTTGCAGTCGTAATGATTCTATCCATCCTTCCCCTTCCTCTCAGAGTGAGAGTTGTCTCAGTCGTGTGTCTCAGGGCGAAGAGGCCCCCCCCACCCCCCATCTGGGAAAGGATCAGGTGAAATGCAAAGAACTTGTCTTACCTTGGGAGAATCAGTGATTGAAGACTCTTTCAGGGTGGAACACACCTGTGGTCCGACTCCCAGGGAGGCTGAGGCAGGAGGAGTGAAACTCAGCCTGGGCAACTGAGTGACTTAATGAGACCCTGTCTCAAAGTTAGAAATAAGAAAGGCTGAGGATAGAGCTCAGTGTGAAGGCCCTGGGGTTAGTCCCCAGTAACACACACACACACACACACACACACACACACACACACACACACTGATAGAAACCCCAGTTTTACTTTTATCTGGAGTGAAAATACTTCTGATCCTTTGTTAGCAGGATGATAAGGAATAACAGATGGAGAAGTCTTCCTGCCCCGAGGGTTCTGGATCCCCTTTCGGCTCAGAGTGGAGGAGAGCCGAGCATGGGGACAGCAGCCTGGGCTGGGGGTGCGGTCAGGCTGTCCCCATGCTCTGCGTGTCCTTGATCTTGATACTCGCTGGGCATTTCCGGGGTTAGGGTCCTGCTTGCCTCCCCTGGCTGGAAGTGCAGAGAACTGCCCAGTTAGGGACAGGACTGCCGTGCAGGCTTCAGAGGCCTCCCGGCAAGTGCAGCCTCTCCAGCCTTCTGCAACACAGAATTCACAGAATTCGGGTTGCTGCAAACTGCTACAAAAAGCTGCCTTCAAACCCAGACCTCGCCTGTAATCCCAGCACTGGGGAGGCTGAGGCAGGAGGATCCTTGCTAGTTCAAGACCAGCCTGGGCTACAAAGTGAGCTCAAGGCCAGCCTGAACTGCATAGCAAGACCCTGTCTCAAAAAAACCAAAAAAATCAAACGCAGATACGATGCCAGGCATGGTGGCTCCTGCCTGCAATCCCAACATTCTGGGAGGCTGAGGCAGGAGGATTGAAAGTTTAAACCTAGCCTGGACTACTTCATGACTTTGTGAGACCCTGTCTCAAAAAATTAAAAAAGGGCTAGAAATGTAGCTCAGTCTGAAGGCCCTGGGTTCAACCCCAGTACTTTTTTTTTTTTTTGAGACGAGGTTTCTCTATGTAGATCATCTGGGCTTGAACTCACTATGTAGCCCAGGCTGGCCTCAACTTCATGGCTATCCTGCCTCAGCCTCCCCAGTGCTGGGATTATAGGCATGTGCCACCATGGCCAGCCAAAACCAGTATTGGAGAAAAAAAAAAGTCTGCCCCACTATCCCGGAGCCCTGGGAGACCCACTTGCCTTTTATTACCTGTTAAGGTGCTCGGCAGCTCAGAAGGCAAATAGGTGCTGGTGTAGGCTTGGGAGCCAAAGCGTAGCTTTCGAGTCTAATAAATGTGATAAAAACAAACAGCATCCTTTCAGAAACACAGGAGTGCGGCTCTGTTTATCTTGCCTCATGTGCGAGAGACTACCCCTGGGCGGGGAAAACGCCAGCTCTGTGCAGGGAGCCCACTAGGTCGTCTGCGGTGGTGGAAGATCCGCTTCCTGCCGTGCCCTCTTTTGCTCTCTGAGGAAGTTATCAGTGGTGTGATTTATAATCTTGAGAACTGGCAGCTTCCCATGAGAAAGCCAAGGTAGTGCATGCCTGTCATCCCAGCGCTCTGGAGCTCAGGAGGCTGAGGCAGGAGGATCACTGTGAGTTCAAGGCCAGTTTGGGCTACATAGTAAGACCCTGTCTCAAAAAACCAAAACAAATCAAATCAAAACCAAAGGGCTGGGACTCAGTCGGTTTGCCTTATCTAACACAAGATGTCAAAACATCCAGGATAGAGTTAGAGAGGGAGAAGTGGCCCAGGCAGGAGGCTTGCCCAGGCCAGGCCAGAGAGGGCGCTGGCACGGCTCAGGCAGCAGTGGTGCGGGTCGAGGAAACCCACGACAGTGGGGGCCTGGCCCACACTCCTTGGGAACCCACAGGTGGAGGGGTCACACAAGAGTCTCTGTGTGGGCAGCGGCAGGGCAAAGGCAATGGCTAGCGTCCTGCTTCTACCCCGAAGTACTCTGAAAATGGGCTTTTGGAAAGCCGGGCTTTGGGAGGCTGAGGCAGGAGGCTTCCCGAAAGCTCATTATGAACTCACTATGTAGCCCTGGCTGCCGTGGAACTGGAGGCATCCTCTTGCCTCAGCCTCCTGAGTGCTGATAGCTCAGGGGTGCACACCATGTCCGGCGCCCCCTGCACACTGTCAGTCACCTCCCCGTGGTTTATGACCCCCCAGGCCCTGTCCACATCATGAAAGCGGCCACCCGCTGCGATCATCTGGTTTGGAGCGAGAGAGACGGACAGGACAAGTCTCTACATGTTTTCCGGCCGTGATTAGCAAAATCCCTGATGAGGAACCTGTGGGTATTGTGCTCCTCGAATGCAAATGGACCGCACTTGATCCATGCGATAGAAAATCCTGCAAAGATAAGGCCGTATTCCAGGCT
Source organism: Chinchilla lanigera (assembly GCF_000276665.1). Lineage (NCBI taxonomy): Eukaryota > Metazoa > Chordata > Mammalia > Rodentia > Chinchillidae > Chinchilla > Chinchilla lanigera. The sequence goes on from NW_004955402.1 coordinate 10,619,926, forward strand.
GTGCGCTTCCGGAGAAAATCTTTTCTCAACCAGCCCGAGGGAAGAAACTCTGTCACAAACAGTCCCTGCCCAGAACCTAGGGCTGCGGCTGAATGGGGACAGGATGCTTGCGACCGCAGAGGTGAATATTCCCAGGCGAGGTGGGGCCGAGATAATGCAAAGCCCACTTCCCGGAAACCACATCCTGTGTCTCCTGGGACGAGGGGGGGTGGCTGCGGGCACTGCAGAGGGGAGGAGCACCCTCCTCCAGTCTGAGAGGCCTGAGCTGGGGGCAGTGGCACCCACAAAGATGGGGACTCTTGCCAGGTGAGGTGGCACACTCCTGTAATTACAGCCCCAGGGAGGCTGAGGCAGGAGGATCACTTCGAGTTGCAGGCCAGCCTGGGCTCCATCCTCAGTTCAAGGACAGCCCATCTGAAAAGTTAATAGAGTAAAATAAAGATGAGTGTTCCAGAAACCGAGGTGTGGGGCAGGAGAGGGCGGGGGAGGGGGGACATCGTGACACAGGATAGTTTGGGGATTATAATCTGTTTTTTTTCTTTTTCTTTTTTTTTTTTTTTGTGGTACTAGGGATCAAACTCACGACCTTGCACTTGCCAGGCAGGTGCTTATGCCACTGAACTATATCCCCAGCCCTAATCTGTTTTCTTGAGACAGGGTCTCACCATGTAGTCTAGGCTGGCCTTGACACAATTTGCTTGCTACGTGGCCCCGGCTGGCCTTGAACTCATGGGGATCCTCCTGCCTCAGCCTCTCTAGTGCTGGATCCACTGGAGAGGATTTTCTCCAGGTGTGCCCTACCATGCCCAGCTGGATTAGGGATCTGAATCATGGAGAGCTTCCAGGAAATCCTGCACTTTTTCTTTTTTTTTTTTTTTTTTGGTACTGGGAATCAAACTCAGGACCTTGTGCTTGCCAGGCACGCACTGTGCCCCTGAGCTATATCCTTGGCCCAGTCCTGCACTTTTATTCTCCATCTACACTCTCACTTACCGAGGTGCTCTAGCCTGTGAAATTGATTTGATTTTATTTTTAAAAAATTTTTTGTCTTTTTGAGACAGGGTCTCACTGTGCAGTCCAGGCTGGCCTTGAGCTCACTTTGTAGCCCAGGCTGGTCTCGAACTCACAACGATCCTCCTGCCTCAGCCTCCCAAGTGCTGGGATTACAGGTGTGCGCCACCACGCTCGGCTTGTGAAATTGATTTTAAAATTAAATTTATGGCCAGGCGTGGTGGCACACAGTTGCAATCCCGGCACTGGAGGCTGAGGCAGCAGGATCACAAGTTCCAGCCCAGCCCAGGCAATTTAATGACTTAGACCCTGTCTCAAAATAAAAAACACAGATTGTAGCTCTGTGTGAAGGCCCTGGCTTCAATCTCCAGTGCTGAAAAACTTAATGTATGTCTTCGAGGGTCTTGGGGGAATTATTTGGGCTTTTCCCCTTTAATATTGAGGAGTAAACCCAACGTCTCTGCATGGAGCTGCATCCTCAGCCCATTTTATTTAGAGACAGAGGGCTGGGGATTTAGCTTAGCGGCACAGCCTGGCAAGTGCAAGGTTGTGAGTTTGATTCCTGGTACTGAAAACAACAACAACAACAACAATAACAACAAAATGTTTAGAGACAGAGAGTTGCTAGGTCGCTCAGGTGCCCTGGCTGTACTCCCACTGGTCACCTGGACCTGCCTCAGCCTCCCGAGGGCTGAGCTCACAAGTGTGCGGCACCAGCGTGGCTGCCAGGAGGGCTTTCTCCAGGAGGAATTTCCCTGTTCGTCATTCCCGGGCTGAGAGCCGGGCAACCTCGATTTGAGTGAAAGAGTCGAAGTCGTTCTCAGCGTCTGACTCAGGAGGAGAAGTCCGGGGTGGGATCGTGGGGGACCTCGAGACGGAAACCTGAGGTGGAAGGAGTCAGAGGCTTCCGTTATCCGTGGTTTCTGTTCTGTGAGAAACCCGGGAGAAACAGCCAAGTAAAAGCCAGAAATAGGGAGCGGGCAGCCACGGGCGGGAGGAGGCCCGGGGAGGGGCCGCAGTCGCTGTGGACGCCCCACAGCGGAGCGAGGACGAGGACGCGAACTTCCGGTGCTGCAGCCGTGGACTGAGACAGTGAAAACCAGAAACGGAATGACGACAGCCAAGCGCCTGGCCGGCCCTCCCGCGTCCTCTGCTCGCGGGCTTTCCTGCCCGTCCTCCCGCCGGGGCTCTTGCGTGCGGAGGTGACCTGTCCTTCCCTTCAGGACCAGCACTTCTCGGCCGAGCACCTGACACGAGTCATAAATGCGTCACCGGAGCGTAGCTGCCTGTCCTTCTAAGTGGGACTCGTGTCTCCTTCCTGTCCAGCCCTGCTGTGTCCCCCAAGCCCTAGATCTAAGTAAGCAGGGCCTGGTGCCCTCACACCCAGGCCAAGTAGCCCAGCCCTTGGCTGAAGTGAAAATGTCCTGTGGTCGGTGCTGACTGTGTCACTAGAAGCAGGAGGGGGAACTCAGAGGGCCCTTGTGGCCTGGGAAGCCATGCAGTGATGAATGCCACAGGAGTATAAGGTGTGGACAGGAAACACCTTCCTGCTGGTAGGAGAAAGGCAGGATTGCCAGGAATGGTGGCACATGCCTGACATCCCAGCACTTGGAGGCTGAGGCAGGAGGATTGCCTCCAATTTGAGGTCAGTCTAGGCTACAGAGTTGAGTTCCAGGCCAGCTTGAACTGCACAGTAAGATCCTGTCTCAGAAAAGCCTAGCCAATTTTTTATTAGTGTGTGTTTGCATTACATAATGTTAACATTTCTTCTGGGTAGTTGGTACATTTACAAAACATATCTTAACATTCTGGTCTCAAGGTGGATCCATTCTCCTACACATGACTGAAGTTTATCCTTCTTTATGGCAGAGTAGTATTCCACTGTGTCCAAATACCACATTTTCTTATCCCTTCATCTGTTGAGGGACATGTGGGCCACTTTCAAAATTTAGCTATTATGAGTTGTGCTGCTATAAACGTGGATGTGCAGGTACTGCTGTCATATGGTGCTTTCTTTCTGGAAGACACGGAGGAGAGGAACAGCTGGGTCCATGGAATTTCTAGTTTCAGCCTTTTGAGGACTGTCCATACTGATCTCCACAGCCGCTGTACTAGTTTACATCTCAGCAGCACTGCAGACAGCGGAAGGGCCCGTTTTGCCCCGCAGCCTCGCCAGCATGTGTTATTATTTGATTTCTTGATAGCCCTTCTCTCTGGAGAAAGATGGGATCTCAGCGCTGTTCTCTCTAACAGCCAGAGAGGCTGAGCGTTCCTTTATGCATTTATTGGTGATTGTACTTCTTCTGAGAGGGGTCCGTTCGTTTCAGTTGCCCATTTTTTATTAGGCTTTTTATTCTGGGGTTCTGATTTTTTTTTTTTTTTTTGGTCTTTTTTTGAGACCAGGTCTCATTATGCAGTTCAGGCTGGCCTTGAGCTCACTTTGTAGCCCAGGCTGACCTCGAACTCGCAGTGATCTTCCTACCTCACCCTCCCGAGTGCTGGGATTACAGGCGTGTGCCACCACGCCTGGCTATGATTCTTTTGAGCTCTTTATATATCCTAGATTTTAGCTCTGTCAGAGGAATAGCTGGCAAACCATTTTCCCAATTCTGTAAATTGTCTTTTCAGGCTGTTGCTTGTTTCTTTGGCTGTGGGGAAGTTTTTAATTTGATAGGATCCCATTTGTTGATTCTAGGGATTATTTCTTGTGCAATTGAGGTTCTGTTTGGAAAGCCCTTGCCCACACTGATGCCTTCCAGAGCTTTGCCTATTTTGTTAAGTGTTTAAATATTTAGCTCTTTGGTCCATTTTGATTTTAGTTTCATACATGGTGAGAGATCTGGGTCTAGATTCAATCTTCTGTGTGTGGACAGCCAGTTTCCTAGCACCATGTACTGAAAAGGCTGTTTTTCCTCTAGTGTGTGTTTTTGGCCCCTTTGTGAAAGATCAAATAGCTGCCAGGCCTGGTAATGCACACCTGTAATCCCAGCACTGGGGAGACTGAGGCAGGAGGATCAGTGTGAGTTCAAGGCCAGCCTGGGCTACATAGAAAGACCCTGTCAGAAGAGAAGAGAAGAGAAGAGAAGAGAAAAGAAAAAAGGGAAGGGAAGGGAGAAAGAAAGAAAAGGAAAGGAAAAAGGAAAGGAAAGAAATCAAGTAGCCGAATGTACCTGGGGTTGTCTCTACTTCCTGTTCCTGTCGGGAGACCCTTGTGTCTCTGGAGGACAGTACATGCTGTCTGTATTAGTTATGGAAGTGCGGTCCTTTGACTCCTGGTTCTGCACATCCAGGAACAGGATAGCTGTCCATTTTCTGATATCCTTTTGGATTTCCTTTTATAGAGTGCTGTGGTTTTCTTTTTCTTTTCTTTGTTTTTTTTTTTTTTTTTTTTTTTTTTTTTTTTTTTTTTTTTTTTTTTTTTTGGTCTTTTTGAGATAGCATCTCACTAGGCAGTTCAGGTTGACCTTGAACTCAGAAATGATCCTCCTGCCTCAGCCTCCGGAGTGCTGGGATTACAGGCTTGCACTACCACACCCCGCTTGTAAAGGTCTTTTGTTTCCTTATCGTCATCATTTTTTTAAAATGTTATCTCACCACCGAAACTCAGAATACAATCAACCTTCTGCAGCCCTGGATTCTGCAGCTAAAAATTCAACCAGCAGTGCATTGAAAATATTTGGGAGAAATACTTTCCTCTGTGCTAAACGGATGCAGGTTTTCCTTGTCCTTATTCCCCCAAAGGGACGGGATGGTGACCTTGGCATCCTGGAGGGTCTGGAGCCTGGGGGAGGAGCGGCCCTGCCTGTGACCTGGCCTTGCCTGGCGGCTGCCTCTCTCTTCCCCAGCGTGGGTCGCCCCTCTGCCAGCCCAGCCCAGCTCCTCCTGTCCCATCTCATTTGTCTGTTGGTTTGTTTGCTTTTTGGGTCAAGGTCTCCCTGTGGAGTTCATTCTTTACTTGAACTCACTAAGTAGCCCAGGCTGGCCTTGAACTGGTGGCGATCCTCCTGCCTCAGCCTCCCAAGTGCTGGGATCACAGACACATGCCACCAGAACTGGCTGAAAAGAAGTAATATTGGAACAGAATCCTGGTGGGTAGGAGTGGGGGTGTGCGCAAAAGGCAGAAAGGGCAGTTCTGGAGCCTGGGGGCAGGTGTTGGGGTTAGAAAGAAAGGCAGGTCCTGTTGATGTGTGTACGAAGGCGGGAAACTTAGGCTGGGCTAGGACTGAGGCCCGCGCCTTGGCCTTTTTTGCTGGAACACTTGGGAGCCACAGGAAGTTCTCCACGGGGAGTCCCTGTGGTGTTTTGGGCAGTTAGTCTGGTGGCATTGGACCGGCCGAAAACACTGAAGAGGGGCTGCTTGTGAATTGTCTCCGTGGGGCCAGCGTGGTGGCGCATGCGTACAACCCCAGCACTTGGGAGGCTGAAGCAGGAGGATCGCCACCAGTTTGAGGCAGCCTGGGCTACACAGCAAGACCCTGTCTTGAAACAAAACAACAAAATAAAAGTGATTCTATGAACACAAGAATGAGTTATTATCCTGTTTGGATATTTGCAAAATTGAGCTGCTTCCCTGTCAACGCCTCTTCCCCCCGGGTGAAAGTAGGAGGGATCGTGGCATCCGAAGCTCT
>NW_004955402.1:10625909-10642702 GCF_000276665.1 Chinchilla lanigera
TCTCTCTCTCTCTCTCTCCTTTGCAGCATTAACCCAGAACCTTCACACTGAGCTACATCCCATACCCTTTAAAAACATGTTGTTAAACCAGTTGTGATGGTGCATGCATGTAATCCCAGCACTCTGGAGGCTGAGGCAGGAGGATTGCCTTGAATTCTAGGCCAGGCTGGGCTATATAGTAAGACCCTGTCTCAAAAACAAAAAACAAAAAAAAGTTTGTTTTTAAATTTTGAGACAAGTTCTTAACTACTAAGCAACTAGGTTGCCCTGGCAGGAACTTGCAAGTCTCCTGCTTCAGCCTCCCAGAATGCTAGGATTATAGGCATGAGCCACCAGGCCTGGTATAATGTTCCTCTCAATGTTTCTTTTTAAAATTTCATTTAACTATTTATTTATTTATTTACCTTTTTGAGACGAGGTTTCACTATGCAGTTCAGGCTGACTTTGAACTTACTTTGTAGCCCAGGTTGGCCTCCAACTCACAGCGATCCTCCTGCCTCAGCCTCCCTAGTGCTGGGATTACAGGCGTACGCCACCATGCCCCTGGCATTTTATTGTGCATTTAAAAAGTACTCCACCCAAAGCTGAAGCCTGAAGACTGGCACTTTCCCCAGAGGTGTCTGGAAAGTCACTCCCATGGCCAGATCTCTTTGTTTACTTCCCCAAGAAGCACTTCTCCAAAAGCAGACATTGCAGACAAACTCAAAAGCTAGTGAAACTGGGTGTGGTGGTGCACGCCTGTAATCCCACCACTGGGAGGGAGGCTGAGGCAGGAGAATTGCTGTGAGTTGGAGGCCAGCCGGGGCTACAAAGTGAGTTCAAGGCCAGCCGGAACTGCATAGTGAGAACCTGTCTCAAAAAAGACAAGACAAGACAAGAAAAGGAAAGAAAAGAAAAGAAAAAGACAAAGAGAAACAAGAACAGGACCAGGGCGGCCCTGGCGGCCCTGGGTGGAATTGAGTAGACAGGGGCAGGGGAGTGAAGCTTTGGGGGAGGCTGCGGGGAGGTGGAGCGCAGCACTGGCGTGATCCTCCCACTCCCCGGCCTGCCACTGGCTTTCCTTGTAATTAAAGTGAGTTCACAGTTTCGGTTGCTCTTCTTTCAGCCTGGCCTAGATAAGTTGGTTTTTACCTAGGAAACGCGTTTTTCCTAGCCTGGTGGAGCCCAGGCTTCTGCCCCAAGCTCCAGCACCAGCCCTTCGCATTACTTTTTAAATTATGGGACAGGACCCTCCCTACTCACTAAGCTGCCCAGGCTGGCTCCAACCTGGAGTTCTCCGGCCGCAGCCTCCCCGGGTGCTGGACGACATGAGCAGCAGCGGGCATTCTTGTGCCTCAGCCACGAGGCAAAGGTGCGGAGGCGACCCTGAGCCCACTTCCTGGGGCGGATGGCTGGCCCGCCCCTGCCCCTGGGCTGCGTGGACATCCTGGGGGCTTCGAGTGGAGCGGAAGCGCCGCCCTTCATGGGACCAAGGCCCGCGCTTCCCCCACAGTGAATGACCCGGGGACGGCACTCGGGCAGCATGCAGGAAGACGACTTTGCAGCCGAACACCTTACCTCTTCTGGGCTCCTCGGGGTTCGGCTTCCTGCCCAGTAATGGCCGGGCCACTTCCGGCCTTCTGGTGAGGGAGAGGCAGCCAGCGCGGGCAGGCTCAGTGTATAGCAGGACTCGACAAGGAAATGTACTCATTTATATATTGTCTGTCTGTCTGTCTGTCTGTTTATTTATTTTGAGACAGGGTCTCACGATAGTTCAGACTGGCCTTGGACTCACTATGTAGCCCAGACCAGCCTGGAACTTGTGGGGATCCTCCTGCCTCAGCCTCCTGAGCGCTGGGTTTATAGATGTGTGCCTGGTGCAGTGAGGAAGTTTCCATAGCACTAAACACACAGTGCTCACTCATTTCCAAACACTTTCTCCTGTTAGTGCTGAGCGCAGCGCTGGACCCCTGGGGCTCAGGGGAGGGTAACTGGCAGCTGGGCTGGGTGGGTCAGGCAGGAGTCTCAGGGTGAGCGCCCCCTCCTCCATGGCTGCAGACATCAAAGAAGCCAAGCCGCTATCACTGTGGAGGGAGGACATTCCTAGAGGAATGTGCTAGGAGGTGTGGTGAAGGCCAGGCAGCGGAGCAAGGTCACCCTCTGGCAGGAAGGGAAAAACAGGCCCATGTGGTGGCCACGCCTATAATCCCAGCCCTCCAGGAGGCTGAGGCAGGAGGGTGGCCAGTTCAAGCCCAGCCTGGGCAAGTTTGCTGAAAAAGGGTTGAGGGTGCGGCTCAGTGGAAAGCTCTGGGTTCCATCACTAGAACATGGAAAAAATAAAGGAAAGGGAGGTCAGGTCTCTGGCTGGCTGCTGGGTGCGGGGCGACAGCGCCTTAGCGCAGCTGGGGATGGGGCATCTGCAGCCCCCGCTCCAGTGCTGTCCCAGCGGAGCCCCGGCAGGCCGCGAAGGCAAAGCGCTTCCAGATCTTGCTAGAAGCACTGCCCTGTGGGACGGCCGAACCTGTCAGGTTCACCATCCTAACCCAGGGGTGGTGGCACAAGCCTGGAATCTCAGCAGTCCGGAGGCTGAGGCAGGAAGACCCTACATTTGAGGCCAGCCTGGTCTCCATAGGGAGAATTTGTTTCAAAAACAAACAAAAATAAAACCTAGGCACTGTGATACAAATCTGGGGATCTTTCTTTTTTCTTTGCTCTTTTGAGACAGGGTCTCACTAGGTCGCCCAGGCTGGCTTTGAACTCTGGGCGATCCTCCTGCCTTAGCCTCCCAAGTTGTGCAATTACAGAGGTGCACCACCAGGCCTGGCTATGAAGCATTTTTATTTTTATTTTTATCTCACTATGTAGTTCAGCCTGACCTCAAACTCACTATGTAGCCCCACTTGGCCTCAAATTTGCGGCGATCTTCCTGCCTCAGCCTTCCGAGTGTTAGGATTACAAGCGTGTGCCATCACATCTGGCCTTGAAGCATTTTTAGGAACTATGAAATTGTTTAGAACTTGGGAACAGAACTGATCTCTTGTTCTCTCTTCTTTTCCAGGGCCTTCACGTTTACCTACATCCCCAGCCCTTTTTTCAGTTTTACTTTGATTTTTTTGTCTTTTTGAGACAGGGTCTTGCTATGCAGTTCAGGCTGGCCTTGAGCTCACTTTGTAGCCCAGGCTGGTCTCTTAACTCACAGCGATCCTCCTGCCTCAGCCTCCTGAGTGCTGGGATGACAGGTGTGTGCCACCATACCCCGCGGTTCAGTTTTACTTTGAAATAGGGTCTCACTAAGATGCTGAAGTGCCCAGGCGAGGCTCAAATTTGTAGTCCTGCCTCAGCCTCCCGAGTGCTGGGATTACGGGTTTGTACCCCACAGCGACCAGATCTCTTAGATTTTATTTTGTGTTTAGTTTTGAGATTCAGTCTCACTATATTGTCCAGGCTGCTCTTCAAATCCTTGGTTCAAGGGATTGTCCTGCCTCAGCTTCCCAGGTAGTAGCTGGTGTTACAAGTGCACATTATGCCCTGCTTGTGAATTTGAGAGGCCCTGGGATGTGGATGGTGGTCGTGAAGATGGTTTGGGTTTACTGAATTGGGGGTCAGGGCTCTGAGTCCGTATAGCAACGTTATCAGAATGACACCCTTTCAGTGTGGTATGGGGGGGACATCTCCAAAATTGGGTGGAAGCACGCCTATACTCCTAGCACTTGGGAGACTGAGGCAGGAGGGTTCCAGAGTTGAAGCAGCCTGGACTACAGGGTGAGACCCTAGCCGGCGTGGTGGCACACGCCTATAATCCTAGCACTTGGGAGGCTGAGGCAGGATGATCGTTGTGAGTTTGAGACCAGCCTGGGTGACATAGTGAGCTCAAGGCCAGCTTGAACTGCGTAGTGAGACCCTGTCTCAGAAAGACAAAAACAAAAAAAAACAAACAAAAAAAAACACCCAAAAACCCAAAAACCAAAACGACAGAGCGAGAACCTAGCTCGTCCCCACTGGGAGACACTTCAGCAGGAGTTGACGGCTCAGTCCCTCGCCCTTCTGGAGCTGGAGAGGAGAGCGGGTGGCGGATGTCACGGCCCCGTGGCTGCGGAGAAGAAGCAGGGAGTGGGGCCGGTGCTTGGGGAGCAGCAGCCGGGCAGAGCGAGCGGCGGGCCCGGGCGGCGCCAGGGTGCTGACACCGAGGTCTCCCCGAGGCTGGCACCCAGTCGGGATGGCTCAGTGTCAGGTCCGGTTCCGGGGAGGCCTGCTCGCCCGAAGGGAGGAGGTGGGAGAGTGGGCCCAACCAGAAGCCCGTGGGAGACCATGAAGATGCTAGGGGAAGGGGGCGGGAACAGTGAAGCCAGCACATACACGTTTGACCAGAGAATTGGGAAAACATTAAGTATCCTGTTTGCATAAGGCACCCCCAAAAAACCCTTTCAGAAATTTAAATGAGAAGCTGAGAAGTTGGTGGCGCATAACTGTGACTCCAGCACTCTGGGAGGCTGAGGCGGGAAGATCTTCGGATGCTGTAAAGTGATATGGAGGTAACCGTTGGCACTTCTATTGTAAGGCGAAAAAATGAAACCCCCGGACATGGATACCCTGCACCAGGTCAGGAGCGGCGTAGCGGGGACCTGCAGCTTTAGTGCCTGGAATTCCTCAGTGCCTATCTGGGACCTCTCTGAAAACGATGCTACTGCTCAGGGGAGGAGATAAGGTGACATCTGAAAACACGCTGGTTCTCATCGCTGACTTAGTGACTCTGTGGTGCTAAGGTGGAGCCCGGTGATGTCAGCACGCGAGGTCACCGCCGTCACCGAGCCACAGCAAAACAAAACAGAGCAAAAATAAATAATTACAAAACAAATCGGACAGTACCTCACATCAGTACCAACAGCCACTCTTATTGTACAGTCTTATTAAAAAGTAAGATGAGCTAATCCTTGTAAATTCATTCATTTATTTATTTGTCTTTTTGAGACAGAGTCTCGCTATGCAGTTCAGGTTGGCCTTGAGCTCACTTTGTAGTCCAGGCTGGTCTTGATCTCCCAACAGTCCTCCTGCCTCAGCCTCCTGAGTGCTGGGATCACAAGCATGTGCTACCATGCCCAGCTTTCTAAATACATTTCTTTTCTTTCTTTTTTTTTTTATTTTTTTATTTTTTGAGATAGGGGCTCACTAGGTAATAAGCGTTTTTTATTTTTTTTGGTTTTTTTTTTTTGTTTTTTTTTGTTCTGGGAATCAAACTCAGGACCTTGTGCTTGCCAGGAAGGTGCTTGTGCCACTGAGCTATATCCCTGGCCCCGGTAATAAGCTTTTGAACTCTGTAGCTCAGGCTGGTCTCAAACTTGCAGGATGTGATCCTCCTGCCTCAGCCTGCTCTGTGCAAGTTCGTTTCTTATTTAGTTTTATAGATTTTTTTTTTTTTTTTGGTACCAGGAATCGAACTCAGGACCTTGCATTTGCCAGGCAGGCACTTATGCTACTGAGCTAAATCCCCGGCTCTTACGTTATTTAGTTTTGTCATTTATTTATTTTTTTTTCCTCTAAAAATAGTATGTAGGAGAAAGACATTAGCTTTGTGCCATTTCTGGTGACTGGAATCTTGCATTTGAACAGCTACCTGTATACCTATTATCAAATGAGTTCTTTCTCTGAGGATTCCCGGCGGCCCTCGGGACAGGAGCTTTGTACAGCGTCTGTGCCCCTTTTGCCTCGAGGACCTCCCTGGAGGCCGCTGTCCCGTTTGAAGTTGCTGTGCGCCCAGTGTTTGCCCACTTGCCGGGCACCAAGTAGGCAGTGGATAAATATTTGCCGACTGACCCGCTGCCCTACCGACAGCCAGACCAGCTTTACGCCCGGGACCAGGGCCCGGCCTGGGCTTCCCTGAATTCCTGGAATTGTTTCCTTATTTCAAAAAAATAACACCCGCTCAGAAGAGACTTGCAAAACGGAAACTCTGGGTTGGGAGTGTGGCTCGGTGTCCAGCGCTGGCCTGGCGTGGACGGGGCCCTGGCTGCACCCCAGCTCCGCAAAAGAGAAGGAAATGTCCAAAGCCACGGCCAGAACAAATATAAAAGCGTGAAAATAAGGCAGCAACCGTAGAAAATCACACAGAAAAAGAGAATGTGAGGTGAATACTGCTCTCTTTTTTGAGATGGGGTCTCGCTGTAGCTCAGGTGGCCTTTGACCTGCTGTGTGGCCCAGGCTGGCCTGGAACTCTTGGCAATCCTCCTGCCTCAGCCTCCTGAGTGCTGGGATTATAGGTTTGTTCCACCACACCAGTTTCATCCAGGTTTTTGGGGGTTTTGCTGTTTATTTTGTTTTGAGACAGGGTCTTGATATGTAGCTCAGGATAGCCTTGAACTCACTTTCTAGTCCACACTGGTTGAGAACTCACAGCAATCCTGCCTCATCCTCTTGGGTGCTGGGATTACAGGTGTGTGATACCACAGCCAGTGCATTTATGTTTTTTTTAAAGCTTAGGATATAAAGCCAAGGAGCACGATCACCTCCTCGTCCTGAGGACAGATACCCAAAATCAAACTATTAATAACATAAAACACAGGCTGGGGATATAGCTCAGTGTTAGAAGTGCCTGCCCTGGCAAGCACAAGGTCCTGAGTTCGATTCCCGGTACCAAAAAACCCCCAAAACAAAACATAAAACAAGTAATATCATTATACCCATCATTGTCACTTTATCCATGACCCCAAATTAAGAAAAGTATTTTCTAGCCGGGCGTGGTGGCGCACACCTGTAATCCCAGCACTCGGAAGGCTGAGGCAGGGGGACCCTTGCTAGTTTGAGACCAGCCTGGACTACAAAGTGAGCTCAAGGACAGCCTGAACTGCACAGAGAGACCTTGTCTCAAAAAGACAAAAAAAAAAAAAAATGTTTTCTGTTTGCAGAAGACAAGGTCATGTTAGTGAAAAGGAGCAAATATTTGGGAAGGAAAAGAAGAGTACAGGACTTTAGAAAAGTCGCTTCTACTCTGAGTAATAGATTGGTTTCACTTTGAACAAACACTTCATTTGCAAGAAATATGTGTACTGTATGATACAATGCCAAATTTACAAAAGTATTTCTTTATTATGAGGAAAATTGGGGGGCTGGGGATTTAGCTCAACAGTACAGTGCTGGCCTGGCAAGTGCGAGGTTGTGAGTTCGATTCCCGGTACTGGGAAAACAAAAACAAAAACTAAAAAACAATACAAGGAAAATTCCACAGCCAGGCGTGTTGGTGCACGCCCTTAATCCCAAACTGAGGAGGCTGAGGCAGGAGGATCACTTGAGCTCAAAGCTAGCCTGGGTTACATAGTGAGTGCAAGGCCAGCCAGACCTACATAGGGAGACCCAGTTCCAATAAACCAAAATAATAACAAAAAACTTCAAGTGGAAAGTCCTAGTGTACTGCAGTAATGCTTAACTATTACAAATGGTTTTGCAGAACGGGGCATTGAACCCAGGTTCTCTGCACTGAGTTTCACCCCCAGCCTTTTTTGAGACAGAGTCTCACTAAGTCCTTTAGTTCCCCAGTCTGAGCTTCCATTTGTGATTCTCCTGCCTCAGCCTCCCAGAGTGCTGGGATGCGAGGCGTGCGCCATGACGTACCCAGATTATTTCCAGGCTTCCAGAGAGGCAAAGAGCTGCGTTTCCTGGGAGCCTCGGCAAGCTGGCAAGCAGGCTCTGTGGGAAGCTGCCGTTCCAGCGCGGGCGTGGGCGTGGGCGTGGGCGTGGGGAGGCGGAGCGCAATCTCCCCTCAGGGATCCGTGCCCCAGGGCCGGAGGAATCAACCGCGCTCCGCTTCCGTGCCCTCAATGTGTCCCTCATCCAAGTGCAGTTTATTTCCTAATCACAATCCCATTCGTTATGCCTTTCACCCTGTCGGCTCCTGAGAGCCCTGGCTTCCCCATTAGTTACAAAGAAGCTACTCTAGAGGGCGGGGTTTACGTTTATTAATGTGAGCGCAGAGAAAGTGATATTGAGCCAGCTTTCTCTCTTCCCCTCTGTCTCCCTCTGTCTTTCCTTTTTTCTCAGTACAAAGGATCGAACCCAGGGCTTTCCCAATGGGCTAACCCCTGGCCCTTTTTTATTTTTTTATTTTGAGACAGGGTCTTGCTAAGTCACTAAATAATCCAGGCTGGGTTTGAATTTGAGATCTTCCTGCCTCAGCCTCCCAAGTGCTGGGGTTACAGGTGTGCACCAGCCTGTCCGGCTACCAGGTTTATTTTAAGTAAGTAAAAGCAAATCCCCCAAACAAGGCAGCCTTCTGGAACAACAAGGCATTGGAGAATTGTTCCCTCTCTGTTCAGCAGGCTGGGTCATGCTTGTTTTCATAGCAATTGAGGATTTACCATCATTATTTTATCCATTTTTGAAATTCCAGCATCGCATTCACATCTTGCCCCTCAGTATTTATACACAGAATACCTTGTTAGGGCAAACTCTTTTTTTCTTCATTTGTCATTTTTGTGGAAACCTGAGAGACCCAAACAGACTCATATTTCTAGGCAAAAGCAAATAATCATTTCCTCCTTCTCCACCAGGGGCTTTTTGTTAAGAGTAGAGAGATCTGGCCACGTGTGGGTGATTTGAACACAAAAAATGCAGTGAATCATAAGACTTTGGGTTCAATATTTAAGTTATAGATGGAAAAACAAGTGATTCAGTAAACACAGCAAGTGTCTTGAACTAGGGAACCCTGCGCTGAGCTGCATCGCTAGGTGAAAGCGACTTCCGGTGGCTGGCTGCGGGTTACCTTTGGGGGGAATTAAATATCAAGGGAGCGCTCCTGCCGGGCGGCCCAGGCCCTGAGCTCCCCACCTGCTCTGCTCAGTCCGTCCGGGGCACCGTCTCTGCCGCCGTGCCTGGGGCTCAGCCCAGAATCCGGTGGCCCAGTGAGGGTCCCAGGGGTTGCGAAGCCCCGAGGAGGGCGGCGAACCAGGACTGGACACAGCTCTGCCTGAGCCGGCCGTCCCTCGGCCCCGAGAATCAGGACCCCACCCTCGGGCGGAGTCTTGGGGGCTGGGGCAGGACGGCTTCCATCTCTCCCATTCTGTGTCTTCCTGTCCCCCCCTACGTGGTCACCCACGATGAAGTCCCCGTGGGACCCTGGGGCGGCCAGGCCGTCACTTTGTTTGGAATTTGTTTCTCCCCCTGCAATGTGATCAGAATAAAATTTTACAAATTTACGGTAAAAGACACACTGCCGTGGACCCTCCAGAACACCGCCTCTCACTCGGAACACCTTCTCCCGGTCTCCGGGTTTCCGAGGTGATTGTAGAGGCCTCTGTCCTGAGTGTCTTCAGGAGGGCGATTGTGGCTGCCTAGATGTCCTGCATTGACTCAAAATGTTCGCCTTCCAGGGCCGTTTTGATGCTGGGGGAGGGCTTGGGGTCACTGGGGCCAGGTCCAGCGAGGAAGGTGGACAAGGACGCACTGCTATTTTCACAAGCTGCCTTTCTGTGGCCGGCTCGAGGCGGCAGCATGCACAGTATTTCTGACGACATCTGGGAAACACACAAGAGCGCTTCCAGAACTGCTTCAAAAAGTAGCCAGAATGCAAGGTGTGGTGGCGCACACCTGTAATCCCAGCACTTGGGAGGCTGAGGCAGGAGGATCCTCGAGAGTTCAAGGCCAGCCTGGGCGGCAAACTGAGCTCAAGGCCACCAGAACTGCACAGTGAGACCCTGTCTCAGAAAAAAAAAAAAAAAGAAGCAGTCAGAATGACGGGACTAGTGTGTTGGAAGGCAGGAGTGTTTTGAGAAGATTTGTGGCAGTGTGTCTTGTATTGTAACACATTCTATCTCGTTTTTTTTGTGACAGGGTTTTGCTGTGTAGTTCAGGCTGGGCTTAGTTCACCACGCAGCATCGAACCTCCCGCCTCAGCCTCCGAGTACTGGGACGACAGGCGTGCACCACCACACCCGGCCTCCTTCTCACTTTTGGTGGATGCTGGTCCTAATTCTACTTCATGTCAGCGCTACTGACAAAAGAATGTTGGTCTTGAGGCTTTCTGAAATCTGTTCTTTAGTTGTAGAACATGGAAACAGGAGGCTGGGCGTGTGGCTCAGTGGCACAGCACTTGCATGGCAAGAGTTAGGCCCTGGGTTTGATCCCCAGCCACACACATGCACACACATGCACGCGAACACACAGACACGAGGACCGTGGTGAGAACTGCAATGTGAGAACCCGGCGTGGTGGCGCATGTCTGGAATCCCAGCACTCAGGAAGCTGAGGCAGGAGGATCACACTAAGGTCAAGGCCAGCCTGAGCTACGTAGTGAGACCCTGGGTCCAAACCACTTCAGAAAAAAGGAGCGACACTGCCCCGGATGTGGCTGTAGGCTGCAGGTGGGACTTACCCTGAGGCAGTGTCTTCGTCTGTCTTCCGTGGCTGGGACCGATGCCTGAGGTTGCCTGGCCTGGGCTCTGGAGGCCTGGGCACCGTGGGTACCTGGCGAGGCCTCCTTGTGGCACTGCTCGTGGGGGCCCCCGGGGCCAGCAGGTGGCTGTGAAGGCTCCACCCCCTCGAGCCGCTGCAGCCGCCAAGGACACAGCGCTCGGGGACTAATTTCCAGATTAGTGGGGGTGGGGATTCCGGGGGCACGGGCCCGAGCGAGAGCGCTCTGGGAGGTGGAGACCCAGAGTCCCTGCGAGTGACTTGACTTGCATGTTTCAGCCCACGCCTGCCGTGATGTCTGCGCTCCCCGTGGGGACTGGCACACGCACAGGGCACATCGCAGTTCTTTCATCCCCTGCCCCTCCCGCCTCTCGGTCCCCCGCCCATCGGCAAAAGTTCTGTCTCCCAGGCCGGGCGTGGTGGCGCCCACCTGTAAACCCAACACACGAAAGGCTGAGGCAGGAGAATAATT
The DNA here is from genome assembly GCF_000276665.1 of Chinchilla lanigera. Classification (NCBI taxonomy): domain Eukaryota; kingdom Metazoa; phylum Chordata; class Mammalia; order Rodentia; family Chinchillidae; genus Chinchilla; species Chinchilla lanigera. The sequence goes on from NW_004955402.1 coordinate 10,636,756, forward strand.
GTAAAATCAAGGCCACCCTGAGCTACAAAGTGAGCTCAAGGCCAACCTGAACTGCATAGTGAGATCCTGTCTCAAAAAAAAAAAAAAAAAAAAAAAAAAAGTTCCGTCTCCCTACTTCCTCTTGTCTGCCTTTTTTGCTCTTCAGTTTATTTATTTTATTTATTTTATTTTTTTATTTTTTTATTTTTCTTCAGTTTATTTATACTGTGGGTTCCTCACAAGAATAAACACGTGATATGTGAGCTTGTGTCTGATTTATTTCACTTAATGTTAGTCTCAGGGTACACCCATTTTCCAAGAAATGACTCAAGTTTAGCCTTCTTCATCGCAGAATAGTAATCCACGGTGTGTAAGTATCACATTTTTTTTTCTTTCATTTTTTCTGCTTGTCTTTTTGAGACAGGGTCTCGCTATGCAATTCAGGCTGGCCTTGAACTTACTTTGTAGCCCAGGCTGGTTCTCAAATTCAAAATGATCCAACTGCCTCGGCATCCCGAGTGCTGGGATTACAGGTGTGCATCTCCATGCCCAGCTTTCAGGCTGGTTTTGAACTCACTATGTAGCCCAGGCTGGCCTCAAACTCACAGTGATGGTGCTGCCTCAGCCTCCCGAGTGCTGAGATGACAGGTGTGCGCCACTACACGGGGCATGAAGCATGTTGTTCATACAAACCCATTTAGGCTTCAGTAACAATCCCATGCCGGAGCTACAGTTACCTCCACCCACTTCTTCCAGGAGAGGGACATGAAGAGTGAGGAGCTAGGGGTTCTCATGAGGACGCACAGCTGGAAACAGCGAACGTTACAGCTGGGATTTGAACTTCCAACTCCAGGTGCTCAATCCCGCGCAGAATCCAGCGCATGGGTAGAGGCGCAGCCCCCTGTCCCCCAGGGGTTGTGGTCCAAGTGCTCCGTCCTGGCCAGGCTGTGCCAGGCTCTGCAGAGGTCGGTAGCTCTTAGCTCCTGGTTTCTGGCTGATGTGGCTGGGCGCGGGCTGGGGGTCGCCAGCCTGAGGAACAGTGAGACATTCACCTTGTTTTTGTTGGACAGTCGCACACCTTTAACGTGTGGCATTATAAACAGGAGTACGCTGGCTTAGGATGAGCCAGAAAAAGGGATTGGCTCCCTGGGAGTCTGCCCTCATCCCGTCTGCGCTGGTCGGGAAGGAGCAGGGTCCAGCCCCTCTCGGTGTCCCCGTGGGACACGTGGGCCTCGCCCTCTGAGCAAGGCGGACAGCACTGCACTGCTTCCCGAAGGTTAACACCCTGTCCCCTCGGGTACTGTGACAAGGTCGCCTTCCTCAGGAAGGCTGTGCTAACGGGGAAATCACAGTTTTAGTTCATAATCTTGGAACAGTGATTTATGAAAGATCTTAAACCGCTGTTCCCTACCATGTTTTTTTTTTTCCTGTCTTTTTTGAGACAGGGTGTCGCTATGCAGTTCAGGCTGGCCTTGAACTCACTTTGTAGTCCAGGCTGACCTCGAACTCTCGGCGATCCTCCTGCCTCGGCCTCCCAAGTGCTGGGATTACAGGCATGCACCAAGGATCGTAGGATTTCGAGCCCAGCCTGGGCTACATAGCAGAGCTCAGGGCCAGCCTGCACTGCACAGCGAGACCTTGTCTCAAAAACAAAACGAAACAACTTGTGCACAAGAAATAAAAGAATGACTTATTTGTAAATAGGAAGCCCTTATCTAGCTCCCGTATGGAGAACGCGGTTTTCCATCCTTGGTGATAGCTTCTGGGCAGTGTTTGTCCGGGTTTAGTGGACTTACACATTTACAGGCAAGGAGTAAGTTCTTCAGACAGCGTCTGCGGTCAGCGTAAGCCTTGGTGGCCGCGGTCTGAGCCCGGCTCACTGCTCGGCACTGCAGGAATCATTCCTTTGTTTGGGCCGTGGTGTGGTGTTTAGATTAAGATCCATGTTTGCATGGAACCTGACAGAAAGCCAGGAGCTGAGCGGACCTCGCTCGGCCTTCCCAGAGCCCTGACAGGACACGGGCAGGAGAAGGCTGAGCCAGTCGCCTGCGATTGGTGTCTGCAGGGAGTAATATTTCTACCATGCTATGGGTGCGTTACCTGGGGCCCCCAAGGTAAGTGTCGCCCTCGATCACAAGCAAGGCTGTTTCGTGACTCCAGGAAGATCCAGCACTTGTCTGTTTGTCCCCGACTTTGCACCCAGGTGTAACCAGTTCTAAATGTTCCCAGTTCCAGTTCCTGCCACCCGTACTGCCTGTGACCCCAGCACACAGGAGGCTGAGGCAGGAGGATCCCCATGAGTTCGAGGCCAGCATGGGCTACATAGCGTGACCCAAGCTGGCGTTACTGTACTTCACCACGGGCACCTGCAGACTGGATGTTAGCAGAAAGCTGAAACAGACACTGCCACGGTGTGTGCCCTGGGGAAGGAGGCTGCACCCCCTGCCGGGGCTGCACTGGCCCCTCTCCCCCCACTGCCCTCTGCCTTTCCAGGGCTCTGTCCAGGCTGCTGTAGCCTGCAGCTGGCAGGCCAGAGGGGCCAGGATGGCTGTAAATCTGCAGAACACCAAGCATTCGGGTCTTGAACTTTATCAGCTTTCAATGTGTGATTGTGAAAGTAAAGAGTGGAGAAAGGACAGCACTCAGTAAATCAAAGGCGGAAGATCAGGGCTGTCAGAGAGCGGGAAAATGGCTCCTCACGGCACCCAGTGGAAAACCAGAAGCGGGGAGACGTTTATGTCCCCCACACACCTTGCTTCTGGAAAACAAATCTCTTTTCCAGATCTTTTTGTTTTTTTAAACAGGGTGTCCTTGTGCAGTCCAGATTGGCCTTGAATTCACTATGTAGGCCAGGCTGGCCTCGAACTCATGGGGAATCCTCCTGCCTCAGCCTCTGAGTGGTGGGATGACAGGCGTGCACTACCACGCCTGGTGTCCCTGTTCATTTTGCTGTCAGAGAACAGCAGTCTTTGTTAAGTTTACAGATTAAAAAAAAGGTTCATTATTGAGGTTTAAACAGGGTGAAAGCAGCAGGAGGAGCATCAGAGAGCAAATGAGATGGAAAATGTCTAGAGCTGCCTAGATTTGTCCCCCAGTTAGTAGAATGGCTCAGTAGTACAGCGCTTGCCTGGCATGTGTGAGCTCCTGGGTGTGATCTCAGCCCTGCAAATGAATGAGTGAGCAAGTGAACACCTGTATATTAGATGCCACAGCCAGGCTTGGTGGTGCACGCCTGCAATCCCAGCAGTCTGGAGGCTGAGACAGGAGGATACCCGGGAGTGTGAGGCCAGCCTAGACTACATTGTGAGACACTCTCAAACAACAACAACAAAAATAGGTGACGGGGACACTAATTACTCGCCCTCCAGTATCCATCTCCAGCCCTCAGGGCCGCCCGCCCTGCTCGGGGTGGGCTGTGACCTCTCTCCCCGGGGAAGGAGCGCTGGGGGTGTGCTGTGGGTCTGGGATTCCGCTGAATCATCCTGTCCTGTGGAAGGTGCCTTGGCCAAAGGAAGTCTCCCCCTTACAGGGCCAAAGCAGAGGCCCTTGGTGCCGCCCCTCCCGGTTCCCTACCACAGTGCAGTGATAGGAAAGGGTCAGCTTCTATTAGTAATAATTGTTTGTTTTTTGAGACAGTGTCTTGCTATGTAGTCCAGGCTGGCCTTGAATTCACGGAGCTCCTCCTGCCTCAGCCTCCTGAATGCTGAGATTACAGGTGTGCACCATGAAGCCCAGCTCAATAGCTTGTCCTTGCACAGTGCCTGCAAAGAGTGTGCCCGGTACCAGTAGCACTTCCCGCTAAGCCGTCTTTTCATCCTCCCAGCAGCCAGGAGAGTAGCACAGACACAGAGATCTGGCTGCTTGCTGCCGGTCACACAGCAAGAGGCGTGTCGCGGTCAGATCCCCAAAGGCTGCCCCAGAGCCCTGAGCTGCCCAGAGGGCTCCTATAAATCCCCTAAAGACAGCTGGAGCTCAGGCTTTTCCAGAGAGAGAAGAGACCTTGCGTCTCTCCCTGCCTGGCAGCTGAGGCACAGTTGCTACCTCCTAAAGGAAACTTCAGAAGCCTGGGCTCCCTCATGGAGGGAGGTCTCCTCCAAGTGCTGGAGCGGTGTGTGTGGGAGCCTTCGTCCAGTTCTCCGTGTATTTGTCTCGTAGCTGGATGGAGATCATGGTTCTGAGTGCTGGATGTAGTGACTTTTACATTTTCTTGGGCACTTAATTTTTTACTTTATTTATATTTTTGGTTTTTGAGGCAGTCTTGCTTTATAGCCCTGGCTGGCCTCGAACTCACTGCGATCCTCCTGCCTCGGCCTCCCGCCTGCTGGCACTTGGGCACTTTCTTTCTCCTTCAGTTGACTCCAGGAGGGGCGCCTGTGATTTAACAACCCCCCCAAAAGCCCAGTTTCTGCTACTTTCTTGCTGTCTTTTAGCAATCCCTGCCCCTTGTGGGAGAAAACAAAATACAAACACTATCCAAGGGCAGTGAGGGTGGGCTCTGAGTGACAGACCCGGGCTGGTGCTGGACCAGATCCTGCCCTGGACATGGCTGCACCCCAGGGGTACCGGCCTGAGCCATCCGCCTGCCTGGGGGCGGGAAGTTTCTTTCACCTCGGAGCAGGAGGAGCCCTTTTCCTTCAGTGCCCGGAGCTGAGTTAGCTGCAGGATTAGGTGAGTGGACGGGGAGGTCAGACAGAGACGGCTTGGGGTGCCTTTCGCCGTGAGTCTGGTCCCCAGCATCTTCGAGGGAGAGGAGAGGGGAGGTGGAGCTGCAAAAAGCCTTGGTGGGGACCCTGAGGGCCCCAGGGGCCCCTCCTCAGCCCTCCCCTCCCTCTACTTCCCGAGCCCAGAGGCAGAGAGTGTTGGGGTGGACTTGGGGTAGGCGGGGAGGGGAGGCTGGGACCTGGGTCTGACCCCTACCCTCCTCTAGCCTGCAGGCAGCCGTGCCCAGGGTCAGCTTTGAGGGGTCGAAGGCTGCTGGGGCAGAGTCTCGCCCAGCTGCTGCCCAGGCTTCTGGTGGCAATGTCAGGCATGATTTTTTTTTTTCTTGTCTTTTTAAGACAGGGTTTCACTATGCAGTTCAGGCTGGCCTTGAGCTCACTTTGTAGCCCAGGCTGGCCTCGAACTTGCAACGGGCCTCCGGCCTCAGCCTCCCGAGTGCCGGCATCCCAGGCGTGGGCCACCACGCCCGGCTGCCAGGCGTGATTGATGCTGATAATAAAGACCCCGCTTGCCGAGGGAGCCAATCCAGGGACTGAGTGGGCCTCACACCTGCACTCTATTAGCCCCGGGTTCCTGCCGGCTGTGGGGCTTGCCTGCCTTCAGAGGAAGCTCGGCTCAGAATCCTGAGGGCTGGGAACCACCGCCCAGGCCAGGGCAGGACCACAGGGAGGGTGCCAGCAGCCAGGGGTTTTTGTTTTGAGATAGGGTCTCACTGTGTATTCCAGACTAGCCATGAACTCACTATGTAGCCCCAGACTGGCCTCGAACTCAAGGAGATCTTCCTTCCTCATCCTCCCAAAGCGCTGGGATTACCGGCATGCATCACTACACCAGATGCATGGGTAGTTTGTTTTTGTCTTTATTACTTAGTGTAAATAACCGAAAAGGGAAGGCAATTTAGGCAGCCCCTGACCTCGGTTTGGTTTTTCTGAGAATTACAGCGGGGACGTTTTAGAGCCCCAGCTCCCGCTTGGAGTCCCCCAGCTCCCTGGCACCCCAGGTCCGGCCCTCCAGGGCGGGGTGCCCAGGGCCCGATGTCCCCCCTGTCGCGGGCGTCGGGCGAGCAGGCCGCGGGCAGGGCCGGCGCCGGGCGGAATTTGTTTATCGGGTGTGAGTCTGAGCTTCGCCCTCGCCTCCTCCCCGCGACCCCAGAAAGACACCGCTGGGCTCCGGCGGGCTGCGCGGCCCCGAGAGCCGCATTTATTTGGTTTAACGCAGCCGCGGGAGGCCGGGGGATCTGTCGTCGGTC
>NW_004955402.1:10643503-10646193 GCF_000276665.1 Chinchilla lanigera
GCCAGCGCAGACCCCGCGGGGCGCCGCGGGCCGGGGAGCGGGCCCTTTGGGGAAGGGGAAACAAAGGAAGCGCGGGAGAGGGAAAGGGCTCCGAGGCTCCTCTGTCCCGGGCGCTCGGGCGCTCCGGCCCTGGCCCGGTCCTCCCCGCCTCGGTGCGCCTGTGCGTCCGCGCCGCTCTCTGCAGGCCCGGGGCGCCTGGATTTGGTCCTAATCAGGTTAAACAGTTTCCCTTTATTTTTAAAGGAACTGACAGGACACATCGCTCTCTCGTTCCCTCGACGGGTTTGAAAACGAGGCTGGAGTGGGGAGGCCCCGAGGCAGGACCCGTCACCTACTCTCCCCTTGTGTGGGGCGCTGTTAGGGACCGGGGGCCTCTTCCCGAGCCCCGAGCCCGAATGTCCCAGCGCGCGGCCGTGTCCTGGCTGCGCCCCCCCAGAGCTGCGGCCCGGCGCGGTCGTGGGTCGAGCTGTGGTCCCAGCAAGCTCACACGGACACCCCGAGCTCGGAAACATAAAGAAAACGCGCAACCCCAGGGTCAGGCTCGCGCGGGGTCTCGGGCTCCAGGCTCCGGCTTGGAGGCCGTTCACAGTCTAGACGCAAGCTTCACCAAAGCATTTATTTTTAGCAAATATGAAATTTTAAAAATCCCTTTAATAGCAAATCTGAGAAACACTATTTAAAAAAACAAAACAAACAATTGGAGTCAAAGAAAATCAAGCGCCCAGAACGTCCAGGTAACTGCTTACACCCGAGCTTTGCAAAATCCAGTCCGTTTACAAACTTGCTGCAAGTCGCCCAGGGACCTCAGTCCAGCGAGACCTTGGAAGCCACGGTGGGAACCGCGCATTCGATCGAACTCAGGTTAAAATTTAAAGCCCTGGATCCTGCTCCGGTGGCCAGACTTTCCGCCGTTCCAGAGCTTTCCACCTCCAGCCTTTCCCAACCCGCTGCAACTGGGACCTGGCGCGGGACTGGGGGGTGGCGGAGAGGAATGTCATAAAAGTGACTAAATCGGGCGAGAACGGTTTATGGACCTTCTCGGTAGCAATTTAAAATTCAGAGGTCTTCAGCAGCGATTTACAACGAAGGATGAGAAAAGGAGACTTTTCGCCAACTTCCTGGGTTCCGCGCCCCCTGCCCGCCTTGCCACCCCCACCCGCAGGCTCGCACTCACGGTTCCGCCACCAGGAGCCCTTCCTTCTTCGAAGAGGTCGCACCCTCTCTCCGGACCGCGCTTTACGACGCACCTCCCAGCCCTGCTGAACTCTGCCGAGGCGCCTCTCCCTTCCCCAACTGGAAAAACATAAAAATAAATATTAAAAAAAAAGCACCAAAAAACAAAAACCAGAGCCCAAACGCACTCAGGGAGACTGACCTCTAGGAAATCATTTACTTCGATTAACCTGGGGGAGGGGGAGGGGAGGTGCGCGGAGCCATCCCCGAGGTCGCGCCTCCCGCCCTCGCGCTCCCGCGTCCTCTCGGTGTCCCGGCGCGCGCGGACGCGCCTGCAGTCACGAGCCGCGCTGCTGACAGATGCGGCTGATAACCCGCGACGCCCGTTCCAGTCCTTTGGTCGCCAAGGACCGTGTCAGTTCACACACAGCTGCGATCACCGTTCCGAGGCAGCGAGAAAGGGGTGTGTGCGCGAGGGTGGGGGCAGGGATCCCGGATTTGCACCGGGTCCGGGGAGGGTACCACCTGGCCCTCACGACTTGTCTGCGCCTTACCTGAAGTCCAGGGAGAGTCACAGCAAGCGCGAGGGCAAAACGCAGGGTGTCCCCAGGCACCACTTGCCGTCTCGCGCACCTCGTAGACGGCTTTCCACACGCGGCAACCCCGAGTTAAAAGTTCCCAAAGTTCAACTGGGGAACGCGATCCTCGCGAGGATTTGATGAGTATTTTAAGAGCAGAAGAGAGGTATGGAGTGGGCATCGGGATCCTTCCCTGCCAGGTCGGAGGAGCCCGTGCCCAAAGGTCACCCCGACCTGAGCCCTAGCATCCAGGAATAGGGGCGGGGAAAGTTTAAGGTCGGTCGCACAGCGCTGCAGAGCCAAAAACCTCGTTTACTAGGACGCGAGGGGGAGGGGGAGGGGGCCGGGGGCGAGGCGCTTACGCCCCTCATTTTGGGGGCACGCTCCTGCCGCGCGCCGGGCGGTGCACCGTCGGAGCTCCGCCTTCCCCGGCTGTGAGTGTGAGCGCGCGCACGCGGGTGTGCACCGAACTGGGGGCGCGGGAGGGTGCACCTCGCCTGGCTGGGTGTAGGTCGCCAGTCAGTTGGGCATTCTGTCGCCTCCGCCCCTCCCAGGCGTCCCGGAGCTGGGCGCCCCCTGGGGGGCACTCGTCCCCGCGGCCGGGGCTGCGCAAGGCGCCCGGCCCACGCCCGCGGCTGCTCCGCTCTCATTGTCTGCCCGGCTGCGCGCTCCCCTCCCCCTCGCCGTCCCCTCCCCACCCTCCCTTTTCTCCTCCCTCGGTCCCTCCCCCGCCGCCGCGCCTCCTCCTCTTCACCTCCGCGCCCAGCTGCTCCCAGAGCGCAGTTCCGACCCACAGCCTGGCACCCTTCGGCGAGAGCTGTTTGTTTAGGGCTCGGTGAGTCCAATCAGGAGCGCAGGCTGCAGTTTTCCGGCAGAGCAGTAAGAGGCGCCTCCTCTCTCCTTTTTATTCCCCAGCAGCGCCGCGCAGACCCCGGACTC
>NW_004955402.1:10646323-10648093 GCF_000276665.1 Chinchilla lanigera
GCCGTGCTCCATGCGCCGCGCTCGCCCGAGGTTCGGCCGCCTCCTCCACGCTCGCCCTCCCCGCTTCCCTCGCGCGCGCCCCTGCGTCCCCGCCCGGGGCCTCCGGCGCTCTCCCGGCTGCCATCGGCTCCACGGGTGTCGCCCTCCTCCCCTTCGCGAGGGCTGGAGCGGCTCCCAGGTTCCCGGGACGCCGCGGACCAACTTGTGGTGCCGTTTCCGCGCCCGGGGTGCTTATCTGCGCGCAGGCTTATCTCCGAGTTATCTCAGCGCGGGGGGCGGGCGCCCGGAGCCGGCGGGCAGAGGGACCTCTTGCTCGCTATCAGGCCCGGGTCTGTGTGTGGGCACTAACTCCAGCGCGGTTATCTCCGATGAGGCGAAGCGATCTGGGAAAGCCGCCCGGAGGAGGCCCGCCGGGCTGCGTTGGGCCTGCCTCCCCACCCCCTCCGAGTCTCTGTCATTCTTCCTGCTCTCCCCTTTGGGGTGGCCTCGGCTCCGGGGCGGCCTCCCGCCCCCTCCCTTGCGTTTCCCCCTCCTTTCCTCGGCGCGCTGCTCCACCCCGCTGTGTCCGATTCCGATTCCGGAACGGTCCGGCCTGGCCTGTCTGCGGCGCGGGTGACGAGGGCCGAGGGCTGGGCCGCGCGGCCGGGGCGCGCGCGCTGTGGCTAAGGTGTGCGGCGCGCGGGGACGCCAGGCTCCTGCGCCGCGGGCTTCCAGCGCGACCTCTGCTCGCAGGATCGGAGCCGCCCTCCGCCCTGGCACCCGCGCTCTCTGGGCGGATGGCGTTGCTCCGGGACTCGCGTTTAGTCTGGTGCGCTGGGTCCGGGAAGCCGTGGGCCAAGCGGCAGTTTCGTTTTCGGGGACAGGTTGCCGTCCCAGCGCGAACAATTTTCCAGCAGGAAACCCTGACCCTGGTGCGTTTCGGGAGGGGGCGGCCGCCCTCGCCCACCCGCACAGCTACTTACTCGCGCGTGTGCTGGCTCAGCGGCCGGGCGGAAAGAGAGCGTCGGCCGCCTCGCCCGTGCCCGGGGTCTGGCGCGAGGGGAGAGGATGCTGCGGACGGCGGGGGCGCCGGGGCGCGCGGGGACCCGAGGGGGGCGGCGCAGGCTCTCCCCTCTGCACCCGCGCCTGCGCCAGACGCCCAAATGGGATCCTGCGGGCTTCCCAGAGCGGGGCGGGGTTGGAGGTGAGCGGTGCAAGCCCGCGCTCCTGGTGAACACTCTCTCTCTCTCCCGTCTCCCCCAACCCCGCCTCAGGACCTAGGAGCCAGCTCGGAGCGGCGCCGGACCGTGGATGGCCTTGACTGACGGCGGCTGGTGCCTGACGAAGCGCTTCGGGGCCGCGGCCGTGGACGCCGGCGACCCGGGGGCCTTTCCAGCGCGGGAGCCGTCCACGCCGCCCTCCCCGATTTCCTCGTCCTCGTCCTCCTGCTCCAGGGGCGGCGGCGGCGCCGGCCACTGCAGGACGCCGCAGCTCGACACCGAGGCGGTGGCGGGGCCTCCGGCCCGCTCGCTGCTGCTCGGCCCCTACGCCTCGCACGCCTTCGGGGCTGCGCACGGACCTGCGGCGCCCGGGGTCGCGGGCCCCGGGAGCGCCCTGTCCAGCTGGGAGGACCTGTTGCTCTTCACCGACCTCGACCAGGCGGCGACGGCCAGCAAGCTGCTGTGGTCCAGCCGGGGCGCCAAGCTGAGCCCCTTCGCTCCCGAGCAGCCCGAGGAGATGTACCAGACGCTCGCCGCGCTCTCCGGCCAGGGCCCAGCCGCCTACGACGGC
>NW_004955402.1:10648559-10668297 GCF_000276665.1 Chinchilla lanigera
GTACAGCTCGCTGTCTGCCGCGCGGCCGCTGAACGGGACGTACCACCACCATCACCACCATCACCACCACCCGAGCCCCTACTCGCCCTACATGGGCGCGCCGCTGACGCCCGCCTGGCCGGCCGGACCCTTCGAGAGCCCGGTGCTGCACAGCCTGCAGGGCCGCGCCGGAGGCCCTCTCCCCGTGCCGCGGGGCCCCAGCGCAGGTAAGCGTGCGGAGTGGGGCGCGGGGGTGCGGCCGGCTGGGTCCGTGTGCAGGGTGGTGCAGGGTGCCCGCGGGCGGGGAGCGCAGAGAGGCTGGGTTGCTCCCGGCACCCTGCACCTCGGGGCCTCTAGGGAAGAGCTTGCAGGGGACTGGCATGCCCGAGCGCCTCCGCGCACCCGCATTTGGGAGAGTTGAGGGTCCTGTTGGGCACTTAATCCAGCCTCCCCCAAACGCACACGGTTCTCATTCAACTGAGCTCTCGGGAGGCCAGGACGCGCGTGTGTTCTGCAGGAGGTGGGGAGAGGGGCTGCGGCCCGCGCCCCCCGCTGAGCGAGAGCAGGACCTCACAGGGGGGCGGCCCAGAGGCTCGGGGCTTGGCGTCAGCTGCGGGGGGTGGGGGTCTGGGGCTGCTGTTCCCAGACCCGGCTTCAAGGACCCTGGAACGTGACCCCCCACATTTACAGAGTCCAGCTCCGCGCACGCCGCCTGCCCTGGAGCTGGGCTGGACGTGTGGGATAAGCTTGGCGACCAAAACTGCCAAATGCCTGTTTTTATTTTTTTTACTTTTATTTATTTATTTATTTATTTTTCTGGTACTAGGAATCGAACTCACGACCTCACGCTTGCCAGGCAGGCGCTGTGCCGCTGAGCTAAATCCCCAGCCCTTAAATGCCTCTTTTTAGAAAGCGCTTGCCTTGGTGCCTTGGTGGTTTGACTTCCTTTCTCAGCCGCAGCCTTGGCAGGTCTCTTTCACCTGTTGGGTAACCTTGATCCTAAGGAAAAAATCAAGGCTTTGGTTGTTGGTTCGTTCGTTTGTCAGGGTTGTTGCCCACATAGTCGGGTGTCCTGGCCAGCTGTGGTTTGCGGCCCACGTCTAGGCTTCTCTGGGGGCCCTCGGCGCTGCCTTTGGGGACGCGAGTCCTACTAGGGTTTCTAACTGCCAAGTTACAATGGGACCTTGCTCCCGGGGTGTGCAGAGGCCTCGGGCAGTGCTGGGGGTGTGCGAGTGAAGGAGCTGAGAGGAACACTGTCCCCTGGCCTTTCTTCCCCCGAGGGCTGCGAGATTGGGTCCAGACTTCCCTCTCCTGCTTCTGCGCTGCTGGCCGGGAAGACCGTCTTTAGGGCCGCGTGTGGCCTGGGTGGGGAATGGGCCCTGTGGGGTGGGGACTTGAGGGGGCCGGGAGTTGTCACCGTACTGGCGTTTGATTAGGAGGAGGGCAGGGACGCGAGCGGCAGGGGGTGGTGGCAGCGTGGGTCGCGTTTGGGCCGGTCTGGGAGCCCCGCGGGGACCCGGCTGTGCATGAGGGGGCGCGGCTGCCGCTGGGGCAGACCGTAGCCCGGCCTGTTTCTCCGCACACCTTAGCCTGACCCCCATTTCCTCCCCGACCCTGCGGCGTGTCACGTGGGCGAGAGCGACTCCGAAGACCCCCGAGTCCTCAGCGGTTGGCAGTGACTGGTTCCGACCGAGAACCCTCTTAGAGGATGCAGTTGCAGGCGATATGGGTCCCTTTGGTTTTAAGCTTAGCCTATTCTTGGTCTAATTTTTTCACTTTCTGGATGTGACCTGACAAAGTTAGAGAAAAAAGAAACCCGTTTGTATATTAACAAAAGAAAAATAGGAACCTGGGGATGTCCAGTTTGCATAGTCTGTTCAGGAAGTAGCCAGTATTTGGGGTGAGGGGGAGGGACCCTAACTTTGCTTATCCTCTCTGCTGTTCTAATGCCAGCTTCTAGCTAGATTTCCTGATTTTTTTTTTTCTTGAAGCATTTTTGGAGGCAGACTGTTCAATTGGTCTGAGCTCACGCAGGACTAAAACCTGAGCACCACGCTTTATTAATGATCAGTGTGGACAGTCTAGAAGCTTCTGGAAACGCTCGCCAACCTTCACCCCGTCCCTGGGCCCAGAGCACCCCAGCACTGGGCTGCATCGCTGACCACCGGGACCCAGGAGCACCCCAAGCAGTCGCCTCAGACACAGGCGCTGCTTTCAGGGGGACCCGACTCTTGTCAGTTTGATAAAAACAGCTTTCAGGAAAAAATTTAGAGTAAGGGAATTACAGCTGCTTGGTGGTTGTGCGAGAGAAGCTGAAAGGAAGTGAGAGGGAGAAAGGCAACCTTCCTAGATTTCACTTCGCCACGGTGGACTTTATAAATTTGGTCTTGGGGTTTTCAGAGGCTTAAAGAGCTCTAGCTGGGGTGCACACCGGTGTCTGCCTTTATTGTTCCCGGTTTTGCAGGGAATGTCCCTGCTCCTCCGGCCAGGGGCTCTGATAGGTAACATTTTAAAGTCAACAACGAAGATAAATACCTTGTTTAACTTCAGTGTCCTTGAAGTCCCGAGCGCTTTACTGATTACCCGTGGTCAATAGTGGCTTTTAGGGCGGAGAAGAATAAATCTTTGTGATGTGCTACGAGTTGCACTGTTTCCATGACAACTTTGAACTCCGTTTGTGTGGGATGCTAGCTTCTTTAAAGCAAAGGAATAACTCAAGGAGAGGAGGCAGGGCTCTTACTCGGTAGGGTAAATAGTATTAATGGGCGCAAGCATTTTTATGTGAAAATCACATTTAATGTCTTTACTAGAGTTGACAGTAGAGGCTAGCTATAAACTGCAGGGGACAGAAGGATAGAAGTCTTTTAATTTTCAAGTAAAATGCTAAGGTGTGATGTTGATTTAGTTTAAAAAGCGACTCACAAATACTCCTGAAGAATGCCAAATTGGAGACTCTTATTTCTTAGGAGCCTATATTTAATAAGTACCGATCTCACTTTAGAAAACGCGTTCTTTCACTTTGAACCTTCTTCAGAGGAAGTAATGTTAGCCATTTACTGTTCACTGGGCTTTGTTTTTCTCAGCAGGTTTAGGTTATTTGAATTCTAAAAACTAAGCAGATCACTAAAAAAAGATGAATTTGAGCACATTTAAAATAGAGTGCAGAAATTAAAATTTTAGTGTGGGACAATAGCACAGTTTTATTTATCAGTGGCAAGGTCTCAGTACTTTCTTCCCCGAGCACTGAAGCATTAACCTTTTGTAAAAACCTTTTACAGGTCGAAGTCAGTGTTTTCGTGCTTGTCCCTTGTGACATACAAATAGAACTTAATTTCTGTGCTTACTACTTGCGCTGTTTTCCTCAGAAGGCCTGAGTAGTTGCCTTCTCATTCTAATCGACATTTGTGCCCAAGAATAGAACTTACAATTTCACTTAACCCTTTTTTTTTTTTAAATTGGGCAAAAGGCATGTAAAGAAAGGTGGCGGCTATAAAAAATACTTTTTAAATTACTTGCGATAAACTTGAGCAAGGTAGCAGGCGTGGAGGCTGAGGCAGGAGCATTGCTGCCAGTTGGAGGTCAGCCTGGGCTGCTACAAAGTGAGTGCAGGACCAGCCTGAACCACGCCAGGAGACCCTTTCCTAAAAAACAGAACCAAAGAAAGTGAGCAAGGCAGCGTGTCCTGGGGTGTTTGTGGAGATCCGTGGTCGGTGTTAGGATTGAGGGATTGGCTGGGCTTTGCCAGGCAGCGTGTGGTGCTGATGGATTTCAGATTTTAAGAGCTTGGGGGACAGCTTGAGGGGTTCAGGGGGCCCCATCTGACTTCCGCATAGCTCATCCCGGCTCCCCACTGCTTCTCTGGGGACAGAGGGCGTTGCAGTCCGGGCACAGAGCACGGTGACCCAGGGGGCTCGCGCGGGTCGCGGCGGGGTCCCAGCCCGGCGTGGGGGGAGCCCGGGTACCGGTTTTGTTTTGGGGGTACGGCCGGCGCGGCCTCACCCACTTCTCGCCCGCTGTCGCCGCAGAGCTGCTGGAGGACCTGCCCGAAAGCCGCGAGTGCGCGAACTGCGGCTCCATCCAGACGCCGCTGTGGCGACGGGACGGCACCGGCCACTACCTGTGCAACGCCTGCGGCCTCTACAGCAAGATGAACGGCCTCAGCCGGCCCCTCATCAAGCCGCAGAAGCGCGTGGTGAGTGGGGCCGCCGCCCGCGGGGTGGGGCGGGGACGCAGGCCTCCCACCGGGAGGAAGCCCCCCAGCCGCTGGCAGCCTGTCCTGTCCCCTGTTTACCCGGAGCGGATGGCCTCCCTCGGGCAGGCAAAGGGAGCTGCGGGCTGCTGCTATTTTTTTAAAAATCAAAATCTGTTATTTGCATATTGCTAGATGTGCTTGCCAGTGCATGGGAATAATTTTGGGAAGACGGTCACGGAATTGGGAATGGTGAAATCTCTGGGGATAAAAACTGGATAGAGTGAGGCGGGAGGAGGAGGACTGTCACCGTGCCCGCTTTGGTCTGGTTTGACTCTTATTCACGAGAAGCCAGGGTCCCTTAGGGCACTCCATGGTCAAGGCAGTAGGACAGGAACCCTCCACCTCCCCGGCCCCTCTAGCCACATGCTGAGTCTCGTTTATTTTGTCGGCTTTCTATGCCTGGGCCTCAGAGAGAGACAGGTTCAGCCCCCAGGTCCCACATCTTTGGATCGCCCTTGAGTCCTGAATGTTTTACTCTAATCTCGGTTTTTTTAAAATCTGGCTCTTTAGAGAACCGTGTAGAACTTGGGAAAATGTGTGATAATATACATAATTAAGGACTTCCACCAATTCTAACAGATTTCCCCATCTTTTAAAGTATGGGAATTCTGATTTTCTTCAGGGATTAATGTCACTTTGGCATTGTTATGTATTCTTCTAAGGAGTGGGTGTTTACTGCTATTGTAGTTAGAGAAACTAAAGCTTCCGTCAGCCCCACTGAAGGCTAACATTTGTTCAGCCCGAATACTCATTGCCTAAACACCTTTTTAAAGTAAAATTTTGCAGTTAGATGCCAGACGTCTTAAGCATCCAGGTAATTTATTTAATTGTTATACTCTAATTAGCAGAACAAATGCTACAGATGTTGTTTGTGTTAAATAGATTAGAGTGAAATTGCACACAATGTAGTCTGACACCTTAAAGAGAAGCAATTAGTTTTATGGTTGTTTTGTTTTTAATGCATTTAAAATTAAGTGGCCCAGGTTAATTTAATGACTGTATGTGCCCATGGCTTAGAAGTTTTTTGAAAGGTTACCCGTGGCTTTGGTGCGTAACTATGCTTTTATGGTTTTAATTATTCTCAAATATACCATGTTAAAAGTAACAGGAAAATATTCCAGGGAAGTTCCTTGGTTTTGGGTATTGACAGTTCATGAACAATGAAACCGACAATTATTTATTTTTTGGGAAGGGCACATTGGACCGAGTAATCGCTAAGCTCTGAAAGGTAACATTGTCTCACGATGGGGTCATAGTAGCCAGTGAGGGTCTAGTTGCATTAAAAATGTCATCCAGGAACATCCATCCTTAGATAGTACCATTTATTTCACGCACTTACCAGTAAAAGTAACTGTTACGGGCAAGCAAAGGGCTTTTTCTTTGTGTGGCAGGTGTCTTGGCCGAGACCAAGGTCAGCCAGTGTGCTCTGTAAATGAGCTCTCAGTGATACCAATTGCAGGGTGTGTCACTATCAATTAGCTCTTCTTGTGGGCTTCGTATTTATGGTTTTCATGGGTCTGCGTTAGTTCCCCGAAACAGAATGTTGAACCCGAGTTTGTTTAGCCAGCAGTACAGAACCAATCAGTGTGGATTTGAACTTGCAATGCCTTGCAAAATGCGAGATTTATGGTGTAACGTGAATTCCTTGTCAGTGAGGAATATAACTGAGCTCGCTTGCTACAAGGGACTTTTATAACCCGATCACCTTCATCTCACATGTTTATGAGGACTGGCTTCCCTTATGATCTGCAGTTGACAATCATAAAGTTCTTTGTTAAAATGGCAAATTCTGATAACAAGTTTGCTCCACATTGGCTCCAGACTCCCCTGGAAACTCATAAATGGCCCGTTTTAGAAAATGAATCTTCCTGTCCGTTGTTTGCTGAGATTTCACATTTGTGAAAGGAGTGCTTGCCTAGAAAACTGTATTTGTTTTTAAACCTCAGTGAGAGAGGGAAAAAGAAAAGCCCCAGTGTGTAAGGTTTTATTAGTATTTTCATCATTTTAGCAAAGACATTCTCCAAATAGGCTTCCTATCATTTTAACCACATTCTAGAAGCCAGGGCTAAGAATGGGTGTTAAGAATTGTTAGCACGGACTTGTGAAAAATGTCGCAGTGCTAAAAGGCTTACTGGTGTCTGTTTTTACAACCGGGCTGTAAAGAATGCTGCTAATGCAATGAGCAGGGTGTGAACTGCAAATGCAAAATCCAATTTCATCATTTCAATTTGCCGGCAGAGAATTTGCAAATCTCTGTCCTCTAGTCTGGGAATGCTTAATACATCCTCGCTGGTATTTTTATTGTCTGCTCTCCGTAACTTCTTGTTCAGACTGATGTACAGCTAACTTTAGCTAATTTTGTTACTTAAAACTTGCTTTCGTCCTTAAATGTTCCCCATAGTTTTTTTTTTTTAAACTGAAGTCATAGCAGTTTTTATAGTCACTTAAAACCAGTTTAAAAGAAACTTAAATTTAGTAAGTTAGAGACACATGCTATATTTTGCCATTCTGAGGGAGGAAGTTTTACTAGCTTAAATTTTTATTCTTAAAAAAAGTCTTATTCTTTAAAAGTCACATGTAATAATTGAGAGGAAATGGAGCATTTTCTTTCTAAAAATTTTATATCTTCTTGTTATATTTATCTTCTATTTCTAAGATTGCTCCCGCCTTGTACAGTTTCTGGTTGATCCCTCTACGCGTAGGGAGAAACAGACCCGGGCAGGCCCTGCCAGTTTCCAAGAGGAGGATGCGGCTTCCAAAGCCCTTGAACACCGATGTGTGCGATCATACTTCAGGACCCCACATCTCAGATGTGACCTCAACGTGGCTTTCCTCAGCTGGGAGTTAGGGACACTCCTGGTCCCGTCTCACTGTACCGTCCCTTCTGGTGTCTTCCAAGATACAGCTTTGGGCAACTTTTAGAAAATCTCATTCCCCTTAGGAAGTGTAACAGCGGTCACTGCATGTGCCCGGTGAAGACGGGCTCCTGATGCGCTAGCGCTTCAGGTCATTCCAAAACATAAAACCCTACGTGCGTTTCCACTTTCTTCCTTGTGCTTCTTTGTAGCCTTCCTCGCGGCGGCTTGGATTGTCCTGTGCCAACTGCCACACCACCACCACCACCTTATGGCGCCGGAACGCGGAGGGCGAACCCGTGTGCAATGCGTGCGGGCTCTACATGAAGCTCCACGGGGTGCGTGGCTCACTTTGCTTACGAGTGTGTATGTTTAGTTCGTGCTTTGTACAGCTTCAGTTACAAGACATCAGCAAAGGGTGTGAAAGCGAAACACTTGCGTTTGTGCGCCCCACTGACTGGAAGGTGTTCTCATTTCGATAGGAATTATTATCTCATGGCCGTGAAAAATAAGTCACTGCCGGTACAGCTGTCACAAGCAGCCCTTGGACGACACCTTCCCATTTTGGAAATGCGAAAGGGCGAGGGTGCATTTGTGTAAGGCCGCAGGTTTAAATGGTCAGCAGCCGTCAGGTCAGCTAGCAAGGCACAATAAGTTTATAAAATTCTTGAATGCAAGCAAAGACATTTGTTTAGAAGGGTAAATACACTTGGTAGATTTTGTACTTCAACTTAGAGTGTTGCATAAAATACTATAAATACCTCTAACTTATAAAGAAAAATAAGCTGTAAGAGGAAGAGTATATGATCTCTTTGATTTCATTTATTTATTTACCTACTTATATTTTGCAAGGCCGTGTGCTTGGTAGGCTAGTGTTTTGTCACTGCGCTACATTCCTATGCCAAGCTACTTTTTTTTTTTTCCTGAGATAGGATCTTCCTAAATTGCCCAGGCTATTCAAGCAATAAACACCAAATTGAAAGAATTAAATTCTCCTTTGTAAATTACCTTCTTCCCTCAGTTTGTTTTCTTTCTTTCTTTCTTTCTTTCTTTCTTTCTTTCTTTCTTTCTTTTCTTCTTTATTTTTTCCATGCTGGGGATCAAATCCATCTCTGCTGAGCTGCACCCTCAGCCCAAATGCCCCCTTTTTTCTTAAGGACTATCTACGTTTGACAGCGAATGTGTGGCCTTGTGTACTTGGGTCTATTGTATATAAAAATCGGGTTGAAATTTATGACAAGTTCTTTTAAATGGGGGATTTCAGTCCCCATGTCAGTCTTTGGTTTTCCTTCTATGTGCTTAACAAACTTAAGGCTTATGTGAACATTTTTTAGGTGCCTCGACCACTTGCTATGAAAAAAGAGGGAATTCAAACCAGGAAACGAAAACCTAAAAACATAAATAAGTCAAAGACTTGCTCTGGTAAATATAATGAAATGCCATTCTATTGTGAAGTATTTGCCAACCTTAGCAGTAGATCCGTGTGTATTTACAGGGTTTATTTTGACTCTGCAGGTAATAGCAATAATTCCGTTCCTATGACTCCAACTTCAACCTCTTCTAACTCAGACGACTGCAGCAAAAACACTTCCCCTCCGACACAACAGACAGCCTCAAGGGTAAGTGTTAAAGGAGAGTAGACTCCTAACCCAGTGGGTTGCTCTCTAGTAAATTATCTCGAATTTTATCTTATCTGGCAGTACAATAATCTAAACCAACAGTTTAGTTAGTTGATACCTAAGAATAGCTTTTAGAGGAAGTTACATTTAAATGTCAACAAAATGACAAACTCAAGTACTTTACAAAACATCTTAATTAAGATCTCTATCATTTTTTATGGTTAAATTAACCCAAAGAAAAGGAAGAAGTTTTGGAGAGCTTTAAATTGGTTTTAATTGTACTTTTTTTTTTTTTTTTTAAAGAAAAGCAGAACTGTTGATGTATTTTTATGTAGGGTCTGTGTGATCAAATACGCGTAGGATCTCTGTACACAACACTGAGGTTGCTTTTTGCATCATGTATCATTGCACTTTTTTATCACCCACCCAAAGCGAAGCTCAGCAGCTGTGTTCCCCGCTGTTGTTTCCACTGACCTTTGCCATCCAGTGTGCCTTGATAGCGGCCAGCAGACCGGAAGTCTTAGCGACAGTCACAGAGCTTCTGTCCAGCTGTGCATTTCCCCACCCTGATGTTTCTCAGATTCACCTGTAATGCTCTTTTGGTACTATATGGTTCATGCTGGCCTGGAACTTGTCATGTGAGCCTCCTGCCTCAGCCTGCCTAGTGCTGGGATCATAGGTGTGTGCCTCCACACCCGGCCTCACTTGGAGTGCTTTTTTTTTTTTGTACTGGGAATTTGAACTCAGGACCTTGAGCTTGCCAGGCAGGACTTGGAATGCCCTTAAAAGGGAAAAAACAAAACCAAAGTAATAACAACCTGGCCGGACCAGTGGGACTTCTTTTTCTATTTTTTTCTCTTATTTTGTGATGCTGGGGATGAAGCCCAGGGTTCCTGAGTTAGAATACTTTCAGCCCTCAAGCAGGGCTTTAAAATGAGCCTTGTGATAATTCTTAGGTGTATGTTGAGACTAATTTAGGACTAAACGCCGGGTGTTTTAGCCCCTATTTACTTAGCAATTGTTTTCTATGTTTGGTTTTGTTCTGGAATTGTTGGGGCACTTTAAAATACTGCAGATTCCTGGGACCCACCCTGGAGTTTTGACTCTGAATCTTTGGGGGTGGGGCCCGGGACTCTGTTTTTGAACATGTGCCCCGGGGAAATGGAGACTGCGCCCCTGCGGGTGTTTGGGAACCAGAGACCTGGCCTCTCTCTCACAGCTTGGGGGCTTTAACAAGCAAAGTTTAGATATTTAAAACAAAATACAGAGACTGTGCTTAAGACCATATTTGATGTTTCTCTTTGTCCAGGGACCCAAAGTCTTAGAACCTTTTTCTGTAATGGAAATCACCTAAGTGGTTTCACAGGGGAAGAGGCCTTCCCGTTGTTTTTGCTTGTTACAGACCCACGTTGAAGAGCCTTTCTGACACGCAGAAAGGTGCTTGCGCGGGGGTGGGAGGGTGGAGTGGGGTGGAATGGTATTTTTTTTTTTAACAGGAGGGTTAGGGGAATATTTAAGGGTGCGGCGGTGAACAGCGCGCGTGACCTGTGGGAGGAGGTGACGTTAGGAGTCTGTTTGCTTTTGGGCCCCAAATCTTCAGAAGGACAGTGCAGCTCCAGCAGGCAAACGATGTTTGGTTTCCCAGGCCACAGAGCAGCGGCCAGGTCTCGGTCCTGTCCCTCCCTGAGATGAGGATGAGGACTGCGGCCAGCCCTGGTCACCGCTGCTGCGGGTGTTGCCCTTGGGTGTGGTGAAAGCCTCCTTTGAATGATAACAGGCAGAGGGAGATCGAGCTCCCTCGAGGTGACTCCTGGAGTGGTGTGTTTCTCAAACTGTTCTGTTTTGGAAGATCGAGAGGAGAGTGGAAGGGCCCCGGTCTGGAGCCCCCGGAGGCCTGGCGTGGTCCTGGGCTTGCTGGTGTCCTGGCCCTTGCACTAGGGTGAGGCGCAGGGAGGTGGCGCGTCGCCGGCGGGTGTCCTTAGAGGAGAGATGGTTCAGGCAAGGCCGGGCAGAGCAGTGGGGATCTGTGGGGCAGGGAGGGTGGCGCGGTGCCCTCAGGGTCCGCTGCTCACCCCTCTCCCTTTCCCTCCCCAGAAAGGGCCTTCCGCTGGGCAGAAATTCCTGCAGCCCCTCGGGCAGGGGCAGGGCAGAGCCGCCCTCTCCCCCAGACTGTCTCCTTCTGAGTCATGGGGGGCTTGCGGAACCCCCATGGATGGTGACCTCCTCATGGGGGTCCCCAAAAGCACTCTCTGACTTGCTGCGTGGGGGGTGGGCATCCTGGGCAGGGCCCTCGGGTTGTCCTTGGATACTGGGGCTCCTGGGATACCAAGGGGTGGTGTGTGCGCCTGTTGCCCTTTAGGGACTTCCTGCCGCTTCTCTCGTGGGCTGAGCCTTCAGGCATGCGGCACGGCCGAGCGAGGACAGCCAGGTCGCTGTCCCGGAGCGCGCTGGCGGGGTTCATAGAGGCGTCTTGTCTGACTTTCCCTTTCGTTCCCCTTGTGTGATGTTGGTGGACAGATGGCTGCAAGATTTGGTGAAATGCTACACGCAGGTCCCCAGGGCAAGTAGTTTCAGGTTTAGAAAGTGCTGTAGGTCTGACCCTGGCATGGTAGCACAGGACTCTAATCCTAACACATGGGAGGCTGAGTCAGGAGAACTGCCTTGATTTTGAGGCCAGCCTGGACTACGTAATGAGTTCGAGGTCAGCCTGAACTAC
Organism: Chinchilla lanigera; assembly: GCF_000276665.1. Taxonomy (NCBI): domain Eukaryota; kingdom Metazoa; phylum Chordata; class Mammalia; order Rodentia; family Chinchillidae; genus Chinchilla; species Chinchilla lanigera. The sequence continues at coordinate 10,659,981 of NW_004955402.1, forward strand.
ATGAGACCCTGTCTCAAAAACAGACAGGGGCAGGGACAGGGGCAGGGGCAGGTGCAGGGCAGTGCGGCCCTCTCCCCCAGACTGTGGTGATCAAACAAACAAACCCCAAACCAAACCAAACCAAACCAAAGCAGAAAGTACGTGTGTTACACAGCACCTATGATGGCTTGGGGTCGAATTCTCCAGACAGAATCGATCCACTCCATGTATTTGCAGGGCTCCCCGTGAGCCCCAGGATAGAATTAGTCTGCAGGGTGCCCTTAGTTCAATGGGGCAACTGAGTCAGGACCACAGCAAGCTCAAGCGTGGTCTCCATAGAAGATGGGGACGGGGCCACCACTTCTTCCAAGTGGGAAGTTATTCCAGACGTTCCATCTAGCTGTTCAGTCAGCCCCGGAGCCCAGCAGTGGTACTGCCAGTGTGCGGGCCCTCTGGGCCTAGGGAGGAGGCTACAGGCACTGGCACCCAGGAGCGATGCTGTCCTAGTGTGGGCTTTGGTTCTCTCACTAGCTGGATGGGAGGGGGGGGAGGGATAGAGGGGCATTGTATATTTCCAGGAAAGCAGTCAAGTGCCACGAAACCTTTCCGCCCCGCTCTGGAAGTTCATTCCTCGTACAGTTTTCATCTTAGCTTTGTGTGCCTGCTGCTGATTTGCGCTTTAACGCAACCCCTGGGAGAAGAGCACAGTCCCTGGCTTAAGGGTCATCTGGTTGACGGGCCACATTAGGACTCAGTTTCTCCTTGTATGCTGTGCTTGTGGGGGTTAAGGGGGGCAGTTTGTTCCCTTCCTGAGGTCGGGAAGTTGCAACACCCTGCAGCCTAGTACTACTGACACAGAGCTTGGTTTGTTTTTGTTTTGCTTTTCGAGACAGAGTCTCACTATGTTCAGGGTGCTCTGAACTTCCTATGTAGCCAGGCAATCTCCTGCCTCAGCCTTCCGAGTGCTGGGATTACAGATGTGTGCCGCCACGCTCCACACATTGCCTGTTTTGTTCCTTCAGGATTCCTTAGGCTTATTAAGGAAAGCATTAAACTTAATTTTTGATGGACACTTGATTAATCTGCGACAAAGACTATTATCTGGCTAAGATTTCTCTTACACATATAGACTTACTGAAAGAAAACATATAATTGACCTAAACAGACATCACATTTCCTTGGGTATTCTCTATGATGTGTAAGAATATTAAAATCTTTTAACCTCCGTTTGTTAATGGAGTTATATTTTATGGGCTTTTTGGTTATGGTTATTTAGTGGAAAAATGGAGTGTTCTATGTCAGCAATTCTCACATGAGATTTAATAAGCAGCCCATAAATGGTCTCATTGCTTCTATGACTTAAAGCTCTAAAGCTGGAGAATGCTTTATATAAACCTCACATCTCAACTGCCAAATTTTATAGAGAAAGAGTATTCTCAGTTTCCTTTGGGGTAGATGGGATTAGTTCGGAGGTGGAATCAGCATTAAGACTTAATGTCTGAGAATTAGGGATCAGTGAGCATATTTTGCCCAACAATAGTTTCTGTAAATAATCACTAAAAATGGAACCTATTGAAGCTGCTATTAACTGTGACTATGATATACAGTCACATTAATCATGGATGCTGCACTGAATGGAAGTGAAAATGCACCAGTCTTTGCTTTGCTGGCTGTCAAGAAGCTTTGCTGGCCAGATGTGGTAGCAAATGCCTGTAATCCCAGCACTCGGGAGGCTGAGGCAGGAGGGTCACCAGAGTTCCAGGCCAACCTGGTCTATGTAGCAAGGCCCTGTCTCAAAACAAAACAAAATAAAAACAAAACAAAGAAAGAAAGGTGTGTTGGAGGGGAGGCGATGTTTACGGTTGGGTAAGAGGAAGCCCCACACCCGGAGTCATCAGGATGACGCCAGTGGTAGTTTCAAGGCGGATATACATGCAGGTCTCCCTGCTGGTCAGTGTGGCCGGGGCAGGGTGTAAGGCGGAGGGGGGGGGGCGCAGGGTGTAAGATGCCAAAGGCCGGAAAGAAAGCTGCTGAGTAAGACGGGGTAAGTAGAGTTTTCAAATCAGGTAGAATTATCAAGCCAATTATAAGCCAGACCCAGCCAGAATCATTTCTAGATGATTTGACCCCTGCTTCAGTGACAAATGTGTGTTCTGTGTGTGTGTTAGAGTCCATTAATGACAGCATTCTTCATCAGGAGGATTTTGATGATTGCAGTCCATTTTATTTTATCTATGTATTTTTGAGGCAAGGTCTTACTGTGTAGCTCAGGCTGGCCTTGAACTCACTATGGGGCTCAGGTGGCCTCAAAGTCATGGCGATCCTCCTGCCTCAGCCTCCTGAGCCACCACACCCGGCTCCCCTTGTGTCCACTTTGTCATGTGGGCATCACTGGCTCCTGAACCAGGGGTGGTTGTCAAGCCGATGCCAGCCCCAGGTCCAGCTCTTGACTTTGGGAAAGAGTAGTTCTGTGTGTGTGTGTGTGTGTGTGTGTGTGTGTGTGTTTTGTTTTTTGGTACTGAGAATTGAACTCATGGCCTTACACTTGCCAGGCAGGCTCTGCACTACTGAGCTACATCCCCGGCCCTTATGTCCATTTTAGAAGAAGGCTTAACTCCTCACCATTAAGGAGGAAGAATAAGCTTGGAATGGCCCTGCGGCCAGGCCCCATGGTGGCAGCTGGCCCCAGTCTCTGGGTCCAGGCATTGGGGTACTGCCCGGGTCAGCGCTGCCGAGGGTGTGAGTGCCAGCAAAGGCTCCCTGCCTTTGTGCTTTGGCTGTGCCCCATCGCAGGTGTGGGCCTGGTTGTTTCTTGCGTCACTAAACAGGTGTCATCTGTGTCATCCTGTGTGTGCTCCCAGGAGCTGCTGTGCGGTCCCCCCGGGGAGGGGGAGTGGTTTGAGAGCATCAGCCAGAGAGTCCCTGTGAAGAAAGCCCAGCACACGGGCAGGAAACACGAGATTCTCCTCTAGATTTTATTTTATGTGTGGATACTTGCATCCTTGGTGGAAGGTGAAAAACACCACTTTGTTTATTTACTTAATTTTTGTCTTTTTTTTGAGACAGGGTCTCACTATGCCGTTCAGGCTGGCCTTGAGCTCACTTTGTAGCCCAGGCTGGTCTTGAACTCACAACGATCTTCCTGCCTCAGCCTCCTGAGTACTGGGATTATAGGCGTGTGCCACCACACCCGGTGAAAAACACCACTTAATCCTGTAGCTTACTGTACAGTTTTTAGCTGAGGGAGGGAATTCCTCCCCTCTTCATTCTTTCCTTCATTCTGTTAATTTTTTTTTTTTGTACTGGCGATTGAATCCAGGGGCTCTCTACCCTTAAGCTACATCTCCAGCCTTTTTATATTTTGACACAAGGTCTTGTTAAGTTGTCCAGGCTGGCCTCAAACTTGTGATCCTCCTGCCTCAGCCTTCCAGGTAGCTGCAATTAAAGGCATAAGCCACTCTGCCTGGCTTGAGGGAAAGAATTCCTCACCAGGAGCTTTTTATTCCACTGTCTTTCTCTAAGTATTGGAATTGGGATTTACTTACCGTGGGTGACAGTTGGTCACAAATTAACAGTCCTGCTGTGCGGCTGGGGTTCACAAAGGAGTTAGGTGGTCCTAACAGTGTGCGCCGGGAAACTGCTGCTATCTTTTGTTTGTTCTGCAGGGCCTGGATACAACTGGCCCCGGGCCTCTCTGGTGAGAGCCGCAAGCAGCGCTGCTTTGCTCTGAATGGAAGGGTTCCGCCCGAGTGCCTGGCGCACTTGAGAGTGGCACTCAAGGGTTGGTCTCAGGTTTTGTCATCTGCTGTGGTTTATAAGGTAGTGCCCGGGGGGGGGGGGGGCGGCGCAGCTCCTGCTGATACCTTTCTTGTGCCAGCTGCCTCCTGCAGATTTTCTCTTAAACTCCCTCGCAGTGAGCGCTGAAGGGAATGAACCAGGCCAAGGTTGAGGTCAAACTGAGCAGCAGGGCTTTGCTCTGGACCCCGTCTGGCTGGGCTGTCAGCATGAGTGCTCTCTGTGCACCTTGAGATCTTTAGAGAGAAGTCATTGCTTTCATAAAGAGATGTAAATAATTTTGATTAAGAATGTCAGCATCAAATATCATCCCGCTAAAACAGCAAGGGGAACAGGTATGTAAGACACTTCGTACAACTCTGCTTAGCAATAGCAATATTCGACTTTGAAACCAAAGTGTATTGGCCAGGTGTGGTGGTGCACACCTCTAATTCCAGTGCTCTGGGAGGCTGAGGCAGTAGGATTGCAAGTTCGAGGTTAGCAGAGCAATTTCCGGATGACCCTGTCTCACAATTTAAAAAAGGCTGGAGATGTAGGTCAGTGGTAGGGTATCCCAGATCCCACCCTCAGAGCCACAAAAAAGAAAACAAAAGTTAGTGCTAAATTGGTAAACGGAAAAAGAATTGATAAATGGGTAATATTAGGTAGAAAAATATATTATTAGTAAATTTAGTGAAATTATTAGTATTACTAAATTGTAAAAGATACTGTTAATTTAGTAAGGCGGCTATAACACAGTTCTTTTAAAATATCAAGTACAAGTTTGCAATTTTTTTTTTTTTTTTTGGTCTATTTTTTGAGACAGAGTCTCGCTATGCAGTTCAGGCTGGCCTTGAGCTCACTTTGTAGCCCAGGCTGGCCTTGAACTTGCAGCAATCCACGTGCTGGGATGATAGGTGAGAGCCACCATGCCCACTCGGAAGGTGGAGTTTAAACCCTGCACCTCGGGCTGAGCTTTGTAGCTTCGAGACTGTTCCAGCTGCCCTCCGCGGGCTTCGGTGAGCTCACTGAACAAGTATTCCTTGGTAGCCAAGTGCCCATTTTTCTTCAGTCTGTCGTCCACAGCACTCCTTGCTAACTGAATCAAAAAAGAGTTAAGAAAGCATTCATCTCTCCCCAGGGGCTGCAGAGAGCTGTGGTCAGGTATCCTCGCGGCTTCATTTATAACCCAGGGTTTCTGCAGCCTCCGAAGGTCACATAGCCAGGCAGTGCCTTGGGGGCCTGGGCTGCGTATCTCTGCCAGGGATGCACTTCTCCGGGTATGAATATCACTCGCACTGCCCTGCCCCTCGGACAGAAACACTCCCTGGCATTTTATCTGTGTGCCAGGCTCCTGTCTGCAGCCCCTCTACTAACTTGGTCTGCGGGTGAGGTCCCAAGTCCCCTGGGTGCTGCAGCCCGAAGCTTACACACTTTCATTTTGATCTCGAGGCTGTGTGTGTGTGTGTGTGTGTGTGTGTGTGTGAGAGAGAGAGAGAGAGAGAGAGCGAGCGTGAGCTGGTAAGTGGTAATACCTTACTGCATTAGTAGCCAGTGGCTTCTTGTGTATATTAGGAAACAGTAAAACCCTATTACTTTTTAAATAGTTTGTAATGGAGATGTCCACCCAATTTATCACAGCCGTGTGGTTTGTTTAATAAGTGACTCATTAGTCTGAAAGCCCGAATTGAGGCGAAGCGCAAGTGCGGCAGAAGCTGTTTACCTTTACATACGGCTTCAGCTCAGAACACAACTGTCCTTTACAGTTGCGCTGTTGGTTTTTTTTTTTTCCTCCTGCTTCTGTAAAAGTGTATAAAAATTGTCACAAAACATGAAATAATGTTACGAGAAAACATGGCCAGGTTTAAGAAATCTGGCTTAGAGTGCTCTGAAATGTTATTGCCAAATGAATCTTTAAAGAAAATGAATTCCTTTACTGGAACAAAAGCAATTTATTATGCATTTCATGGGTGTCTGCCAGAAGAGTTACTAGCAATGTGAGGAGCTAATGAGTATGAATTGAATACAATGCAGTCCAGCAGCCCCGCTTGTGTTTAGACCTACCTGTTCATTTTCTCTGAAATGGCAATGATTCCAGGACAAGTGTTAAGCCAGGCATGGTGCGCCTGTAATCCCATCACTCAGGAGGCTGAAGCAGGGGGCTACATAGTGAGTCCAGGCCAGCCTGAACAGCATAGCAAGACCTTGTCTCAAAAAAAAAAAAAAAAAAAGACGTGTTACCAGTATAACAACAATAATCCAGCCACCTGTCACACTTGGCTTTATAAAAATCCAGTCCTGAAAATTTGTGGAAGTGATAACAAAGAAGTTATTTTAGGTTTATTTTTGTTTTTTTGGATGCAGTTTTACTATGCAGTTCAGCATGGCCTTGGACTCACTTTGTAGCCCAGGCTGGCCTTGAATTTGAAACAGTCCTCCTGCCTCAGCCTCTTGAGTGCTAGGATTGTAGGCATGTGCCACCACACCTGGCAAAGGTGTTTTATTGACCTGAGATTTTGAGATCCACTTGAACAAGTAAACCACAAAGCATTGATTTCAACGTCCTGCTGGGATTTTGGGCTTGGCAGGGTTTCACCAGATCTTGGGCATGTACTGTGGAATCCTATTTTTTCTTTAAAGCACAAAGACTTTACATTTAAAGTTCTCCTTAAACTAAGTCGCTTGATTTGTAGTGAAGTTGGTTCTGGGAGTTCTCAGATTAGCAGCTGGAAGGAAACAGATCCAGGCAGCTCCTGCGTGGTCCTGCGATGGTAGCAGACGGCCAAGCTTTTGTAAAAAGCCGGTGTCCTCCTTCTGGGAAAGGGGAGAAGTAATTCTGAGCACCTGGCCCTTCGGAGTGCAGTGTAGCGCAAGTGGGAGATGCCCGCAGACCTCCTCAAAGTTCGAGGGAATTTCGCTACTTAAATACAACCTTGGAAGTTGAGAGTGATGTGTGTGCTTTATTTGCATGGCACTTTTTTTTTTTTTTTTAACCCAAGACACTAGAAATAAATCTTTTCCTTTTTTTTTTTTTTTGAGACAGTCTCGCTATGTATCTCAGGCTAGCCTTCACTTCACTTTTAGTCCAGGCTGGCCTTGAACTTCTGCCTCAGCTTCCCGAATGCTGAGATTACAGGCGTGCTGGGATAACAGGCGTGCTGGGATTACAGGCGTGTGCCACCTCGCCCAGCAAGCCTTACTTTGCTAAGGTGGAAATTTAGAGACGGAGAGTTGTTCTATTAGGAAGTAATCAGATTTTAAAGGTTCTCAGCCAGGCATGGTGGTGCACCCCGTAATCCCAGCACTCGGGAGGCCGAGGCAAGAGGATCCTTGCGAGCTCAAGACCAGCCTGGGCTACAAAGTGAGCTCAAGGCCAGCCTGAACCACATAGTGAGACCCTGTCTCAAAAAGGCAAAAAAACCCCAAAAAACAAAAAAACAAAAAACAAAAAAACGAAAGGTTCTCATGTCTCCGCCTTAGCAGTTTTTTCCTCCCTTCCACCTCCTGGCAACTTCACCCGTTCTCTGCAGGTGGGAGTGTGACCCAGACCCTGCTGGGTCCTGTGACGGGCACTCTCTTTCATGGGGGTGGAGATTAAGATGCTTATGCAATCTCCTGAAAAGTCAGTTTGTTATAAAAGTTGGGATCACAGGTTCAGCTCTTCCTTGGGACCTTTGTTGCGGCACTGGAAGGTGAAAATAGAGGTCTGCATTCTGGCGTGGTCTTTCCCTCCTTTCCTCGAGGACGAGCTCTCCCTGTGGTGACTGAATCTGCTCACGGCAGTCACTGCGAACCGAGGGCACTGAGCGCTCTGAGCGCGGCCTCACGGCACACCCTCCTCTGCGCCGGCGCATGCCCCGGGAAACAGCCCGCCCCGTCGCCAGCATAGTCTCAGCACACATTTGGTTCCCACCTGCTCCGGCGGCTCGCTCGCTGCCCGCGGGTGCAGTCTGCATCTCAGCCATGTGGACAGAGTCCAGCCTGGGCCCCTGGTGGACAGTTGGCAGCCGTGACATATCCAGGAGAAATCTGCTGAGGACTGTGAGGTCGTCGGCTAAGGGACCAGGACTCTGGGGAGAGTGAGCTCCGGTTAGCTCACTTTATTAAGGTTTGTGGGTGACTCTGCTGTGATTTGCCTTCACATACCCTGGTGGAGACAGACTCCCTTTCTGTGTTTCACGTGTCGCCCTCAACCACTATGGAGTCACTTCTATGTCTGGTCCGTTTCACCTCCAGCCAAACTGAAGTGAGCGTGGAAATGAGCTTATGCTCCCCTTGGCTGGAACGCGCGCCGGGCTGGTCTTTGTCCTTTTGAGGAAGGCAGCTGTCAAGCGCTGCAGGAGTCCTTGGCCGTGAGGGATGATGGCTCTCACAGGAGAAAGCGCTGTGTCCATGCATTTGCTCAGACCCGAAAGGAAGACCCAGGCTCAGAGGTCTGCAGGCGACAGTCTCCCTCTGCGCATGACCGTGCTTTTCACAGCCAGACTTCCTTAGGTCAAAACATGGTTCTTGTGTGGGCTAAGGGAGCTCTCCTAGCAGACTCCTTTTTCTTTTCTTTTCTTTT
>NW_004955402.1:10668397-10694279 GCF_000276665.1 Chinchilla lanigera
TTTTTTTTTTTTTTTTTGGGTTTTCTTCAAAAATGAAATTTATAGCTGAGCATGGTGGCCTACCTATAATCCCAGCATTCAGGGAGGCTGAGGCAGGAGGACTGCCTGGGCTCCACAGCGAGATGAACTGGACTGTACAGCGAGATGCTGTCTCATCAAGCAAGCAGAACAGGAGTGAAAGTTTTGGGACGCTCACAAGCAGTTGGACAGTCCGCTGGGCGCTTGAATCCATGAGTGTATAGCATCACAAGTCTTGGAGTTCTTAGTTTTGTTCTGTTTCTCTGAGACAGCGTCTCTGTATAGTGCAGGCTGGCCTCGAACTCACAGCGACCCAGGTGCTGGATTACAGGCCCTCACCGTCCTGCCTTGCAGTCTTGGATTTTTTTAGATAAATTCCACAGGAAAGCTGTCCGGGTGTGCCTGGTTCCCAGGCCGGGGAGACTACGCTGTGCAGGCCACATCAGCCGCTGCTGTCTCTGAATCATCTCTTCCTTTCCGAGGGAGTTTTCCAGCCCACCGCCTCTTCTCCCCGCATGAGGCCCGGCCGGCCTTTGCGCCTCGGCCGTGCTGATAACGTCCTTTCAACAGGAAGCGCGTTCTCAGCTGTCCTGCCGGGCTGCGGAGATAAGCAGCGTGGAAAGGCAGATCTCGGGCACCACCCTGGGCTGCAGCTTTGATCCCAGAAAGCTGGGACCTGGCCTGGCGGCAGCTGCTGGCCACCAGGGCAGGACGCTCAGGCTGCAAAGGGCAGTTGATTGAGGTTGGGTTAGGTGCCCGCTCTAAACCAAGAAGTTCGGATTTAAATCCGTGCAGGGAAACATTAACCAACTAAAATCCGTGCGTGTGTGCGTGTGTGCACGTGCGCATGTATTTGTGTGGTGCTGACTCCAGGGTCGTCATAAATTTTCTTTGATTTCCCCCCAAAATGGTGTTGGTTCTTCGTAGGTTGCTCATGAACATCACCCAGGAGGGAAAGGGACCTTAAATGAGCCAGGGGCCTCAGGGGAGTTGCTGGTGATCCTCCTGCCTCAGCCTCCTGGGTGCTGGAATTATAGGTGTGCGCCATCTCTCCCCGGCTGTCCCGTAGCCTTTCTGCAGTGGATCTGCCGGTGCTGCGGTTCAAGTGACTCAGATGCAGGGATATCATCATGTGTTGGTATTTAACTTGTGTGCAGCTGTGTTTCATGTGTGTGCGGCTGCCCAGGCCTAGGCTGTGCCAGGAAGCAGGCAGATGCTTTCTGGGGTGCTTGGGATCCCTCTGGCACCCTCACAGCAGTGCCCCTACTTTGGTTCCTCCCTGGCTTTGCAGGAAGCTTTCAGCAACGCCCCCAACTAGAGCGGCTCCGCCCTTGGGCACTGCGCCTGGAGTTTCCCATGCAGTCTCCCCTTTACTCTGAGGCTGGACTGCGCTGCCCAGCTTTAGGCTCTTAAGTCAGCTGCTTGGGGCGGTCTGGGTGCTGGGACCCTGGCCTGAGGGCCCCGCCCGCCCCCCCGCCCCGTCCTCTGTAATGTTCCTGTGCGTGGGACGTGGAGCTCTCCTCCCGCTGCTTCGCACGGAACAGCGAGTTGCAGGGCTTTGCCCATCCTGCGCTCTGAGCTTGTTATTTATTAGCGGCCTTGCTGGGCGGAGGTACTCTGCCTTGCAAGCCTTCCCCCGCTGGTAGGCCTCACGCCGTTCCCGTGGCTTCCCCTGTGGCGGACAGCCACCCCGTGGGCCTTTCCTTTCTTGTGGTCAGACACTGCTGCCTGTGGACACTGCAGCCCCACCAGCCAGGGACGAGGGAACTGGTGTGATCACCTGACATCAGCCTTCTACACTAGCTAAAGGATTGCCCTTTGCGGCATTTCATGTTTAATTGCTGCGTGCTTTATTTAATTGTCAGGGCTTGGGCACTAGTTCCTCCCCCCTTCCCCCCTTTTTGGAAAGACTCAGCTTGTTGCTTTGTGTGTGTGTGAGTGAGAGACAAGGTTCACTGTGTAGTTCAGACTGGCTTTGAATTCACTGTGTAGCCCAGGCTGGCCTCAAACTCACTGAGAACCTCCTGCCTCAGCCTCCTGAGTGCTGGGATTACAGTTGTGTGCCACCAGGCCTGGCCCAGCTGTGACTCTTGATCTCACTGGAGCTGATGTCTTTGCCCGGAATTTGGGGGTTGTCTGCCCTCTGTGGACCTCTGGGCCTGCATAATGCCTCACATTGTCTGGAAAAGGAAGATAAAAGGTATTTCGACAGACAGCTTTTGGGATTATTGCTCGAGTGTAAGAATAGCATCAAGGTGTTAAGATTTCTTTAGTGTGGCTTTTTTTCAAAAGAGCCACAGGCCTTTTGAGTGGTTGCTGGAGCCTTCGGTATCTCTGTGGAGAACTGGTGGTAACAGTTGGGATAGGGCGGCCCTTGGTGGCCTTCTCTCTGATGGGTCCCTTTGGCTTTTGTCTGGCTGAGGAAGGGAACTCGAGAGGAACACAAGGCCTAGGTCCTTTGCTTTATGTGCAAAAGTAGTAGTTTATATGCACGTCGTCATTGCTATTGTCGGACACTGGGAGAAGGGCTTACATATGGCTCTATTAACTGATTTAATTCGTGCAACGATCTTAGGCTATAGCTCCTTTTTTGTTTTTTTGAGGCAGGATCTTGCTACGCAGTCCAGCCCAAACTCTCAGTGATCTTCCTGCCTCAGCCTCCCGAGTGCTAGGATTGTGCCACCACACCTGGCAGTGATCCCATTCAATTATCATAGCCATCCCCGAGGCAGCGGGTTTCAGGATCTGAGGACCCGTGTACAGAGGAGGTGTACAGGGAGGTGATCTTACTCAGTAGGTGACTGTCCCTGTTGTGGTTCCTTTCTTTTTTTTTTGGCATCAGGAATCGAACTCACTACCTTGCGCTTGCCAGGCAGGCGCTGTGCTGCTGAGCTATATCCCGGCCCTTGCTGTGGTTCCTGAGCAGGGGCCCTGCCCCTCTCAGGGGGGCTTTTGCTACCACAGGTCCCTTGATCCTGCTCTGCTGCCTCTGAGTCAGCCCCTGTGTCACTCAAGGTCTGTGACTGTTCTGTTCCCTGCAGCTGGGCGACCCTGGTCCTGGCGGTGACCACAGAGTGGCAGCTGTGTCTGCTCGCCCGGGTCTCCTGAGGTGGCTGCTTCCCCAGGCAACCCGGAAGCCCAGGAGGCAACTGTGAGGGCGCCTTAGGGGCGGGACGGCCTGGTTCCAGTGGGGTGTGTTGGGGTTAAATCTGGACCCACACTGGCTTTGCTCATAGCAGTGGCCCTGGTACTAAAAGCTACAATTGATCGCTGTCTTTTTTTTTTTTTTTTTTTTGGTACCGGAAATCGAACTCAGGACCTTGCACCTGCCAGGCAGGCCCTGTGCCCAAGCTATATCCCTGGTTATTTGGAGATACCGTCTTGAACTCACTGTGTAGCCCAGGCTGGCAACAATCCTCCTGCCTCAGCCTCCTGAGTGCTGGGAGCACAGGAATGCGCCACCACACCTGACTCATACTTTAGACAGCTCACATCACTTTGTGGAACTCTCTTTTTTGATGCCCTTCAGTGTAGGCTTTTATGCTTGTGTTACTTACACAAAGATTGGGGCGGGGGTGCTGTCGTTGCTGGATTCTCAGGAGCCCCCATTTTTGCTGGCAGAGGGCTGGGGCTGTCTGGTGGGGAGGACGTGTGCGGGACTGAGAGCAAGGTGCGTGACGGGACCTGGCGGCCGCTGTCCCAGAGCCCTCGAGCGCGAGGCCGACTGCAGCTTTGGGGTGCCCTGGTGGTCAGAGAATGGTCTCATGAGGTCATGCGCGCCACCAAAGAATCATCTGGAAGCAGGAAAAGGTTCAGCGGCCGCCGAGGCGTGCGGGGACCGAGGCTTCCAAGCTGCAGAGGCTGATTCCCGGGAGAGCCCCAGGGCGCTAACCGCTGGACGCTAACCGCTGCGTGATGCGGGTTTGCGTCTTCGCGGGCCGGGCTGCTTCTCCTGGGTGGAGAGATTCTGAGTTGGGGAGAGGTGAACTTGCGCATGCGCTTCGCCCAGGCGGGCAGCGCTCGGAAACGTCATTGCCACCCCGCAGTGCGGAACCACGGTGCTGTGCGCATGCGTGTATGCACGCATGCGCTTTATTTCGCCGGCGGAGTTCTTGGGCTCCGCCAGGTTAGCCTACCCCGCCGGCCTCCTCTCGTCTACCTGGCTCTGCTGTATTACAGAGCCACCTCTGGGTGGTTCCAGAGGTTGCTGTGTGCTTGTTTTTGTGGGTATCAAACCCCAGGACCTGATCATGCGAGGCAAGTGCTTTATTGCTGAGCCGGTTACTGAGCTCAACAGTTAACAGAGGAGCCGGTCGTGGTAGAGCACTCCGGTAATCCCAGCACTCTGGGAGGCTGAGGCAGGAGGATCGCCGTGCTTTTGAGGACAGCCTGGATGACATAATGAGACCCTGTCTCAAAAAACAACAGTTAACAGAGAAATGTATGTGTCAGGGTCAGGTTGGTGGTTCTATGTGACAGCTGCAGACCATGAAAAGCACCTGCTGGCTGGGAACAGGAAGGGCAAGGCCGGCGGGTTTCTCCTCTCTCCTGGGCTGCACGGCCAGCCCCGTGTCCCTTGGTGTGGAACGAGCAGCAGTGGGCTGGCTGCCACAGTGACGTAACCATCTCTCCTCTCTGTCCCACGTTCTCCAGGCGGGGGCCCCGGTGATGTCCAGCGCGGCCGACAGTGCCAACCCCGAGAGCAGCGAGCTCAAGTATTCGGGTCAGGACGGGCTCTACATCGGTGTCAGTCTGGCCTCGCCGGCCGAAGTCACATCCTCCGTGCGACAGGATTCCTGGTGCGCTCTGGCCCTGGCCTGAGCTGCGCTGCTGGGAGGCGGGGAGGACTTCACCGGGGTCCGCACCCCTGAGTCCCCACGGTGGTGACCACGCAGATGGAACATTCCTCGGATGCGGGATTCTGTGCCTTTGCTTTGAAAGAGACTTACCAGCCAGAGGCCTGCGAGTGCAGGAGAAGGGCTCTTCCGGGCCTGAAGGGCCAGCGCCACCTCCAGCCGCCCTGCAGCCCGGGGACCGGCCCGGGGACCCGCCCGGCCTCCCCTGCTGAGAAGGATAGAGAGTTTCGTGGAAAGATTTCCTAGCATTGTCCCAAATCGTGTGTTTCTTCTGATCCATTGGTTATTCCAGAACTTCTTCACATCGCGGGAGGCCTCTTGGTGCACGTCGTGGGAGCTGGGTCGGCTCTAGAGGAGGTCTGGCAGAGAGCGCCCCTCAGCTTGCAAGGCTAGGTCTAACTCTAACTACACTGTGACTGACGTCCAAGTTCAGCTCGCGTGACCGCTGTGAGGTCGGTCGCCGTTTGTAAACAGGGTAGCAAACAAAATATTTTTCTTCCATGTATACAATAATTTTTTTTTTAAAAAGTGCAATTTGCGTTGCAGCAATCAGTGTTAAATCATTTGCATAAGATTTAACAGCATTTTTATAATGAATGTAAACATTTTAACTTAATGGTACTTAAAATAATTTAAAAGAAACAATGTTAACTTAGACATTCTTATGCTTCTTTTACAAACACATCCCATTTCTATATTCCCAATGGTTGAAGAAAAACGATTTCAAGAACAAATCTTCTCAGGAAAATTGCCTTCGTCCACTTGTTGAGGATTTTTATACAAGAACCCCATTGTACCCCCTTTCTTGGACTGTGGAATATGTGCTGGAAGAACTTTACTACCTAACGAATAGCATTTGTAAATATCTGGGCATCTGTAAACACTCGGAGGTTGTACAGTGTGACTGACCCACAGGTTGGTTTACATTCTTTTTTTTTTAAAATGGGATGTCCTATGGAAACCTATCTCACCAGAGTTTTTAAAATAAAAAGGGTATTGTTTTGTGTTCTTTCCCTTTCAGCTTGCTTTTGATGCTACCCGGGGCCGTGATCTTTGTATAAAACAAGTGCAGGTGATGCTGTGAACTGCCTGAGGGCCGTCTTCCCAAGGCCTGTCCTTTGGGAGGTGTTACCATCTTGGTTTCTGTGAGGTTGGCACATGGAATCTGCGTTTTCCATGTGTGTTGGCAGCAAATTTTATAAGAAAGGAGCCAGTATTTTTTATTATTTTGAGACAGGGTCTTGCTGTATAGCCCAGGCTGGCCTCCAACTTGTAGCAATCCTCCTGCCTCAGCCTCCCGCATGCTGAGATTACAGGGGTGCGCCACCATGCCTGGCTAGGACCCTAGAACCTTGTCGAATGACATTATCTGAGATTAAAAGCATTTTGCTTAGGATCAATGCTGAGACGCGTTTTAGGGCGCCCGAGACTTCTTGTGAGTGAAATACGCTGTGTGGCCTGAGAGCAGAAGGATTCCTCTCTGGTTCCTTCATGGAGCAGTTCGACATTTCACAGCTCAGTGAGGCTGCAGAGCTTCCGCCCTTTGGGGGATCCTTGGAGATCTCTGAACGCTTTATTTTTTATTTTTTTGTCTCTTTGAGATAGGGTCTCGCTGTGCAGTTCAGGCTGACCTTGAGCTCACTTTGTAGCCCAGGCTGGCCTTGAACTTGCAACGATCCTCCTGCCTCAGCCTCCCGAGTGCTGGGATCACAGGCGTGCGCCACCACGCCCGGCTGGGCCTCCTCTGTGCCTTTGCTGAGCCCGCTCTGTGGCACTGAGTGCGACTCTGTGGCGCTGTGTCGTAAAATAGGTGGCGCTGGTGTCTGGGTTTAGGGCTGGCATGCGTGTGGATTTGGGGACTCATGGAGCCCATGCGTGTGCACCCTGTGACTGACTCCGATCCTCCTGCCTCAGCCTCCCCAGTGCTGGGATCATAGGTGCGCACTCCCGTGCCTGGCATTAGCATTACGTGTCGCCTGTGCTGTATGGTTTTGGGTGCTTTGAAGAACATCTTTTCCCTGTGGAGTATCAGTAGCGTATGGTCTCCAGCACTCTAATGTCCCTTGGATCAGCTTTCCCTTTTAAAATGTTTTTTCCAGCACTGGGGATTGAACCCAGGGCCGGGCGCGTGCTGGCTGGTGCTGTAGCACCCAGGGGTGCTGGGGGTGGGGGTGTGGCAGTCCGTCCACCATCCGCCTTGGGCTGATTGTTTTATAGAAGCGGGCTGCTCTGACACCAGAGGAAAATTATTGCCCTCCCCAGCTAATCTCCCCCGCCGTTTATGGTTCTCCTTATTTTTAGAGCTTTCTGGAGGGCTGGGAGTTACTATGCTTTGATTGGAAAGTGCATTTTTCTTGTTGCGGCTTCCAGATGATCCTCGGTGTGGGATGATTTTGGGGACCACACCTCACAAGCCTCAGCGTCCTCTCCTGCCCTGCACACTGGCTAGGAAGTCCAGGGAAGGACTCCCTGTCAGCCTTTCCCAACAAATTCTGCTCATCTTGGCCTTTTTTTTTTTTTTTTGTACCGGGAATCGAACTCACGACTTTGCGCTTGCCAGGCAGGCTCTGTGCCGCCGAACTAAACCCCCAGCCCCACATCCGGGCCTTTTTAATGACGACTTCTGTGTCTGGATTGCACAAAGCAGAAGCTTGCTGACTTGTTTCCACTAAACCCGCTTGGCATTCCCTCCCCTAACGTGTTCCCCAAACGCACGAGCAAGCGTATTCCAGGAGGGGACGTGGGGACGCGGGGACGCGGCCACGGGCCGCCCGACCGATGTCCCTGTTCACCGCCTCCAGGCCGTGCGGGGGTGACGGAGCCCCGTGTCCCTTCGTGTTGCTTCCTCCTGCCGCGGCACGGCCAGCAAAGCAGAGAGGGCCGCTGCTCTCCCCCCGCGAATACGTTAACCTCTCACTCTTGGGAAATGTCTTCCCCGGGCCTCGGGAATTTGGTATGATTTCAGATCCAGATAAAGGGCAGCGCAGTGAGCCTAGCGACCTGGCCGGATGTGGTGTGGGCACCGGAGTGTCTGAGCTCACTTCGGGCTCCAGGAGGCCTCTGTGAGGGGCGCCCCGGGGGAGGGAGGTGGGGGCAGCAGATACTTACTCATAATTTGGCGCCACTGGGCAGTGAGAGTACACACTGTCTCCGGGTGGAAACCAGAACAAGTCCTCTCGGCAACAGCAGTTGTTGCCTGTTGCCTCTAAGCTCTATGTAGCGGTCAGATGGGAGTTTATTTACTTTTTTGTATGTGTTTGGTTTTGAGACAGGGTCTGTGGGCCCAGATTGGCCTTGAACTTGAAGCCATCCTCCTGCCCCAGCCTCCTGAGTCCTGGGATGATGGCCATCACCACCACGCCCGGCAGGAGTTTGATCATTTTACATGGGGGAGAAATCTGGGGAAATGGCGAAGTGAGCCTGGTGGGTGGTTCCAGAGGGCTCGGACGGACAGGATGTTGTGGTGCGTGTGATCCGGGAGCTATTATCATCGAAGCAGCCTCGATACCCGGGTGTCCCCTGGCATCGAGAGGCGCATTACAATGGGTGCTATCGCCACACTCCTCCCTCGCGGTCATGGCAAAGCGACTGCGTCATGGCAAAGCGACTGCTCCACCACCGATGTCACTGTTTCATTGAAGCAGATACTTTTGTATTTGTCTTGGCGTCCTTTTTTGGGTGAGCCTAACATTTCAGGCTGGGCTTGGTGTGGTGCACCCCTATAATCCCAGCACTCTGTAATGCTTGTGCCAGGCACGGTGGCACGCACCTCTGCTCCCAGCAGTTCGTTGGTTGAGGCAAGAAGATCACTGTGAGTTCAAGCCCAGCCTGGACTACATAGTGAGTCCCTGTCTCCAAAAAAAATAAAGAAAGAAAAAAAATGTTTTTGAAAATGGGCTAAATTAGCCGGGCATAGTGGCACAGGCCTATAATCCCAGCACTGGGGAGGCTGAGACAGGAGAATTGCTCTGAATTTGAGGCCATCCTGGGCTACACAGACCCAGTCTCAAACCCACTCTGCCCCCCCAAAAAAGGAAAAAATGGCTAAACTATTGCAGTTAGCAATAAATCTTGTTTACTTACAGAAATGCTTGTATTTCAGCTACTGGTGGATCCTCTTAAGATAATTGTCTGCATATCTGCAGCTTGGGAAAGGGGGCCACTCTGGACACCCAGCAGGGAGGGCTCAAAGGCTCCTTCACCTAAGCTGCTGCCCACGGGCTCAGCAGATTCCAGGCGAGGCGGGTGGGCAGGGGCGGCCCAGGCTCCCCAAGGCTGAGGGGCCCCCGGAATGCGGGGCTGGTGGTGCTGGAGCCTGCTGATCTCTTCCTGCTGCTCCGGCTCCTCAGGCTTGGTCTGTGCAGAGTGAGGGCGCTGGTGACATGAACAGGGGACGCTGAGGCACCACTGTCCCCGGATACTGTGCGGTTGGTCTCCGACCCGACCAGAAACGGAAGAGCCTGGCTGCCAGCGAGCAGAGAACAAGGGGAGTCGGCTCTGCTCTGCGTGGCCCGTCGCTCCAGTGTCTGGTCGGCTTTTCGTGGTTGGCAGCGCTCCGTGTCTCCTCCTCGAGGTTGCAGAAGTGTCCTTTCTGTCTTCCACTCGTGTTCGTGGATTCTCTCCCTTTAACGCTCCAGGATGGAGACGGGGATGGTGACCATGTAGGTGACAGTCTCCGTGCAGCGCCGCGCCGCTGGCGTGGGTCGCTCCGTGCTTCTGTGCGTCCCGTGCCCTCCCCTGCCAGGCGGCCGGAAGCCCCGGCTCCCCGTGCGCACTGCCCCACGCGTGTGCGTCCCTCCTCCCGGGCCGCGGGCCGCGCGACCCCGGTCCCAGCTGCGGCTGCCGAGGCCCAGCAGCACGCAGGGGCTGCGCGGCTTCGTCGCGACACCGCGTAGTGAGGCGCCGGACGTGAGCGTGCAGGGGGAGCCGGCCCGCGGGGCTCCGGGCTTTCCGGGGTCTCAGGCTGTGGGCTTTCTCGCCTCAGCGGCTCAGAACTGGGACCCGGGTGCCCAGACCAAGGGCGCCGGGACGCAGGGAGGCGCTTTTCAAGTTGGCTGCTTGCGTCCCACCCACGCCTCTGCTCCTCTTTTTTCCTTTCTTTCCCTCTGTCCCTTCCTTCCTCCCTTCCTTTAAAATTTTTTTTTTATTTTTTATTTTCAGGGCCTCACTGTGTAGCTCAGGCTGGGCTTGAACTCCTAGGCTCTAGAGATCCTCCTGCCTCAGCTTTGTGAGTAGCGGGCACTGTGGGGAGGCTTGTGCCACCGTGGCTGGCTGGGATATTTGTTCCGAATGCCCAAGGTAGCGCCAGAGAGCAGGAGTTTGGAGACACCGTGCCGTCTGGGGAGCAGTTACCTGCTGTGTAGCTTCAAGGGCGCTCTGTGACAGCATTTTGCAAGGGTCTAAGAAGCTGGGGAAATTATTAATAGTGGCTAAAACAACACCAGTGAGCGTAAGAAGCCCGTTTTGTGGTGGGAGATCTTTCTGTGCTCACTTGTGTGGAAGAATTCTTTTTCAGGCAAACTAGTGGCGGCTTTGGCAGTGGCACCTCGGGCTTTATCTTCCTCAGAGCCTCGGTCCCCAGGGACGCGCGGTGTGGCTGTCACCTCCGGAGTGTGTGCTGCTTGGTGCCCGAGTCAGGCCGCCACAACCCCCGGGCCCATGGGATCCGCGCTCGGTTCTTGTTCTTGATCCTTCTTGTGGAGAATTCTCTTGTAATAAAAATAAAAATTACATTTAGTAAAAAACGACATATTTCTTTGTCCCATGATTGGGCATGTTCTTTTATTTTTCTTTTGGTACCGGGGATTGAATTTAGGGCCTTTGTGCTGAGTTATAGCCCAACCTTTTTTTTTTTTTTTAATTTTGAGACAGGCTCTCACTAAGTGGCTAAGTTGCTTGAATTTGTGATCCTCCTGCCTCAGCCTCCCACATACTGAGATTACAGGTGTGCATACCACGTTCAGGTCTACAGTTCACTCTATTTTTGCACACTTGCCAGCACACTAGGAACGTGGCTCTGCACTTGCTGTTCCCCTGCATATCCTGTGTCCCGTTGGTGCTTTCCGGTCTTTTGCTTTTAGCTGCAGTTAATGACCCCTGGGTGTCATTTCACACATAGGCAAATGTGCCTCGGTGAGTCCCGGGCTGCGTTTGATAGTTGGTGTTTGATAGTCGCCGCTCCCTTGCTCTCAGAGGCCGTCCCTATCTGTGCTCCCACGGGCAGTGTGCTGCAGAGCCCGTCCTCTCCCGCAAACCCGGCTGCTCCGGAGCGCGCTGATTCTCAGCCTGTGTCTCTGGGTTTTGTTCACATCGCTCTTATGTGAGGTCGGGCGCCTTTCCCTGTGGTTAGGAGCTGTGGGTAGTTCTCATGGGAACACTGCCCATCTCCGCTTCAGTCCTCCACCTGTTCTTCTTTCTGTTGAGTTACTGGTCTTATTAACTTGGGAAATCCTTTGCATGGTAAGGGAAGTTGCCCTTTGTCTGAAATATGATCTAATTATTTACTTTTTTGCAGTGCTAGGGATCAGACTTGAGGCCTAATGCCTGCTAGACAAGTGCTTTACTACTGAGCAACATTCCTCATCCTAAAATATACTTTATTTTAAATACACACACACACATACACATACATATATTTTTTTCTTTTTTTTTTAAGTAAGGTCTAACTATATAGCCAAGGCTGGCCTCAAACTAATGGCAATCCTCCTGCCTCAGCCTCCCAAATGCTAGGATGACAGGTGTGCTCTACCATGCTCAGATGTTTAAATTTTTTTCTGTGTCCCTCAGCTTTTAAATTTTTTTTTCATCTGGCTCTTGTTCATGTTTCTGGTTAAGTTTCTTTTTAGGTATCCTGTACCTTTTGATGTCAGTAGAACCTCTAACTCACTGTTAAGTTCCTGAAGAATATGTTAAGTTTCTTTCTGAGAAACATTCTAAATTTTCATAACTTTTCTCCTGTCAGTTTTCTTCTTGTTTTGAATTAGATGTTATTGGTACATTTTAGATATACATAGTGATCACATTCATCATAGAGAATTTGTAGCTGCACTTGATATAACTTGGTTTTCCCCCTATTTCCCTCCCTCCCCTCCCCCTCCCTCTTGTGTTTCCTGACGGAGCTCTCGGAGACAGTTTTTATGTGGATGGCTGGTAGTTCAGGTGCTGGTGGAAATCATGCTCTTGACGTGGTCTGGTTTTTATTTTGAGACAGGCTCTCACTAAGTGGCTAAGCTCCTTGAATGCTGAGTTTTTCCAGGGAAGAAATTCTCAAGTTTCCAACAGAGAAATTCCTGAGCCCCAGGACAGGGCCTTGCTTTGTAGTTCAGGCTGGCTTTGAACTCACTCTGTAGCCCAGGCTGGCATCAATCCTCCTGCCTCAGCCTCCCGAGTGCTGGGATCACAGGCTGTGCCCTGCGCCCAGCCGTGGTTGGGGTTTGGGCAGAAGGAGAAGCGGCTCCTTCTATTCCCCTTTAGTGAAGCACACTGTGGAGAACCCGGGTCCTGTGGCCCCCGGCCTCTAGCGCAGGACCTCGTCCCGAGGGTCCCACAGTCGGCCAAGGACCTCAGAGTCGTCACCACGTCCAGAGGACGAAGTCACTGTCCAGGTGGTGGAGCCGAGGTCACCTGCTAGCGGCAGGCACCGGATTGGCTGGGAGCGGCTGGACGGGTGGATCCTTCTCCTGAGTCCGGGAACACGCAGCCGTCCTACACGCGAGTCACCTCCGCTTCCCGGGCCTGGCTTTTCCTTGAACACAGGGGCGTTGGGTGGGGCCTCCCCGAGCTCTGCCCGAACGAGCAGTGTGGAACTCTCACGAACGCGTGTGGCCAGGCCGTGAGGCCTGGTGCAGGGACCCCATCACCTGCTTGCTCCCAAAGCTAAAAGGGAAGGCGTCTTTCAGGACGTGCGGCATTTAACGTTCGGGCTGGCGTGGCCCTATTAACTTCTGGGCTGTCCTTGCTGTAAGAGGCTCTGAGAGGGACCGAATGTGACATTTTTGTGAAAGAGATGGCTGTTGTCCAAAAGGTACTAAAAGACTTTATACAGAGAGAAGTAAAGGACAAATGGACCCAAATCAGAACTATGCTGATAATATTAGCGACAAAAGACAACAGTGTGGTTAGTGCTTGACTTGCTGAGGGCCAGTTCCAAGCTGAGCTTGTTATCTCCTTGGATCTGGCAAGGTAGAGCCCATGTGGAGGCGGAATAAAGACCAAAATGTACGGTAGATACTGGGGCATAGGAAGAGACGTTCAAATGAGGGGATGGGGGGTGGGGTGGAAGGAAAGAAAGAGGCACTAGAACTAAAAAAGAATAGAAGAAAAAATGGAAACAAAGCTTTGGAAAATAAGAAGGGTACGCACACCTGCTGTCCTAGCACTCAGGAGGCTGAGGCAGGAGGATCACTGGGTTCTAGACCAGCCTGGGCTACATAGTGAGTTTAAGGCCAGCCTGAACGTTAGAGTGAGACCCTGTTTCAAAGAAAAGAAAAGAAAAGAAACAGGAGGGGAAGAGCGGTTGAAGGGAGAGGGGGAAGGGGGAAAAGAAGAAGCAAGATATATCGCGTCCAGGTACAAACTCCCTATGACGAATGTGATCACTGTGTATATCTCAAATGTACTGATGAAATTTTTAAAATGGCAACAAAAAAAAAAAAGAGAGAAAGAAAGAGAGAGAGGAAGGAAGGAAGAAGGCAAACAGCCGGACAGGCAGGGGCGGCGGGGCCTGGCGGAAGCAAGCCCGCGAGGCTCCGGCTAAGGCGGGAACCGCGCTGTCCCTCCGGAGCGGTGGCCTCGGCTGGCCAGGCGGTCGTCAGCGTGCACGCACGTGGTGTCTGCGGCTGTTGGGTGTCCTCGGCCTCCGCAGCTCCCCTGAGAGCCCCTATTTCCTTCTTGACCCCCAAGGGACCCGCGGGCCCACTCTACCTACGCGTTGCCCTCAGCAGAGCGAGGACTCCTGCGCACCCCAGGCAGCCCCGCTCTCGGGGTGCTCGCCCCACTGCTCCCGGCCGCAGGGCCTCACGGACAGACGGCGGTGACAACAGCACGGAGGAAGGAGCGGAGCGAAGTCCCAGGTCCGCCGTCCTCCCACCCGGACACGACGGCCACAGCCCATACTTTGCTTTTCCTAGGCTTTGCCAACGAAGCGAGCTTGGCTCCCGGGCACACTGCGCTTGGCGTGGGGCTCTTCTCCTGCCGCCTGCAGGGTTCCAGGGCTGCGGTTCTGGGCCTGAGCCCCGGGGGACCCTGTTCCCAGTGCTCCAGCCACGTTCCTGGGGAGCCTTGCCAGCACGGGCGTGGTGGGGATGTAATCCCGCACTTGGGGAGATGCGCTTTAGAGAGGAGTTTTCTGGTTTTTTGAGACAAGGTCTTGCGATGTAGCCCAGGCTGGCCTCGAGCTCACAATGATCCTCCTGCCTCAGCCTCCTAAATGGTGAGATTAAAAGTGTGTGCTGCCACGTCTGGTTTTAGCTTTTAAAACAACGTAGAGGAGTAGAATGTTCCTATAAACGTCTTCTAATGCATCAAGAATGTTTTAAAATTGAAAATTCAATGCATCTTAATTCACTATTAACTTACTTACTATTTTTATAGAAATGGCACAGGAGGGACAACATACCCATTCCCAGGATGGTAGTTCTGTAGTCAACCAGTGCTCACACTCACACACATGCACACTCACACACATAGTTATTAATTTATTCTCGATTTGTGAATTAGCTACAGGTCTGTTCCTATTTTATGAAGGAGGACACTGAGGAGGAAGAAAAGGGAAGAGACGCAGTGTGTGACCAAGTCAGGGTTTAAACTCGTAGCATAGCAGTGCACACCTGTAATCCCAGCACTCTGGGAGGCTGAGGCAGGAGGATTGCAAGTCTAAGCCCAGTATGGGTAATTTAGGAACCTATCAAGAGCCTGCCTCAAAATGAAAATAGAAAAGTCTGAGGATGGAGCGAGAGAGAGAGAGGAGTGTAAACTCAGCATTAGCTGCCTGCCCACCGGTGTAGCGACTGTTTATGATGGGACGTGACAGTCATCATGTCAGCCTTTTTAAAACTTTGCTCTCCCAGCTCCTTCTCAGCACCTCCCGCTTGTCCCGTGGAAATCTTTCTTGTGCTGTCAGAAAGCCTGGACTTTGAAACAGTCAACAAGTGAGGCCCGGGGGCCACGGCGGCCTGGGTGTCTCCACGGGACGTGGCGCCTGCGGGGGGATGGGGTGGGGTGGGCATTGGCCGAGGACGCGGGGGACACGTGGGCCCCGCTGGAGGCCGTGTGGGGCAGTTCCCAGTGGATTTAGGTTTCCTTCATGCGTTTGTGTCAGAGAGAGCCCCGGATCTGTTGTGGGTGGTGGATAAATGCAGCGGTTCAATGGCTCCTGAATTCAGTTACACAAACTGCCCTCTGCGGCTCTAGGGTCTGCTGGTGCCTCCTGGGACCGTGTGGCTCTGGCACGCAAACTCATCTCTTCTGCCTCAGGCTCCTCCTTTGTTTCTTGGGGTGTTGTAGAATCGACACGGTGGAGCAATCACACAGCTCGGATGCGTTTAACCCAGAGCCCTCGCGGGGGTTCCACGCGTGCTATGATTACTTCGACACTGTACAGGCAAGCCTGCCCTCTCACAGATTCGTAGAAGTGAATATTCTCCAACTGGTAATAAAGACAGTCTTTTCCACATTTTTTTTATTGTGGCAAAGTATACATAAACTAAAACGTGCCATTTTAACCATGTTTAGATATACAATTCAGTAGCATTAGATTATATTTACATTATTAGAATGTGTGTATATGTAGTCCAGGCTGGCCTTGAGTTTGAGATCTCCCTGCTTCAGCCTCCTGAGTGCTGGATTGCAGCATCCGCCACCAGGGAATCCATCTTTAGGTGGGGAGGGGACACAGTGGGGCTAGATGTGGAGCTGCAGGTGCATTGTTTGTTGGCTGAGTCTTGGCCCCATGGCTGGCTCTGCTGGCCTGTCCATCCCCCTTCTACCCACCCACCCATCCATCCACTCATCCATCCATCTGCCTGCCCATCTATCCATTTACCAATCCATCCATCTATCCACCAGTCCATCCACCCATCCATCTATCCATCCATCTGCCAGCCTGTCTATCCATTCACCAGTCCATCCATCTATCCATCCATCCATCTATCCATCTATTCATCCACCCACCCATCCATCCACCATCCATCCACCCATCCATCCAATCCATCCATCCATCCATCCATCCATCCATCCATCCACCCATCCATCCATCCAATCCATCCATCCATCTGCCAGCCCATCTATCCATTCACCAATCCATTCATCTATCCATCCTTCTATCCATCCATCCACCAATCCATCCATCCATCCATCCAATCCATCCATCAGCCCATCCATCCATCCACCCATCCATCCATCCACCAATCCATCCATCAGACCATCCATCCATCAATCCATCCATCCATCCATCCATCCACCAATCCATCCATCAGCCCATCCATCCATCCATCTATCCATCTATCCATCCATCCATCAAACCATCCATCCATCCATCCTTCCATCCATCCATTCATCCATCCATCCATTCATCCATCCATCCATTCATCCACAAAGCCATCCATCCATCCATCCATTCATCCATCCACCAATCCATCCATCCATCCATCCATCCATCAAACCATCCATCTATCCTTCCATCTATCCATCCATCCATCCATCCATCCATCCATCCATCCACCAATCCATCCGTCCGTCTGTCTGCCCATCTGTCCGTCCATCCATCCATCCATCTGCCAGCCCATCTATCCATTTATCAGTCCATCCATCCATCCATCCATCCTTCCATCCAACCACCAACTCCTCCATCCATCCATCTCAGAAGTATTGACTTTATATTCATAGGCATCAGGATTTTTCATATAGGGGCGTTCTCTGTAACTTCTCCCAGTGTGGTCTGACTATGGAACTCCAAATAGCCTGTGGAACAAAGATTTAGAAACACAAATGCCTGTCTGCACAACACTCTTGGATTCATTAAAATTCTTGAATCCATTAAAGCCTCACCTCACTAGCCTTCGCATTTCCTGTGTGTTTCAGTCAGCTTTTCTCCACTGTGACAGCAACCTGAGGAAGTTGACTTCCACAAGGCAGGGTTTATTTTGGCTCCTGGTGTCAGAAGCTCTGGTCCACGGCCCCTGGGCTCTGTTGTTTTGGGCCTGCGGTGAGGCAGAGACATTGTGGTGGGGAGACTGAGGCGAAGGACGCTGCTTACCTCATGGTGGCCAGGAAGAAGAGAGAGGGAGGCCGGCCAGGGCAGGCTGGTGCCCCCAGGGTCCCGTCCCTTCTCTTGGCTCTCACCTCCCTGTTTCCAGCACCTCCCAGAGGCCCATCACGCGCTGGGCCTCCCCGGGGGTGGATCGATCCACGGAGGTCAGAGCCCTTACAGTCCCGGCCCTTCGCAGGCCCCACCCGAGCCCCACTGTGCTGGGGCCCAAGCTGTCAGCATGTGAGCCTTTGGGGGACGCTTCAGGTCCAGACCAGCGCACCGGGCATTCTGGGAACATGAACCTTTGGCCCACGGGGCTAGGACTTGTCACGGCTCCGAGACGTCCGAAAGCCTGCCTCTCTCCCAAGCCTGAGGAGTGGAGTGTTAGCTTCCAGGACAAGAAGAGGGGAGCAGAGTTCCTGAGTGTGCTGCCCTCCCTCCCTCGCTGTGTTTCCTGCACAAACAAAAGCTGCCACCTTCCTTTCATGCGGCGCCACCTGGCCTCTGGCCTCGCACCTGGGCTGTTTCTCGTCGGGCGCGGAGTATCTGATTGACCTGCCTTTCCACTCTGTCCTCCCACTCCCAACTGGCACCGGCGTTGGGAACGGACGTGTTTGGGAGCAGGCAGGGCTGCGCTACCACCTGGAGGGCTGGCGGCCACACCCCGCGCTGCGCTTGTGTGGCGCCCAGGTCCTGCTGCCACCGCCTCTCTGGGGTTGGGCTTGAGATGCCTGCAAAGCCGGCAGAAATCTGTCAGCTTTCTGGGCCCACGACCCCTCCCCATGCCACTTCTTTCCTCGTCCTAAGTGGGGGAGCGGCACTGAGGGAGGCGTGGACGCAGACCCCTTTATTTCCCGAGGATGAGTGAGTCCTGGGGTCTGCTCTGCGGGGAGCATGGCTTTCTGAGCTCCTGGCAGTGGCTTGCCGGCTGGCGCTTTCCTTGCAGGGGGGCAGAGCTGTTCTCCCCTTGCGCAGGCCCCCCACTTTGTGGCCGTGCTCCCGGAAGGCAGCAACAGGAGAGAATCTGATGGCTCCAAGTCCCGTCCTGTCCGGGGAGAGCGAACTCCCAAACACAAACTGCGGCTTCCCTGTGTTTGCAAACCTGCCTTAAAAAGTACAGATGGCTTCAGGTGTCGTGTGGTGACTGCTGGACGGCGGGGTCTCATTCTCCCGCACGCGCCACCGTCAGCATCAGACCGAGGCAGCGGATGTGGAAGTGCCGGAGGCGGTGTGGAAGGGGACCTTGTTCTGTCGCCCTGTCGCTGTCTCTTAAGGCTCCGCTTTTGGTGGCCAGTCGGGGGCTTCTCCAAGGCTGGCCTTAACCTTCCACAGTGGCAGTGCAGGCAGTTTCAGGACTGAACTCTGCGGCTCCTGGAGCCGGAGCCTCTCTCCTTATCCTGTTACCTAAAATCCCTTTTATTTGTCCCGCTGCGAGGGCAGCTGGAGCAAGATGCGTTCGCTGTTCCGTTGCTTATTTGAATATGTAGCTGAGAACAGAGCTTGGAGGCGCCGGGGGCAAAGGCCAGGTGTGCTCTGAAATAGAGACGGGGAGGGGACACAGAGGACCACAGCCGGTGGCCTCGGAGCCCCGAAGCCTGCAGAACAGCCTCCAAATGAAGGAGAAGGAGCCCCTGCTTGCTGCGGGGCTCCCTGCTGTTCAGCGGGACCAGATCCTTCGGCGCCCTGTGGGAGCTCCTGGTCAAGTCCCGCTAAGGCACAGGTGAACGCACTGAAGAGCTAACACGCGCCTGTGCTGAATTAGGAGTTCCCACCGTGGAAAATGCAGTCTGTGGGCTGTGGAGCGAGGGGGAATTCCATGAAATTCATTTTTACCCCGGGGCCAAAACGCTCCCTTCTCCCAAGGGCTGGGGGACTGGGTCCTGGATGAGCCGACTGCAGGAGCCCTGGGGAAGCCCGGGAGAAGGTTCTAGCCGCAGGGCAGGGGCCTCCGGGCCCAGGATGAGGGGAGGAGAGGGTGCGGGGTCTGGACAGAAGTGTGTAGGCTGATCGCAGGAGATAGCGGACTCTCACCTCAGTCACCACGCCCCTGCCCTGTCCTAGCACAGCGGGCAGCTCGGTCAGTGCACCCCACTCCCCAGAAAACCGCAGGCGCCGGGCCCCGTGGTGTAACCCCCCCGACGGTCCCAGAGGAGGTGCGCTGCTCCTGGGGGGCTCGCACGGCGATGGGAAGGCGTCAGCAGAGGAGCCGAGCCCCAGGGCTGCTGCCCAGTGTAGGTCCAGCGCTGCCGTGAGGCGGGATCTTGGCGAAGGCTCTGGGTACTTCTGAGTATTTTATTTGCTGCGTAGCCACCAATGCACCACGGCACGGGGCTGACATGCACGGGCCGTCTGCTGAACTGGTCTGGGTTTTAGAAAATATTCATCTGTATTTACACTGAAAATTTCCCTTCCTCCTTCCTTTCCTTCCTTCCTCCCTCCCCTCCTTTCTTTCTTCCTCCTTCGAGGCTGAGAATTGAACCCAAAGCCTTGCCTATGCTAAGCACAAATTCCACAACACATTTATTAAAAAACACCAAGGTGCTACAAATACGGGTTTTGTTCAGACCCGGCCCATGAGGATGTGAGTTCTTAGGGGTACGGAGGCTGAGGGAGAGGGGTGTCTGAACTGCAGTGCTCGGAGTCGGAACTGACAGTTGTCACTCCCAAGGGCTTAACATTTCAGAACCCGACGTCATTACTTTCATTAACTGGTACTTACTGAGTCATAGGTATCTGGGGCCCGATTAGGACTTTAAGATACGTTCACAAAAACCAGGCAGGACTTGGTGCTTGCTTTGAGGGTCTTATCACCGCCTGCAGCCCATTGTTGAGCGCCAGCCGTACGCACATTGTCCGTTGTCGTCTCAAGTGCGGTGGGAAACACAAAAGAAGTCTAAATCCCTGTCCTCGTTGCGTCTGTGGCGTGGCTGGAGGTTAGGATAGTACACAGGGAACAATGGCGCCTGCATGCGCTGGAATTCCTTTGATTGCAAGGAACAAAGCCTCTGGCTTAACAAGTAGCTGCTCAACCAAACCACTGCGGAGGTCAGGCAGGTTTTAGGGTTGCAGGTCTAGAAGCTGCCCTGCGTGTACCTAAGACCCCTCTGCCAAAGCCAGGACTGCTTTCTCTGAGTTATGGGAAGGTTGTCAGGAGCTGTCAGGACTCAGCCTCCTGTTTCGCGTTCAGTGGCTGAGGGCTGGCACCCTGCAGCTCTCCCAAAGAGTGAGGAAGTGCCTTTTCCAGAAGCGCTCAGAAAAGCTGTCACCTTCCAGGGCCCCCACTGGTGACATATGGTTCCTGCCCCAAGCGTTTTGGTGAGGACAATGGTAGGACTCTGACTGGGTCTGATGAACCAGGGACCCCACCGGAGCGGAGGTGCCGGGCAGCCTGTGGGAGAGGGCAGCTGCCCAAGGAGAGGGCAGCTCGAAAGGAAAAGGGCCGAGCGGTGCTGGCTCCGCACGCAAGTGTGCTCGCTTCGGAGCCGAAAGCCTTGCCTGCGTTTGCGGGGAGGATTTCACTGTCTGTAACCACAGACGCCTCTAACCATGGAGAACATGCGCTGTGCCGGTGTGCGGCTACGAGGGTGTCCGGGAGATTTGAAGCTGAGGGGCTGGAAGAGCAAAAACTCAGCAGAGAACGAGAAGAAGCAGCCGGAGCAGCCTCGTGGGGGGCAGGAGAAGTTCTGCGCCGAGGGGCGAAGGTGTCGCGGGTGCCGCAGAGACACATCTCCCGTGAAGCGCGGAGGAGGGGCTCCCGGGAGCAGCGACAGCTCTGACCTCTCCCAGACATGCGGTCGGCTCCAAAGGGGCAGAGATTCCTCCTTCCTGGTGTGGCGGTCTCAGCGTGTCCTGGGCCGCACGACTAGCGTGACAAGTCACCTTGCTCCTCTGGTGGCCCGGGGGCTGGGGAGTCCCATGCACTCCCTACGCCTGGCTGCCGTCACTGCCCCCGCTTCACCAGTGAGAAGCCAGGCTGACAGACCCTCGGGCCACAGTCAGGGTGGACTCTGAGCTCGCCGAAGCCTTGGTCCCAGCCAGCACCCTGCGCTGTCTGCTGCGGTTCCGCGGGGTCCCTTGTGGAGTCTGTCGTGATGAGTCTGTAATATGAGCGGGCACGGGGACTTGTGTGAAGAACTCAGGTTCCCAGACCGAGGTGAAATTTTACTATTTATTTATTTGCTTATTGGATTTTGCAGTTCAGGCTGCCCTTAAACTCACCGTGTAGGCCAGGCTGGCCTCGAACTCACGGCAATCCTCCTGCCTCAGCCTCCCAAGTGCTGGGATTATAGTTGTGCAGCACCGCACCTTGCTCTATTTATTAGTTTTGGGTGTGTTTTGGGATTATGCTGTGCAATCTAAATGCAGAAGCGACCGTTTCCTCTCATGACGTCTAAGGCTCAATTCAGTTTACTTCATGTGCCCTCATTAGCAGATGTGAAGAAGCTGCAGGAGGATAAACATACCAGATTCCACTTTTTCCTGCTCTTTTCCCCTGTCCCACACCCTTTGCCCTGCCGCCTCTTCTGAAACGGGGGCTGACACAATAACCAACTGCGCTCACATCTCCTTGCGTCTTTCTTTTGTTTAGCCCAAATATTGACACATTCTCTCTTAAATATTTAGGATGCCTGGCAGAAAGCCAAACGGTATTCCTCAAATTCCTCAAATCAATGATTAAGGGTTTTTAATCTTGTCGTTCAAACAGCACACTGAAAGGTAAGAATGGCTGTCGAGCCTAGCAGAGATATGGGCTGTAAAATAACAAGAAAAGTCACTTCCGAGGCTGCTTACAGGGCCACAGCCCTCTTGCTGGTGTCCACGTGTGGGTGGGTGCCTCTTTTTGGTTGTTCTCTGATTTTTTTGAGACAGGGCCTCACTATGTAGTCCAGGTTGGCCTTGAGCTCACGGCAATCCTGCCTCAGCCTCCTGCGTGCTGGGATTTCAGGTGTGCACCAGCATGCCGGCGAGGGTGGCTTCTTAACTGCGGACTGGTCAGAGTAAAAATTTCTCTACTCACTGCTCTCTTTGGCTTGTGACTTTCCAAGTCTCCGCGGAAAGACAGGTCCTGGCCAGGTTCTGCTTGCCACTGTCCGCTGTGGCGGTGTCCACCGTGTGACCCTGGCTATACCCGAGTTCCGCCTAGGGGTGGTCCCGCACCGTGTCACTGGTGGCCCTTGCCTTCCTAGGGCCGTCAGTGCTGGGGACACCTGGACGGCACCAGGCAGCTACCTAGGGTTTTCTTACGGGTGTCCCCATCCCCGGCCTGTGCTTTCCAGAAGCTTCTCTGCGCTCAGGGCTCGGTGCCTGTGGTCAGGTGGGGCCGCCCAGCTCCCGCCTCTGGGCACGACTTTGCTCGGAGGATCCCACACCCACAGATCCCGAGGGAACAAGGAAGCGTTTTTATGCGTGTGCCCGCAGTCCCCTCTCTCCCTTTGAGGACTCTGCCAGAGGCTTTAGGATTGGCCCCCTCGCCTGCTCCTCGCCTCGAAGGCAAACAGACCATAAATCCCGCAGGAGAGCAGCGCGGAGGTTTTAAAGGTGGTGTTTACAGCCAGGCCGGAGCTCTAAAAGCTGAACTTTACTCAGGATAGAGAGGAATCCACGGGAAAGAGACACACAGGCAGACTGCACCAATCTCCGTCCTCTGAGCTAAGGGCAGGGGCTGCTTTCAGGGAAATGTGTTCGGAATACACTTCTTTTCCAGAAATTCTCTCCAGGACTCAGCACACCTCTGGGGACAGTCTGTGACCCCCACGGCCCCAGGCCCTGCCACCACAAACTGGAAATACGGGTGCTGAGTAGCGCTGGAGGGGGCCTGGCGTCAGGTCCATTGTCAAAGCCCGCAGCAGCCTGCTTCTGCTCTTTAGTTTTTACTAGTTAATTCATTATCATTATTTTTGGAACAGGATCTCACTATGTAGCCCAGGCTGGCCTCAAACTCACAGCGGTCCTCCTGCCTCAGCCTCCCAGGTGCTGGGCTCACAGGCACACACCGCCATGTCTGGCTCTGTCTTCTTTTTTGTTGCTGTTGTTTTTGAGACAGGGTCTTGCTCTGTAGTTCAGGCTGGCCTTGAACTTGTGGCAATCCTCCTGCCTCAGCCTCTGGAGTGCTGTATTGTCCTAGGGAGGGGGGCTCCGTTTTCGTTCCTGGTGGAAAGGCCTTCCCGGAGACAGCAAGAAGGGCGGCAGGCAGGCCTGGAAGGGAAGAAGCCTGCACCAGGAGGCTGGGGTGACTCGGCCCTTTAGCGCCGGGCGCTTTTAGTTAAGAACAGCAAAGCGGGCTCCTTGTGGTCATTCCTGTCCTGTCTGGCGAAGAGGGTCTGAAATAGCTCTGCTCCCCTTTTTTTTTTTTTTTCTCCGGTACCGGGAACCGAACTCACGACCTTGCGCTTGCCAGGCAGGCGCTTTGCCGCTGAGCTAAATCCCCAGCCCCTCCCCTTTGTTTTCAATAGCACAGGAAGAGCAGCGTGGCTCTGGTGCAGACTGGACCTCCGTGCACAGGACCAGTGGGGAGTGCCGGTGCGGGCTGCTGCGGGGCTGCGCTGGCCCTGTGGAGCTGTCACCCTCCAGTCTCCGTCAGTCCCTGCTACAGCCGCTCAGTCCCTAGGACAATACAGTAATATCACTGGGCATGGTGGAGCATGCCTGTAACTCCAGCCCTCGGGAGGCTGAGGCAGGAGGATCGCCGTGAGTTCAGGGCAGCGTAGGCTACACAGTTGAAGGCCAGTCTGAACTACATGGCGAGACTGCTGACTGTTTGCTCCGGAAGTGGACGGAGGTAGCTCTGCTGTGCGCCTTCTGCCGGTACAGGGCTCACAAAGACCACCCCAGAGGTTCCATGTTTGTCCCGACAGTGAGAGTCCCAGCCGGCCCAACCCGAGCCGTACCCGAGGTCCCTGTCCTGCCACACGGCACGGAAACTCCCAAAGCCAAACCGCAACCGCTTTTCAGATTGCTTTAAATCCAAACAGCCTGCTGACAGTTTAGGTCGAAAGCCAGCTTTCAGGGGAGGGAAGCTGAGAAGGCACACGCAGCCCGGCCTCACCGAGCTCTCAGGAGAACCCGCTCCTGCCCGGCCCCTCGCCGCTGCTTCCGGGTCACTGCCTGTGGGTGGCCTGGGCCACTCAGCAACCCGTGCCTGTGTGTGATCACCCCACTGCACGGGGAGGAAACCGGGGCTCGGAAGGCAGACGGTGCACCCGGGAGGGCAGAGCTGTGAGGGCCCAGGGTGTCGGCACCCAGGCCTCCCCGATGGCAAAACTCCCTCCCTCCCTCCTCCCTCCTCTGTCTTCTTTTTCACTGGGTAGTTGAGCGCAGCACGCTCTCTCACTGAGCTACCTCCCCTGTGCCTTATAAAATTTTATTCTGAGGCAGGATCTTGCTAAGGTCCCCAGTCTGGTCGCGAACTCTCGGTCCTCCTGCCTCAGGTGTGTGTGTTCCCGGGATCATGGCAAGCGCCACTGTCCCTGGCCTGTGTTATTCCCACCGCACAGCCACCAAGCAGAACTCATAGTCCTGGTTCAGGGAGTTCTCAGCTCATTTCTTTATGAAGGGATGCGGGGGAAGAGGGGTTCATAAACCGCTTCATCCGTTTCTCCTCTTTGCCTCCCTTGGTCTCCTCTTCCCTCCTCTGTTTGTTTCTTGGTGATCGATCTGGGCAGGGCCTCACGTCCTGGGTATCTCCTGTTTAAAAAGTCGTGCATTTGGGGGCTGGGGTGTAGCTTAGCAGTAGAGCACTTGCTTAGCAGGCACGGGGCTGACTTTCCTCTGTAGAAAACTGTAAGCTTGCGGAGGTCAGAAGAGCCCACGTCCCGCCCACTCAGACGCCCACTGTTAATAGTTAATGTTTGCGCCCTCTCTGCCTATGCGCAGTGGAGGGAGGATGCACAGGTGTCCAAAGCCAGCATGCAGCTTGCTCGGCACCGGATCAGGTGGCCGACTCGCGGCTCCGTCCCTGCTGGGTCCCGTCTCTGGGACACTCTCTTGTACAGACGTCAGGTGGTCACACGGGTCCCTTTCCCACTGTTGCCTTATCGTCCACCCACTTGGCCGAGACCCCAGCCACGGACAGGACAAGCAAGGCCCTGCAAAGGCGCGCCTGTCAGGTCTCCACAGCCTCTGCGCCCGCGTGGTTCTCGGTCCTGTGTCTTCCCAGCCATCACCATGCAGGTGCGCATGCGGGTCTGCCGCGCGGCCCCGGTGCCCAGGCCCAGCCCTGGGGAGGGATGCCCAGGCTGAGAAGATACGTGTTGTCCCTGGCCCATGACTGATGATGTGAGGTTAGCTTCCCGTCACCGTTTTCTCTACCATAGTTTCCCTTTTCTGCTTCATGACTGATGCGTACTTTACAAGGAGCTCACACCAGTACCCTGTTGGCTACAGTTTGTGTCTTGCATGCTCCCCTAGTACCCATCTGTTAAAGGCTTAGTGCGCACTTTTGTGCCACTGGGGGTGGTGAGACCTTGAGGGGGAGGGGAGTGGAAGGAAGTGAGGTCGCTGGGTGCGTGACCTGGAAGGGATATTGGTGCCCGGAAGAGATATTGGGACCCTGGCCTCTTCTTGTCTCTCTCTGACGCCTCCTGGCCACCATGGCGAGCAGCTTCTTCTGCCTGCACTATCATCAGAAACCTTCTCTCACCCCAGGCGCAAAGGCAGCAAGGCCATGAGCATGGACTGAAATGAGGGGAACCTCTGAAACTGAGCCAGAATCAATCTTTCTTCTTTATACAATGAATATCTCGGGTATTTTGTCACAGTAATG
>NW_004955402.1:10695056-10696226 GCF_000276665.1 Chinchilla lanigera
GAAGAATGGCTTCCAGGGAGTCTCTGCAGGTATTGTGCAAGGTCCTCCTGGTTTACAGCTTCCAAGCGACTCTCATGAACCTAGTCCACAGGACCTCTGACCCCTTGGGCTTAGTCTGCATTCTCATGTTCTCCTAGTCCTTGTTCAGCAGCTGCTTCTCTGCTGACTCTAGACCTTTCTGGTTCTCAATGGCAGGAGCAAGAGTGGCCCGTTGTATGGCATGTATTCCCAGGGTTTTTTCCATGTTTGAATGATTCACACACATCCATAGGTGGGCATCTGCAGCTGGTGCATGGTGGGCCAATTGTGTCATTGTTTCTCTGTGTCATGATAGTTCTCAATTGAGCAGCGGCGGCCCGCCTGAAGGCCAGCGCACAATAGTGCTCACGGCCGCATAGCTCCCTGGGTGCCAGGGGCCCTCCCTCCGGGGGCCTACAAGGCAGGAAGTGAGCTGCCAGCTGGAAGACTGGTGCTCCCCGCCCGTGGCCCCCCGTGCACCAGGGGCCCTCCCTCCGGGGGCCTAGAAGGCAGGGAGTGAGCAGCCAGTCGGAAGACTGGCACTCCCCACCCGCACCACACTATTCTGGATTAAATCTTCGCCCACCAGCCTGTCTCTGCTGATGACTCCCTTCTGAATGGACAGCCATGAGGACTCTCAAAAGATGGTTTTCCATTTTTATCTTCCCTCTGTCTTCCCAACAGCCTGTTGTAAGTGAACTTCACCTTCAGCACTGATTTGCATAGATCAACAACCTCCTGCCGGATATAGGGTCACATGCCTGTAATCCCAGCATGCAGGAGACTGAGGCAGGATCAATGTGAGTTCCAGGCAGCCTGGGCTACATAGTGAGCTGAAGGTCACCCTGAACTGCACAGCAAGATCCTGCCTCAAAAACAAAACAAAACAAAACAAAACAAAACAAAACACCAAAACTGACCTCCTATTAGATTGGTGCAAGGAACTGTTCTCTAATTAACAGCACAGAGAGAACTACTAATTTAGATCTGTTGTGGCAAAAACTTTATTTTTTAAAAAATATGCATCTGTGTGGTACCATTTTTTTATAAGACCCGTGGTGTGTTTGGAGTTTGGTGTTGAAATGCGCACACCATTTCCTGACAGAAGAGCTCAGAGCTCGCCACTCTTGTTTTTTTTTTTTTTTTTTTTTT
>NW_004955402.1:10696986-10702483 GCF_000276665.1 Chinchilla lanigera
CCTGTTGGACCAACTGGTAGGAGGGGTCTGACCTCTGGGGCCTCTGCTTCAGAGAGCAGCCCAACCTCTAGGGGCCACCTTTACAGTCAGGGCATGGCCCAGGGGGCTTCTTAGGGCAGTCCCTCTTGAGGTGGCCTGGCTTTTGACAGCGGTAGCAGATGAATGTAGTCAATGAGTTCTTCTTGGGGCCCCAAGAATCAGACTTAGGGTCTGTTTCTCTTAGTGCTGCAACAAAGGCAGCTGTTTTTTCCTCCGTCTCTTTGTTTTCTCTCTTTAGCCTCCTCCTCCTCACAGCTATAAAAAACTAAGGAAGCAATTCTTACTAAAATCTCAAGTGAGCTATCTGGGGCAAAAGCCATTTTTTGTATCTTTTTTCTACTATCTGGGGCTGACTGAGTAATAAATTTATCGTTAAGAATAGTTTGTCCCTCTACTGACCTGAGATCCAGGGAAGTATGCTGTATCAATGCCTCTTGTCTAAGAAAGCAGAGGGGTGTTCTCTGCAGCCTCCCAGCACACTGGGATCCCGCAACCACTTAGTGTCCTCTCCCCAACTGTCAACACAGGCGTCAGGAACGTGTGGATGAAGTCCTCAGCCCGCTAGTCAGTCTCAGCACCATCAGGTGCAGAGTGTCCCAGGCAGGTAACCTAGACACGTACCTTCTCCATGAAGGCAGTTCGTCAAAATCTGAATACTGGGCACCCATGCAATCCATGAAGTCTTGGTGCAGACCTCTCTGGAGCTCCACTTGCTCCTCCACGGCAGCCTGTACAGTTAGGGGAAGAATGGCCTCCAGGGTGTCTCCCCGGGTATTTTGCACAAGGTCCTCCTGGTTTCCAGCTCCCGAATGGCCCCTGTGTCCCCAGTCAGCTCAACCTCTGGGTCGTCGGGAGTCGGTACTCTCGTGTTCTCCCAGTCTTTGTTCATCAGCTGCTCCTCTGCTGACTCCGGACCTTTCTGGCTCTCAAGGGCAGGGCCAAGATCGACCTGCCATGTCGCCACCCTCGTTTTATGTGTGTACAAAGAATGTTTCCATAAAAATTCTCACCTGGCCTATTGTGGAGGATGGAGGCAGAGAAAAAGGTCAAACTCATATATAACTAGGGAAGAAGCAGAAGCTATAAAGTTATAAAATTTAAGACAAGACAACCACAGAAGCTTCACGCCTATTTTCTACCTACGTGTTCTTAGGTGGGTGTGGGAGGGTTGGGGGAAATCTATGACCTTAAAACTTTTTTTCCCCTGATACTGGGGATTAAACCCGATGCCTTTGTGCGGAGATACATGTCCAGCTCTTTATTAAAATTTTAATTTTGAGACAAGGTCTCACTAATTGTTAGGGTGCCCAGGCTGAGCTTGAACTTGGAATCCTCCTGCCTCAGCTTTCCAAGAATGCTGGGCTTACAGACATACACAACTACATGTGGTTTAAAACAAAACTCTTTTAAAGAGTCCCTCTGCACCCAGCAGATTATTTAAAACTATAGTAAAATAGATTATTTTGCTTTGCAATCTGGTTGGAAATTTCTGGTTATTTTGAAGACTCTCCCATGTAGAAGAATCAATTATGAGGCGCTTGTTTGTTTGAGACAGGCTCTTGCTATGTGGTTCAGGCTGACTCTGAATTCACTGGCTTCGAACTTGCTGGGACCCTCCTGTTTCAGCCTCTTGAGCTCTGGCATTGCCGGCGTGCACCAACACTTCTGGCTTGATTATGAGTTTGAGAAACCTCTAGGTTCTGGGTGAGGAGGGGAGGGATGCAGAAAGCTTGGATTCATGGCCAGCACCCCCACAATGGGAGCAGACAGGCAGGGACCCTCCGCAGGTCCTTGGGCAATGACTTCATTTCTCAGAGACTTTGTTGTTCTCAAGAGAGAGTGAGAGACAGAGAGATAGAGAGGAGAGAGAGAGGGAGAGAGAGAGAACACAGTGTCTGACCACCGCCAGGGACCAGTCAGTGGTAGTCCTGCTGTGCATTTCTGGCTCTTGACCTTGGCTGTCCAGCTAGTAAACTAAAGAACTGAAGTCAAACCAACATCTGGTTAGCTTGTGTCTCCTAGTGTTGCTACCGCTTCCAAGGCACAAAGGAACTTGGATATTTTAGGAGATTAAAACAAACGAACACACAAACAAAGCTGGGGGCAGTGGCTCATGTCTCTGAGTTTTGGAGGCTGAGGCAGAAGGATCTCAAGTTTAGGCTGGGCAAGGTGGCACGTGCCTGTAATCCCAACACTCTGAAGGCTGAGGCAGGAGGATTGTTGTGAGTTCGAGGCCAGCCTGGGCTACAAAGTGAGTTCAAGACCAGCCTGAACTGCATAATGAGACCCTGTCTCAAAAAGACAAAAAAAAAAAAAAAGAAAAAAAAGAAGGATCTCAAGTTTAAGCCCACCCTGGCCAACCTAGCCCAGGAGACTCTTTCAAAACAAAAAACTAACAAAATGGCCGCAAAGGTAGCTTAGTGGGAAGGTCCTGAGATCAATCCTCAGCAATCAGAAAAAAAAAAAAAAAATCAAAATATGTGTCAGCGCCCTAAGGTGTCCGGCTTCCACCTCACCTGTCTCAGGTGAGCTGTCATAGACACAGGCTCTCAGAAGAAGGGCTCAGGTGGCCCACTTGGAAGGCTGAGGCAGGAAGATTACAAGTTCAAGGCCAGTGTGGGCAACTTAGTGAGACGCTGTTTTGAAATAATAAAAAGAGACGGGGATGCAGTTTATTGGGAAGTCCTGGGTTCAGCCCCCAGGGCTGCAAAGCAGAGGAGGAGGAGGCGGCCCAGTCAAGTGCCTAGGCAGGAGGCTGCTGGCGGGCAGGAGCCCCAGGAGCGGCAGGGGGATGCCCGAGGCGGGGGTCTGTCCTGCAGCGCCGGCAGGCGCAGTTCCAGGCGGTCTGGGCCGGGTGGCTCCGGGAGAGGGGCGGGAGCGCGGGGAGGCGACGCCGGGCTGAGCGCGGCCCCGCCCCGTGTCCCCTCGAGGTTTTCCCCGCCCGTGCGCTTGGGGAAGCCCCGCCGCGCCGCGTCCCCCAGCAGGTCGCGAGGGTCTTACCAGGGCCCCGCGCCCGCAGGCCGCCCCGCGCCGCGTGTGTTTGCGAGCCTCCTCCCCGGGCTCCCTTCTAACTCATCCTCCTCACCCTGACTTAGGTTTTTTAAACATGGTGTTGCTTTGCCAATAGGTAAAGACCCGTTCAGCCAGGGCAGACTCCTGCACGCCCTCCTGCCGTCCCGGTTACCCGGACCGCCGCAGGCCGCCCCGCCGCTGGGTCGGGGTGAGCGGTTTAATGTCCTGCTCCTGTCGCCCGGCCCGGCCCCGCCTGGCCCCCGGGAGCCGGCGGCGGAGCGAAGCCAGCCAGGCTGTGTTCCCGGAGCCCGATGAGTAGGAGAGAGGGCCCGTCCCTGCCAGCCAGCCGGGAGGTAGCATTAGTCACAGCGGGGCGCAAACAAGCCTGGAAAACCACACGCAGCCAGCTGTGGCCAGCGGTGGCCCGGGCGGGCGGCCCACAGACACCCCTGTTCGGCGTTAGGAAAGAGTCCCCGCTTGTTGCACCAACACAGCCAGCTGCTGGGAATTAGGTGGCAAAGGTGAGAGGCGAGGGGGTGGCCGCGGGGACCCGGGGGAGGGCCGGCCACTCCCTGCACAAACAGTCCCTGAGAGTGCCGCCCCTGCGGGCGGGAGGTGGCCCCAGGGAAAGAAGGTGGCCCTGCGCACCCGCGCCCGCACCGTGGAGGGAACCTCGGCAGGGCCCACTGGCCCCTCCGGAATCCTTCTTGCCCAGCCCCTGGGCCCCGGAGCTGAAAGTCAGTTCTACCAGCCAGAAGAACACCTTAAGATTCCCCTCTGCCTTGCCTTGGGTGTGATCTTTCAATTTAAATCTCAGCGTGCACCTTTGATTTAACTCCTAGCCTTTAGGAGACAGGCCCTACACTGAGTTGTTTCTTTAGGATTGGTTTCCAGAGAGGGTCGTTGTGTCCCAAGCGTTTCTAAACAAAGCCCAGCCTTTCACTGCGAACCATTTCTTCACGATTCCCATCTCTTCCATCCGTGCACTTATTGATTTAATAATCCATTGAGTAAATGTTTATTTAGTGCTTATTGCACGCCGGCCTGAACTTTCTAGATATCTTATCGTCTTCTTACAATAATTCTAGAATACAAGCTCTGAGGGAGCAGGGAGGGACTCGACTCTTGATCACCGCTCTATCCTTAGTACCTGAACGCGTGCGGGCCCTGTGGATTCTTGCTGAAAAAAATGAATGAGGTGAGCGGCACCGCCCGGTCCCCTCTCGGAGGTGCAAACAGATGCTCAGGCCTTCAGAGCCGCTAACAGGCGGGCTGGAATCTAATTTCCTCTGACCCCCTAAGACAACATAGGGTTAAACAGTGAGGGAGGAGTTGGGGGGTCCAGAGGAAAGATTGTTTTATGGGCAGTTGGAGGAGGGCTGCTGGAAGGGTGACGTTAGTTCCCAGGTCTTGAGGGGTAAGCTCCATGTTCGAGCTCAGAGGTTCATTGCTGGCAAAATGAGGTTGGACCAAGCCCTTGTGTGGAGGAAAGACATAGCCCCTTCTTCAGCGTGAATTCCTACCTGAGACCTGACAGAGCCTGGCTGTAGGTAGAGTTCGCTGTCCCTGTGGGCTCCAGAGGAGCTGTGCTCACAATAACTTTTCTTTCTTTCCTTCCTGGAGACAGGGTCTCACTACGCAGTCTGGGCATAGCCTAGGGTGACCGTAGCCTAGGGTGGTTTTGAACTCGGGGCGATCCTCCTGCCTCAGCCTCCCTTGAGCTGGGATCACAGGCATGCACCACCACGCCTGGCTCAGTATCTTCTTTCTGCAAAGATATTCCTAAATTGCTCTTCTAAGTCTAAGGCCTTTTTAGAAGTCACTCTTTGGATTAAGTTCTCCCGCTGAGCTCATGCCTATGAAATTCCCATCCGTACCAAGGGTGGCGAACAGCTCTGACCGCATACTTTCCCTCCCACCGCACCCGCCCGGCCTTCGGCATTGGAAGGGAGATTGAACTTGCTTTGCTTTTGATCAGGACTCATCTCCTGCCAGGAGCGAGGAAGGCTGTGTAGGAGGGGCCGGCTCCCATCACAACAACAACAGGAGTAATGAGTAAAAGTGCTCAGCAGGATCTTGGGCAACTGAGCTGCCGGCCGTTTCTCCGTGTTTATAGTGGGAGTGTTTTTCTCCAGCTAACAATGGTCCCCTAGTGCCTTCCGTCCCCCGTCCCCTCCAAAACGCGCTGACTGGTCCTGATGCAGCGATAGAGGGACAGCTCGCAAAGGTCGGCTTTTTGTCCTGTTTTCGGTCTTTCGGCGTCATGAGCCTTTGCGTAGAGGACGGCCGCGCTGTCACGGTGCCTGGCCCCTGGGTTTCCTCCTCCCCCTGTGTGAGTATAACCAGAGTGGAAGACACAGATGGTGACACCAACCAAGAGCTGACTTCCTCCGGGTCCCCAGTGCCGGCTCTTTTTTTTTTTTTTTTTTTTTTTTTTTTTTTTTTT
>NW_004955402.1:10702583-10730084 GCF_000276665.1 Chinchilla lanigera
TTTTTTGGTTTTTCTCCGGTACCGGGAACCGAACTCACGACCTTGCGCTTGCCAGGCAGGCGCTTTTGCCGCTGAGCTAAATCCCCAGCCCCCCCAGTGCCGGCTCTTGCTGAGCTCGGAAATGAGGCTTCCTCCTCGGCCCGGCCCCGCGGTGGCCTGGTCTCAGCTCTGTGGCTGCAGGAAGTCACGCGTCCTTCTCGGCCTGCTTGCATCCTGGCGGCCGGAGGATGAGGAGGAAGCGGCAGATGTCAGGCCGCAGTCTTTCAAGCTCCCAGCCGGCTCCGGGCTGTGCGGGGGGCCTTCGGCAAACAGCTTCCAAACGGCTCTGCTAGAACTCCGCGGGGTCTGAGACCATCCGTCACCCGGACTCGGGGGATTTATTTTTTCTTGTCGTTTTGCTAGGAAATGAAGTCAAGGGCGAGCTGTTCTCCACGGGTCTCTTCCGGCTGTGTGTGATGCCTGTGACAGCGGGGATGGGCCACCCAGGCCTCCTGGACATGGAGAGCTCGGTGCAGCCCCGCTGCTCAGGGCAGCGGCTTGTCTGCCCACAGCAGCCCGTGCCAGGGGTACGGTTGTCAGCTTCCAGCTCTCCTGCTCCGTGGGCCCCTGGAGTCCCTTTCCGGTGTCCTCGCCTGTGAGCGGGGCTGGCGCCTGCAGGCAGGAGGTCGCAGGTGGGGTTTGCGGTGTGCACAGCACGCCTGGCTCCAGGTGCTTACTTCAGCGCTGTCCCTGGAGTCCCAGAGGGGCCCAGGGTGGCGCCTGCCTGGACAGCTTTGCTTTGTTGGGGAATCACCTGGCGTCCCCCTGCCCTGCCCTCCCCACCTCGCCCCTTCTCCAGCTATTGAGGTTGGAGTCGGAAAAGGGGCCTCTGTTCTATTGGAAGCTGGTGTTTCCCAAAAGTAACTGACTGATTTCCAGGTCCCGGCTGCCCATGGCCTGGGAGTGTGGGAATCTGCAGACGAGCTAGGTGCTAAGACACACAACTCTGGCCGCTGCGGATGGAGAGGGCCACAGGCTGCATGTGAGACGCCAGCCCCACCTTCCTGGTTCCAGCAAAAGGCAGCTACCCTGGCAGGTCATTCCTATATGCAGCCTCCCTGGACTTAAAAAACAGTGGCTGTAGACGCAGGTGGTGGTACCTGCATGTAACCCTGGCACCTAGGAGGCTGAGGCAGGAGGATCATCATTGAATTTGAGGCCAGCCTGGGCTACATAGTGAGTTCAAAGCCATCCTGGACTATATAATGAGACTGTCTCAACAAAACAAAGAAACAAAGAAACAGAGTAGACCATAGCCAGAAAAAAAGTATCCAAATGAAACTGAAGTGGATTTGGGGTGTTTTCTTTCTTACTTGCTAAGGAAAACTTTTATTCTTTGCTTGCTGGTGTATCTGACCTGTAGTCCACAAGTTGGACATACCTGTGTTATAATAAAATTTTTTTAATTTAATTTATTTTATTTTTGAGACAAGGTCTTTTTTTTTTTGGTTTTTGGTTTTATTCTGGTACCAGGAATCGAACTCACAACCTTGCGCTTGCCAGGCAGGTGCTGTGCTGCTGAGCTAAATCCCCAGCCCCGAGACAAGGTCTTGCTATGTAGCACAGGCTGGCCTTGAGCTTATAGAGACCCTCCTGCCTCAGCCTGCCAAGTGCTTGGATCACGGGTGTGTGCCACCATGCCCCACAGAAAAAACACTTTTAAAAAGGAAGTTTTGTTACCTATATATGTTAACCATATTCTGTATTTTACATGTGGCTAAGACAATTCCTTTTCACTCAGTGTGTTCCAAGGAGTTGGGCTGTCCACCCCTGGGCCACAGATTGAACAGCCCGGAAGAATCTAGCACAAAGTAGGTCCTCAGTTAACACGAGCGTCTTTCTCACGTGGACAGTGGGGGGAGCTCTCTGGTTGGTGTTAGCGTCCTGAAGCTCAGAGCTGGAGTGCGGCGATGATCTCCCACCCGCCGGGCTCTGCGAGTTTGGAGCAGAGCTCAAGAAGGAGGGCAGCTCTGTGGCACGCGGGGCTGGCGCTGAGTTCTGAGTCCCCTTGCTGACGACCTGGAGGTGACGAGGTGGGAAGGAGGCGCCCAGGCGGCCAGGCAGTGGGGTTGGTGTGAACTAGCCAAGCGGCGGGTGCTGGAAGCCGTGGGCCAGGCGCCCGGTGACGGCCGAGGCCAGACTGGCGGCACGTACGAGCTGGCGGCCAGGAGAAGGGAGTGGGGGAGGGGCGGATGGCACCTGCTGTCCAGAGAGGGCCTCTGCCAGGGCCAGGACACAGGAGCCCGCGCCTCCGGGATCCCCTCTGTCCCCTCGGGATGTGACTCCTTCCATGGCTCCGAGGGAAGCAAGGAAGAGCTCTTCCTCTTCCTTCTCTTTCCCCTCTTCCTTTTCTGAGATGGGGTCTCCAACTGTGAGGGGCTCTGAACTCACTGTATAGCCCAGGCTGGCCTCAAGCTCACAGTGATCCTCCTGCCTCAGCCTCCCGAGTGCTGGGACTTAGATGTGCTACCATGTCCAGCCTGTGGGTTCTTTCTTTCTTTCTTTCTTTCTTTCTTTCTTTCTTTCTTTCTTTCTTTCTTTCTTTCTTTCTTTCTTTCCTCCCTCCCTCTTCTGTTTCTTCTTCTTTCTCTTTTTCTTCCTCTTCCTCTTCTTCTTTTGTGGCACTGAGGACTACAAAAAGGCCTTCACACGCAGATCCATCCCCAGCCGTTTCTGGATTTTGGAACAGGCTCTCTCTACATTGCCCAGGCTGGGCTCAAACTTGGAACCCATCTAACGGAACCTCCCAAAGTGCTGTGGTTACAGGTGTGTCCTATTGGGCTGGGAGTTCTGTACTTTGTATTTTGAAATAATTGTAGACTCACAAGAAATTTCATAAACACAGTAATACGGAGCCCTTCTATGGGTCAGCTTTTGCATTGCTGGGCCAAATACCCAACAGCCATGACGTCAGGGAGGACGGGGTTTGTGTGGGTTGAGCTTTCAGAGGGTGCAGTCCCTGGTCCGCCGGCTCTGAGGCCGAGTGTCTTGGTGGAAGGGTGTGGTGGAGCACTGCTGCCCACCTCATGGTGGCTGGAAAGCAGAGAAGGCTGGAGAGAGCCAGAGAGGAAAGAGCTGGGCGCCAGATGCAGTCCCCAAGGCCATGGCCTTGGGAGACCCCACAAGTGTGCTTTACTGATCTGCCCGG
This sequence comes from Chinchilla lanigera, assembly GCF_000276665.1. Classification (NCBI taxonomy): domain Eukaryota; kingdom Metazoa; phylum Chordata; class Mammalia; order Rodentia; family Chinchillidae; genus Chinchilla; species Chinchilla lanigera. Next base: position 10,705,771 of record NW_004955402.1, read on the forward strand.
CACTTCCTAACCCAAATTGGCAATCACATTTTTGTTTGTGTTGAGACAGGGTCTTACTATGTAGTTTCAGCCGTCCTTGAGCTCACTGTATAGCCCAGACTGTCCTCACACTGACAACAATCCTCCTGCCTCGGCCTCGTGTTGCTGGGATCACAGGCGTGCGCCATCACACCCCGCTCACTGGACGCTCTTGGACGGAAGAATGTGGCTGCCCTCCCTGATCACAAGCAAAGCTCTTTCCTGTTCCTGACGAAAGTGACACGTGGCTTCCTGGCTTCTCCTCCAGCCTCCTGTGGCTGCAGAGCCCCAGGCAGCTCAGCAGAAGCCGCCCAGCCAAGGCGGGGGGCCACGTGTGTGTTCCTTAAGCGAAGCAATGAGTTGGCTGCCCTTGGCCATGTAGCTGTTTTGTGAGTTAAAGATTTTGTTTTTCTTTTTTGGTACCAGGGACTGAAGGCAGGCCACTGCACTGAGTCGTATCTCCTAAGTTGCTAAGTTTTGCATGCTGGACTTGAACTTGCGACCCTCCTGCCTCAGCCTCTGCTGGGAGGACAGGACGGTGGCAGCATGTCCGGCTAGAAAGAACTATGCAGTAGTTGTGTTCGCTGACGAGGAAGGGGGCTTGCTTTGCCTTGCACTTTGCTTACACAGATTTCCCCTCTTCTTGGTGCCTTTAAAGCTTCCTTGAGGCCTAAGCAGGCGTTTCCCCCAGATCTGCGTCTGGTTTTATGACCTCTTGAGAGCACACACATTCCTGTTTCTCTCCTCAAGCGCCTTACAGTGGCAATAAAGGAAGGAGTGCTGTGTCCCGACGGCAGTGACATCCGTGTCCTAGAAACTCCCATTGCAGGTGCGGGCGGGGACACTTGTGGCTGTGACATTTAGTTAAAAAAATACTAATTAAAGGGGTGGCGCGGGCAGAGACCACGCCTGGCACTGTGTGGTCAGAGCCCGCGCTGTGCTCGCCCATCCATCAGTGCCACCGTCACCAGCCGGGCCCCGCTGCGGGCTGCGCTGTCCCGGCCATGCGCCTCCCCTCCCGCGCGCCCGGGTGGCGACAGCTGGCGTGCAGGTGGCGGCAGGCCCAGGTGGGGAGCGTGTTTTCACAGGTGCTCCCCTCGGCCCGGGGCTGCAGTGTGGCTCCGAGTGTGGCCTTGAACGGAAAAGCCAGACGTCGCCTGTAATCCGTCATAATAACACAGATATCGCCAAGACCGAGGAGCCTGGAGAGGAAATGACGCGTTCGGACCCCAGGACGCCGATCCCGACCCTGACTTCCGTGGACAAGGGGAAGTGGCTCTCTGCTCTGGACAGAGCTTGACCACTGAAGTCGTTCCTGAAGCTATGGATGAGCTTGAGCTATTTAGGGGTCTAGAAAGAAGACTTTGCTCTCCTCCCAGGGTCTTTTTGGAAGAGCACCCCAAATCCCACGCGTTCTTTGCCTTTTGATCACAGAGAGGGAGAAGGTACCCGGATGGCCGGGTCTGCCGGGGGTGGGGGGGCACTGCCTGTTTCTTGGAGGGGAAGGAAGTGCTGGGGTTATAGACATGCAAGACCACGCCCAGCTTGAAGTCCCTTCTTTGCTTGCGGCCGGTGGCCTCAGGTGACCCCGGTGCTTCCCCTTGTGCAGAAAGCTGAGGTTGGACACAGCGCCCTCACTCCTGGTCTGAAGGCGGAAGGCGTGGCCACCTCTTCTTCATCCCTGCTCCTGTCCCTTCCCCTCAGAGTGAGCCTGTCCCTGGGCTGTCCCTGGGGATGTGGCGCCCGGGAAGGGCAGGGCCCGGTGTCCCCTGTGCTGTGGACATCGTGCTGGACGGCCACCCTCTGAGCCAGTGTGTTTTTGAGTCCTCTCCTTTGAGACAGAAGACGAAACTGCTCTCTGCTACCTGGGTGGTGGCCCTGGCCCTGACCCGCACAGGGGCCACTTGGGGGAAGGACCGTGGGGACCGCACTCCAGGAAAGCGTCCCTTGCTGACAGGAGCCGCCCCAGTGATGTCGCCCTGGCACCCGAGAGAACAGGCCGTGCTTGCCGGAGCGAGTGTGCCTCTTGGTCGGCTATTTCGGGGGCTGTGCACTGGAGCTGTCATCGGGAGCCTCTGGGGCGACTGACAGTGTCCAGCGAGCGACGTCGTCCTGGCTTTGGCTCCCGGGTCAGGTGCCAGACACCGTGGGACTCTAAATAGCTCCGGCCCCGTGATCGCTTCCTGCTGGGGCTTTGGCGGTGCCCAGAGGGGGTGACACCTCTCCTGCCATGAGCCGCAGGCCGCCGACCCAGCTCCTGGGCTTTAATGACCCCACCCAACATGGATGGGAACTGAGAGGCTCCCCCGCACATGCACAGCAGGGCTGTCCCGTATCTGCCTCTGGTTCTAGGTGAGGCCTCAGCTGGCTTTCAGGGTGGGCCCCAGGGGTGGGGTCTGCAGTGGCATCGTGGGTATCAACGTCCCATGTCCTCAGCGAACTCAAAATATGATGGTAGAAAAATGTGAGTCCAGCCGGGTGGGCGGTGCACGCTTGGAATCCTAGCTGCTCAGGAGGCTGAGGCAGGAGGGTGGTCAAGTTCCAGGCCAGCCTGGGCCACTTAGGGAAATGCTATCTCAGAAAAGGGCTGGGGACACAGTTTAATGTGAAGGCCCTTGGTTCAGCTCCAGTACCAAAAAAATAAATAAATAAATAAAACAAGAAAAAGGTGAGTGAATCTTCACACATAAATGAAAGCCAGCAGGGAAGGGAGAGGGCAGAGGAGCGGGGACCCCAGGCCAGCCCTGAGGCTGCCCCCTGGGGGGCTCTGGGAGGCTCAGGTGGTTTTTTGTTTTCTTGTTTTTGTCTTTTTGAGACAGGGTCTCGCTATGCAGTTCAGGCTGGCCTTGAGCTCACTTTGTAGCCCAGGCTGGCCTCAAACTCGCAATGATCCTCCTGCCTCAGCCTCCCGAGTGCTGGGGTTACAGGCGTGCGCCACCACGCCCGGTGAGGCTCATTTCTCATGCACGACAGGGCACAGGCAGCAGCACCCAGCCGGGGCCTGTGCCCGGGTTTCCCCGCAGTGGCTCCACAGCCTCCGAGGTCTGGTGGGGTGGGGGTGTGGCCCGTGCTGGTCGAGTCCCTTAGGTGCAAGTGTCGTCCCTTGCTGCATCGCCGGGGCCTCCCTGGCTGAGCGCCAAAGTCTTCCTCTTCGTTGAAAATAAAGATGACCACGCGTGTTCCATCTCGCTATTTCCTCCCCGTCTCCCTCCCTCTCTCTCTCTGTCAGTTATTCATGAGATTTGCCTCGACCAGGCGAGTTGGGAGAGGTCGGGTCCTCGGTTGCGTTGCTCACCAGGGAGGGAGGTAAGAGTCACTGTGATGAAAACGCAGTCACAGCCGCAGGTGAGCGGCGCCATCATGGAGGTGTCGCTCGCGTTCTTGGGGACACTGGAGACTTTGCACAGGTTCACGGCAGCCTGATTCACGACAGCCAGGGAGCGAAAACCACCCGTGCTCCCAAGTGGACGGACCTGTGGACAGAGGGTGGCGGGGGCGATGCCCGGCCGGCGGCCAGAGCGAGGGGGGACAATGTACAGGGGGAGAGCTGGAGACCGAGTTGGGGGCTCGCACTGTGGCCCGGGCTGGAGGTCCCCAGGTCCAGCCTGGCACGGAGCAGTGAGGCGGGTGCGAGACGTGTTTGGGAGCTAGAACACCCGGGACCTCATGCCGGGGCTCTGGGGTGAGCGGGAGAGGGGCAGAAGGAGAAGGAGGAGAGCGAAGAGTGGGAGCAGGAGAGGGAGACGCAGGGTGGCGGGGGTGTTGGGTGCCTGGCAGGACAGACAGATTTGGGCGCACAGGTCCTGCGTTTAGCTCCAGACACGGCAAGCCGAGGGTTGATGGAGACAGCGGGGTACAAACATGACAGAGGGCAGCGGGGACGGTCACATCTTCACGCACGCCAGCGAATCCTACCGTGTCCGAGCGAGGGCCGGCAGCACACGCGTGTGAGCAGCAGCAGCAGCGTCTGTAGAAAGATGTGGGGTCTGAACAGAGAAGACCCCGCGACAAGTCCGCTGACAGGTGCGCTCTGGGCAGAGGCGCCCTGGAGACCAGGGACGTGCAGACCTGATCCGTGGACCTCGGGCCCCTCTCGACGCCCCCACCGCCCCGCGGGGGCCGAGCCTGCACAGCGGGTAGCAGGACCATCGCCTGCTTTAGCTACGTTTCCAGGACTCTGAGTACCCCTCTCCCTAGTGCGGAGCCCTGCAGGACCAGCCACAGAAAACCGTTTGTAAATCTCCACGCTGCCTTGGGGTTCAGGACTGGATTCACGCAGGGGATGGTGGGAGACGAACCACAGGAGACCTACAAATGCAAACCCTTCCTTTCCGTTGTTGGATCCATGTCCAAAAGAGTTTTGCTAAATGAGAGGCTCATTTTATTTTTTTACTTTTTTTTGGAGACAGGGTCTTGCTATATAGCTCAGTAGGGCCTGGAATGCACTATGTAGCCCAGGCTGGCCATGAGCTTGCAGTGATCCTCCTGCCTCAGCCTCCAAATTGCTGGGATTACAGGTGCGTGCCACCATGCCCAGCTTATTTAGATCTTTAAATAGGTTGATCTCCTGGTCTTCTTCCTCCTCTTCTTCTTCCTTCTCCTCCTTTTTTTTTTTTTTTTTTTTTTCCGGTACTGGGGATCAAACTCATGACCTCGCGCTTGCCAGGCAGGCGCTGTGCTGCTGGGCTAAATCCCCAGCCCCCTCCTTCTCCTTTTGACACAGGGTCTTACTGTGTCATTCAGGCTGCTCTTGGACTCATCATGTAGCCCAGGCTGGTCTTGAACTTGTGGCGATCTTCCTGCCTCAGCCTCTGGAGTGCAGAGATTATAGGCATGGGCCTCCACACCCAGGTAAATCTTCCTTTTCTGAGCCCTCTGGTATTGCCCGCTGCTGGGCTGTAAACTTCCGGGGACAGACACTGCTGCTTTCTTGTGGCCCCAGAGAGGTGGCCTAGCGTCCAGACAGAGAAAGTGCACAAGGAGGATTGCAGGGTGGCCTGGTCGCGTGCCTGGGGCGTGCATGGCAGACACTGGGGCCCAGCGCCGTGAGCCTCCTGCTGGGTGATTGGCTGAGACCTGGCTTGGCCCGACGGGCTGCCGTCGCTGGAACATTCTCCCCAGAGCCAGGCCAGGCAGCCGGCTGCACGAGACAGTGAGTGGAGATCTTGGCGCTGCTCAAGGCCCAGGGCGGTGCTGACGTCAGCCGGCGCAGCCCTGGGCGTCGGCGGAGGGTGCGAGGGAACGCACAGGCCCCCAGCTCGCCTCCTCCACCTCGGCTGCCTTTGCAGTCCTCTCACCGTGGAGGACTCTGAGGCGGGTTCTGAGCAGGGAGCGTGGCGCCTTCAGAATAACCGCCCCATGGAAGGGGTTTCTCTGCCAGCCACGCGGCAGCCTCTGGGACGGCGCTGGAGCGGCAGGACTAGGACCTGGAGGAAGCCTGGCAGGAGCAGGGACGCGGCCATGGAAATGTTAAGAAGTGAGCTCTTGGCGGGCACAGGCGGGCACAGATAAGATTCTGGAAGGCTGTGGAGCGCCGGGGCCTCCCTTCTGACCAAGAGACCATGCTGTGGCTGCTTCATGCGTGTCTCCTCAGACAGCTTTCGGATTCATACAAATATGGTGCAGGAAAGCCCACTCTCGGGTCCTCTGGCATCTGCCCGCAGACTCTCAAAGATACTGAAATCTGCTGACGCTCAAATCCTTTGTATAGAATGGTAGAGCAGGACCTGATCGTGGTGGCGCACACCTGCAATCCCAGCACCTGGGAGGCTGAGGCAGGAGGATCCACGCAAGTTTGAGGCCAGTCTGGGCTACATAGTGAATTCAAGGCCAGCCTGGACTCCATAACAAGACTCTGTCTCAAAAAACCAAAAGAACCCCAGAAGGATAAGATGATGAACAGCATCTGTGCACATCCTCTGCTTACAGTTGCCTTGGAGACCCATAAGATCGCACCGTGGGGGCAGTGTGGCCGTCTCAGCTCAGGATGCCCAGTGAAGCCACACAGCGGTGACACTGGCTCACCACGCATTTCTCAGGATCTGTCCCTGCTGTCCAGGCATGTGTGATGCCAGGCCGTGTCTGACGCCTTATGACGCTCAGCACGTGAGTGCCGTGGATGGTGGCCGGAGCCGCTCAGAGGCGATGAGGCGTGTCCGCCTGTGTTCAGTGTAGCCCTGGCTGCCGCCCCTGAGGACTTGTCACCTGTAACTGGTTGAATCCTGCAGAACGGCGGGACCCAGAGGCCGACTGCACGGGAGGAGCACTTCCTCCTGCTTGAGACGGGGAGAGGGCTTTAACGCCTGCCCCTGAGATGCAGTTACAAGGAAGGGTTACTTTTCAATAATGGGCCCTGAACCCAGGGCCTTCGCCCTGAGCTGCACCCCTGGGCCTTTTTCATTTCTATTTTGAGACTGGGTTTCACTAAGTTACCCAGGCTGGGCTCTTATTTGCAGTCCTCCTGCCTCAGCCTCCCAGAGTGCTGGGATTGCAGGTGTGCATTCGCCAAGCCCAGGCAGGAAGGGAAGCTTGAGCTCAGCCATGTTCTGTAGCGGGCGAATCAGACATCTGCCTCCTCCCGGGGCCCTGTCTTCCGTGCTGCTGACTTTACTAAGTCCAGGAAACTTCTTTCAAAGTGTAACAAAAGGCGAAGGCCCCAGCGATGGATTTCCCTTCTTTCTGGGTCATTTCCTTACTTGTGTGTTTGATGCTAAGCTCTTGGTTTGCTTTTCAACCTAGTTTAAGCTAAACACTGCCTCCACCTCACACACACCCTGTTTGTCTCGGTACAAGCGATGTTATGGAAAGTTAGTTTTAGTCAAACCTCACGTAGCCGGGTAATGAAACCAAGAGCAGCCCGTCTGGCCCCCGGGCCCGTCCGAGAGGTCCCTGCTCGCCAGCGCCGGCTCGTGCGTCGGCGGCTCTGTGCGCGCTGGCCGGGGGCCGGGACCTTGGCTCCGTGTGACACTGTGTGATGCCTGTCAGACCCGGCCCTGGAGCCCTGTCCCTACATGTCCCGCGCTCCGCCAGGGGAGAGGCAGGTGCCAGTTTCCCAAGAGGGAAAAAAAGCAGCTGGAAAAAAGGAAATGGCAGATCGTCAAAGAGATAGCTTTTGTTTCAACTTTCCCTCTTTGTTTGCCTTCGCAGGCCTCTGTGAATTACCGTACTTTCCCTTTTGGTATTTTGGGCCGCGGATCTGTACATTAACCTCGGCTCCTTTCCCCCCGCCGTTCATAGCCATCTGGAAAATGTCCCCACCCGGGCGGCCTTGTTCCAGCAAGGTCCCGTCCACCCTGCCCGGGCTGCTGACCAAGTGGGGCGCCAGGAAAGCAGGGCCCCTTCCCAGCCCGGCCGCCGCACCCTGCGGGGCTGGGGTGGGCGAAGCCGCGGAGGCCCTGCTTTGTGGCCTTGGAACCACAGCGGTGCCACGAAGGCCAGGGGCCTTGGGCATGACGAATGCCCTGCTCTTCAGCCCCATGTCCTTCTGTGATCTGGGCAGTGAGGCTGTCCCTCCCCCTGCAGGAGCCAGAGGACACATGCCAAGTCCTGCACTCCGACCCAGCTCTGCCCTGTGAGGTCTAGGACGAGTCACCCCGCCTTGCTCTCACCTCCTCACGGTTGGGGGAGCACAGGGCCACCCTGTGTGGACCCCTGAGTGGACCCCTGAGTGGCGCCTGTCACCAGTGGGTTGATTGAGGAGCAGGGCTGCCAGATGAAAACACTCATTTAGTTGCTTCTTTGGTTTTTGAGAGACGGTCTCTCTACGCAGTTCAGGCTGGCCTTGAACTCACTTTGTAGCCCAAGCTGGTCTCAAACTTGGTGCAATCCTCCTGCCTCAGCGTCCTGACTAGTGAGATTACAGGCATACACCACTACACCCAGCCTAATGCTCACTTATGGGGCTGTAACCTGGGGTTTTTGAGTGACACCTTTTCCTAGTCCTGTCTCAGATTTTATCTCTGTGTTATCCCTCTAGCCCTAGGGGTTGTAATTAAAAATAAATAAGAAAAAATATTATAAAATAGAAACTATTTAGCTGGGCGTGATGATGCACTCCTGTAATCCCAGCACTCGGGAGGCTGAGGCAGGAGGATCGTTGTGAGTTTGAGGCCAGCCTGGGTTACAAAGTGAGCTCAAGGCCAGCCTGAACTGCATAACGAGACCCTGTCTCAAACAGACAAAAAAGATTATGTATAAATGAATGAATAAATAAAACACACAGGGAGAAGAACACCAGACTTAGAAGGAGTCGAATCACCTGTCTGCTGAACTTGAGGTTGAGGTCAGTTTCCTGAGTAACAGCGTCCATGCCTCGGTTTCCTCACCTGTAAATGAGAGCGGCAACACGTATCCAGCCCCTGGCCGGCCCGGTCTGCTGTGAGGAGCACACACGTCACGCGTGTGTCTTGGGCCTCGGCATTCTCCCTTCATCTGGCTTCACGTGGTCGCGGGGCATTTCAGGGATGAGGCCACGGAAGTGATTGTTGGGTCCCTGGCGCTGTGTCCTCTGGTCACGTGGGCGTGACATGGTCGAGGTCCCCAGAGCTGGCGCGGGGCTCCCTGTCCCGCCTGTCCCCGCTAATGGACACCATGTTTCCACTAGGCACTGGGTGCCCTCAGCAGCTACGAGGCCAGGCACGGGCTGTCACTGCCCGGGCCTCTCTGGCCTCAATTCTTTTGCTCAAGCGTCTTTGGTGTGTGGGGGATGTGACCTCACCGGCTGGGCACTCACAGGGCCACTCCCCACGTCCAGGTGGGAATTCGGGATGTCCCTGGCAGCCGGCGTGAGCGGTGAGTGCCGCCTTCCCTGGTGAGCCCGGCACCCAGGGCCACAGCGTGAGGACACCGTGTGTTCCCAAGGGCTGCAGGTCCCCCTAGGGCCAGCGCCAGGAAGGTGAGGGGAGCGGCATGTGCAGCTCTGTACCCATGCGGCTGCCACTTTGAACTGGTCAGAAGTTCACAGCCCACATGTTTAGAAATAACTGTGTCTAAAAATGTACTGAAAGCCAGGTGAGAAAGCAGACTCCTATAGTCCTGGCTACTGGGTAGGCTGAGGCAGGAGGGTTGCTTTAGCTCATGAGTTCAAGACCTTGTCTCTAAAAAGCAAGTAAGTAAATAAACACTGAAAAGGTCATTTGAGGAGGCTTGGTGACCCTAGAGGACAGGTACTGACTTGAGGGAGGGTCAGCCTCCCTCCTCTTTTCTGTTATTCTGGCTGTGTGGCTTTCTCCAAGCAGCCTTGTAAGTTTCAGTTCCCTCCTATTTATTTATTTATTTATTTATTTATTTATTTATTTATTTATTTATGTATTCATTTATTTAGCGAGAGGGTCTCCCTGTGTAGCCCAGGCTGGCCTTGAACTCATGGTGATCCTCCCGCCTCAGCCTCCCGAGTGCTGGGATTACAGGTGTGCACCACCATGCCCAGCTTTGAGTCTCTTCATTTTCAAAATGGAAAGAGTTATACTGAATGTAAGAGCTGTTCCGGGTGACGGGAACACGTGGGAAGGGCAGGAACCCCCGACGTGGAGCCTTGTATTGAAAAAGCATGGCACACAGTCGGTGCTACGGTCTAGCGTCGAGAGCTCTTGCCGGCACTCTCGCCTGTCCTGTGCACGGGTGGGGACAGACTTGGACCTGCTGTCCCTCAGCTCTGGGCACCATAACCGAGCCCCCTGGGAGGGCTGCCTTAGAAGGGAGGCGCAGAAATGTGGTAACAAAATACAAACGATGCGATTCATACTATGTGCCGGGCGACAGGCTACGAGTTCTGCGTGCACAGCCAACTCCACCCCAGCGCCTGCGGCCGCCGCCGCTCAGCTTTGCAGAGCACAGAGCTGGCTCTTGAAGCGCTTAGGCCCCTCGGCCAAGGTCACAAGGTGAGTAAGGAGACGCCCAGGAGCTTTTATGTGTCGGAGGCGCCTTCTCAGGCAGGAAAGAATACTGAGCTCGGTCCAAAGCCGCCGGCAGAGCGGGTGCAACGGCTGCCATGGTCACGCCGGGAGGTGGAAGGGGGCTGTTGGTTTGAGGGACACATGCGACAGTTTCCTTCCCTCCCTCGCACTGACCCCTCAGCAAATGCCCTATGGGGGGCCACGGTCCCCTCCTGTTACTCCACACCCGTCTCCAAAGCCGCCTTCTCTGGGTGCACGCTGGGTCACCCGCGCTCCTGCGCCCCTTGGGTCCCCTCCTTGGCTCACCCGTCCCCCTGGCGCCTCGCCAGCCCTGGCCCTGGCCACCCCGCTCACAGGCGCACAGTGGCCGTCCCGGAGCAAGTGCTCAGGCTGTGGAGCGGGGCCCTGCGCGCCAGGCCGCATTCCCAGAGTCGCAGCCCTCGGGGATGCGGGCCAGACGACCTGGCCCAGGAGCCGGCAGCGCCGAAGCCCGGGACGCGCCCCGAGCACCGCGAGGTGAGCAGGTGCCCGCACATGGGGCAGAGGAGGAGTGGGGCCTCGGGAGGGAAGAGCAGGCAGGACTAGAGGTTTAGGGAGCGGGACCTTCCGGAAAGTCCAGCTGCACTTCTAGAACATTCTGAAGGAGAGGCGGCCACCGCCCTAGCCACACTGAGACTCGGGAAGACGCTGAAGGACTTTCCGTACGTAGCTCTGGGCGTGGACGGAGGAAGCCAGGAGGGGCTGGGACACGCTCGGGACAGCAGGAGAGACACGGCGGGGCAGGAGGGGCCGAGACTCAGACCCTGAGAAAGCGGGAGCTGTTGTGGGGAGGAGGCTGGTGACAGCAGGCCGGACCACAACGCCGCAGTGCGTGGGGTGCGGGGCTGAAGAGTGGCCTCGCCCGGCCGGAAGCACCCCCTGAGCTCCCTGGTGGCCGCACGGTCAAGGAAGGAGAGGGCCTTCACGGAGCTGTCCTTGCGGGAGAAGTGGAGGACCCTGGCTTGTTCTGGGAGCCAGGCTCCCTGACCTTAGCACAAGGGAGCTGTTTCTTCCACAGGAAAAAGCTCTCATACAGACCCTGGGCCCGGCATTTCCTCCTCCCTCCCTCCCTGTCCCTTCCCCCTTCCCTTCCCTTTCCCCCTCTCCCTCCCTCCCTCTCTTTCTCTCCCTTTCTTCTCTTCAGCACTCACTGGTGATTAAACTCAGGGCCTTTGCACTAAGCTACATCACCCCCAGCCTTTTAGAAAAATGTATTTTATTTTAGTTTATTTTGAGAAAGGGTCTCACTAAGTTGCTGAAGTTGGGCTCCAACTTGTGATCCTCCTGCCTCAGCCTCCCAGAGTGCTAGAATTATGGGTGTGTACCTCCACGCCTGACTTTGGTGTGTTGTTTCTACTGTCCATTACCGTATTTTTGAAGTTCAGTTTGGTGGAAGTATTTCGGTATTTACCCTTCTTCTGGTATTATACTGATACTTTCTTTAAGTGGGGAAGAACGGAGGCCAGGCACAGTGGTGTCAGAAATGCTCTGCCCATCCTCCAAGGGTGCTGGCGCTGCAGAATTCGGGGTGCAGTGGGGAGTGGGGGTCATGAGGGACCTAAGCATGTGGGGGGGGGTCGAAGACCCCTTGGGAAAGATGATAAAGGATTTTCCTTTGAAAAGCAAAGGTGCACAAGCAGATTTAGCACTCACCATCTTGAAATCCAGGTCCCCGCTGAGGATCCAAGGGTTCCTAGTTCAGCACCTCTGGGGGAACCCACAGGCCCCACAACATCGGGAATAAGGGGATTTTCTTTTGGATTTTTCTTAGGATCAAGAGATATGAAGTTGTATTTCAGGTATTATGTTTATATCATAGGACTTGGGGAGGGAAGGAAAGTTATATTATTGGACTCCTTTTTATTTTTGTATTTTTTTGTTACAGGGTCTCACTACAGGTTGGCCTTCAACTCACTTTGTAGCCCAGGCTGGCCTTGAGCTCACAATCCCCCTGCCTCAGCCTCCTGAGGGCTGGGATTACAGGTGTGCCCACCATGCCTGGCCTACATTATTGGACTATTATTCCCCTCACCTCACACAAATATTCTATGGATGGGACAAGATATATAAACTGTGGAATATTGCTCAGCAGGTAAAAAGGAAAGAATCTGAGACACATGCTGCAGTATGGATGAGCCTTAAGGACATTGTGCTAAGTGAGATAAGCCCTACTCAGCAGGAAAGACACTGCGTGATTCATAGAGACAGTAGAATGGTGGTTGTCAGGGCCTTCAGTAATAATGGGTAGAGAATTTCAGTTCTTCTTTTTTTTTTTTTTTGATACCAGGAATCGAACTCACAACCTCCTGCTTTCCAGGCAGGTGTTATGCCACTGAGCCAAACCCCCACCCCCAAGAATGTCAGTTTTGAAAAAGTTGTAGACATTGAGCAACTATGTAAACACACGGAGTGAGTGAAAAACATTGTGTACATTTACATTTAAAAATTTATTCCAGCCGGGCATGGTCTCATACTCTAACTACATGAAGATCATGATACACTGTACTGATTGTTATTCTCTTGCTATTTTGTTCAGAGATTTTGTTTTATCCTTTCACAAAGTAAAGATGTGCTCTCCCTCACTTCCAGCACACTGGCCCAGCAGTTTGGCTGCTTTGGAGCAGCTCTGGAAGTGCTCTTTCCTGAGTGTCTTTAGGAGGTGTGACCAAAACCGTGGTGAATGCTGCCGCCGAGCGCCCGTCCACAGAAAGGCAGCGTCGTAAAAACATGACACCGTGTCCTCACCCACCTTCCTCACCCGATCTGGCGGCGTGAGACTGCAGGCTGCTCCCCAGGGTCAAAATGACCGCGACACGTAGGCGTTTTCGGCTGACTCAGGACATCCAGGTGGTCACCACAGCACAAATAAAGCCCCCCAGGAAAGAGGATGCGGGGAGCGCCGCCACCCCCTTTGCCCTGGTTCTGCGGGCTCTCGGGCTGGGGCTGAGCGTGTCCCTCCTCGGCCCTTGGTCTTGCTCCCCATGTATTTTCCTCTAGGAAGGCAGCTGTGACCGTCCTTCAGGGCTCTACACGGTGCAAAGGGAAACCTCGGGCTTGCCTGTGATTCACCGTGCAGGAACTCTTCCTTTGGTGGAACTCATCCTTTTTATTACAGGAAGTAAATACGTGTTGCTAAGCTACTCTGTCCGGCAAAAAGAAATCACACAGTGGATTCCATTGTCCTCTTCGTGCTGTCGGAGAGTTGATTCCTCGATGCTAATCCGGACCTTTTGTTCTTGGCCTCCTTCAGCTGAGGTCAGCTAGGGTTTGGTCATGGTGTGCTTGGTGTAAACAGAAGAAAAGGCCTGACTCATAATTTCCCACGAGAAAACGGTAGGCTTCCTTAAACTGTCTCAAAGGAATTGGAAAGCATTTATTGGTTCACAGTTTCAGGTCTACATCTATCTATTTAGTTTTCTATCTGCGGTCCAAAAACCTGGCAAACATTGGATTGAATCTTGGTGTTGTGCAGGAAGCGAATACAGGTTGCACAAGTCACTTTCAAGAGCTGCAGGTGCACGGTGGCATACGCTTGTTCATCCCAGCAATCTGGAGGCTGAGGCGGGAGAATTACTGTGAGTCAAGGCCAGCTGGGCTACCTGGTGAGTTCCAAGCCAGTGTGAATTACATACCGAGATCCTGTCTAAAAAAAAAGAAACCAAAAACTTGTGACAGCGTCTTTTATTCTCCACCTCTGAGAAGAATAAACTAGGTAGGGACTGTTTTAAGCCAAAGCTGGAAAGCTCAGGCCAGAGGAGAGGAGGAGCATGGGGCAGGCGTGCTGTTTCCCCAGAGGGAGCTCAGAGTGTTGAGTGACGTCATTGCCCGCATCAGACACCCCGTACCCGGGCGGTAGGAGGGTCCACGGGAGCGTCCCGTCCGCACAGCCTGTGGACACAAAGTCAGTCTGCACACATGTGTGAGGAAGAAGACCCCAGAACGGAGCCAGCGGTGAGGTCGCCCACAATTCAGGGTCCTCAGGAAGGGGGGCGGGCGCTGCAGTGGCTGTTCCACCCTGGCTGGCTGGGTGTGAGGGCGCCTGCCCAGGCCAGCACAGCAGCTCGAGTTGGCGGAGCAGGGCGGTTCCCACCTGCAGGTTGTTGCCTTCTTCTCATGTGTGAGTGAGAGCTGGCTGTGCGGAGCCCCGGGAGGTGGTGTGTCTGTCCCCTGTGTGCAGCACGGTGACAGAGACGGGCTTGCCCGGTCCACTGGGGCCATCGCGATGAGTGAGAAAAAAATTGCTTTATTTTAAAATTTTATTCTTTGTCTTTTTGAGACAGGGTCTCGCTATGCAGTTCAGGCTGGCCTTGAGCTCACTTCGTAGCCCAGGCTGGTCTCGAACTTGCAACAATCCTCCTGCCTCAGCCTCCCAAGTGCTGGGATTACAGGCGTGCACCACCATGCCCAGTGATCAAAAAATCGGTTTAATATGTGCTCCAACCTGCAACTTGCAAAGGGGTACGGGCTTCTGATGACATGAACCCTCCAGACTACCTCTAACGTCATATTCTTTCACCTCCCGACCTGGACTCTCACGGCACTGGCCACGGTCAGGAGCCTGAGCTCTGGGTCAAGCGTCAGATTCCAAATCCCAGTTCCACCATCAACTGACAAAGACCGTCCAAGGCCTCGGCTTCCTCCGACCTCGCAGAGCCCTCACCTGAGCGGGAGCTGTGTGGTCGCCGTGGCCATCCGCAGCACGCAGCACCTGCCCTGACTAAGTAGCGCAATCGGTGTTTACCGTGATCATTCAGGAAGCCAAAGCCTCTCAGGGCCCTGGCTCCGCCCCACTGGTTTGTGGGAAGAACAAAGGACTGGTTTTGTGCTCTGGATCCAAAGCTGTGAAAAAGTTTTGGCAACATATTTGTTTTCTATTCTTTCATCTGGTGAGTTTTACACACCTAACTTCTACACTGTTGAGATATACATGCTGAGCATGTGACTTTGGCTTCAACGCATGTGGGGAGTGTTTGTGGAGTGAATACGTGCTGTGGGTCAGATCGGGTGGTGATGGCACAGAAGCACAACCCAGTCCCTGCACAGTGACGAGGCAGATACAGACCGCTGGGGGCCGGGCAGCATGGACAGTGGGGCTGGGGCAGCGCCTGGGAGAACCCGGGTACAGAGAAAGTGAATAAGATTGGGGGACGCTTCTGCTGTGGAAAGCCATGGGCAAGAATAGCGAGGTGCACTGGGCAACTCAGAGAAAGCCCGGTCCCCAGTATGGACCGAAATCTGGGAGCGGGGGACAGAGGTGGGGAGGGCTGCTGACTGTGGAGTCCCCCGCATGCGCCACTGGGGCCTCCACCTGCAGCCCTGAGGCTGGGAGCTGTTGATGGATCCGTGTCCATGCTGGGGACGGATAATCCCGCGTGCAGGGCGGCTGGGGGTGAGGACATGGGCAGGGGTTTATACGGAGACCTTCGGCCCCCTGGGGAAAGGTGAGGCAGGGAGGCCGAGAAGAGGCTGCAGGTGACCCCCGGACTTGGAGCTGCTGGGGTGTGCAGCGGGACCGTGCAGAGGGCTGACCCCCAGGAACCCAGGTCAGGCGACCAGGGGACAGCGGTGCCTCCCACCGAGGTTATTTTTACACCACAAGGGGAAGAACTGGTTGTGTGGGTGGAAGACGATTTGCTCTGTTAAAATTTTTTTTTAGTTGTAAATACAGAATTTGTAATCTAGGGAGATAAGGATTCGAATGTGCTTTTCTTTCACCGCATCTGGAATCCGGTAATCCAAGAAATGAGCGCAAGAGCTGAATCCCCGGAGCGTGTGTGAACAGAAGTCCACAACCCCGGGGTCCTGGCCGGGGCCAAGAGAAGTGGAGCCCGAGCTGCCCTCCGTGCTTCCAACAGGGAGAGAGAGCTTTAAAATTTTGAGAAAGGGGGAGACAAGACACAGGAAGAAAGCTCACATAATAACACTCATAAAATAATTAGAAGTCAGTTTATGTCTTTTTCTGGACATTTAGCTAATTGCATTTCAATAGCTTTTCCAATGTCCTTGGATGGAGATGCTAGAATAAGGTAGAAGAGCAAACAATGTGGCCAGGAGGGGAAGGCGGGGCAAAGGGACCTGGGCGACCCCCGGGCTGGTCGCTCCCTGGCTTCCGTCAGAAAGAAGCTTGAGAAGGTGAGACCAGAAGAAGTAAAGGCCCATCTGGGGACATGCCACCAGCTGGTGAGTCTGGGGACGTCCATCCCGCAGCCTCCTGTGGGCTCAGTAGCAGAAAGGGCCTGCGTGCTTTCTGAGCTCCAGCTCCGGTAGAGCTCTTCGTCTTGCTTTGGGGCCCTGGATAGCATGAGAAGGGTTTCTGCCCCGAATGCACTGAAGTGGGAGAGGAGAAGCTGCAGCCATCCTCCTGCGCTCAGATGCCACTCCAGCACACAAAGGGCTCCTTAGAGCTGCACTTGACAGCGCGCCCAGCAGATGCCTGATGTCAGCGGGAGAGGGCCGTGGGTGGGTGTCCCTCGGCTGACTTCCTCTCCTCTCCCTGCCAGGGCTTCCTCGTCCAAACCTGTAATCCCCGCCCCGGCAATTCCAGGCCTGGGTGTTTCTTAAGCAAATAGAGCAACTCACACCAGAGTTAGGGGTTCCACCTCTCAGCAGTTGTATCCCAGGGCAGGCGCTCATGAAGTCTGTGACTCAGTCTCACCAACGTCTTCTAGGCCTTTGATGTCCTCCTCCTCCAACACTTGCGTCTCCGAGTAACTGCGCCTCTGTGTACCAGTAACACCTGTTGCACGCTCTCCTGTTTCCTAGTGATCTCAGTGGGAAGGGTGGCACGTAGGGACCGTCTTACTCTCCGCCGTCTCCCGGGCTGTGTCTTACCGCTCAACCACACGGGAAGCTTTTGGTGACTGGGAAGGAAGGTGCCCACCGCCTCCCTGGGTAAGTGCGGTTTCCTCTTCCTCTTCGCTGTCCCCGAATCTGAGTCTGGAAACTGTCAGGCCGGAAACTGTTCACCAAGTGCCATGGATTGGGGTGCAGTGCACACACTGTGGACGTCTCCAAGGTGAAAAAGAAAACGCACATAGCCAAGCACTGAACACAGGGTTTCTACGCAAAGCCAAGCCAGTGCCCACCCCCCGAAGCACAAAGCCTGGCAGGAGGGATTCCTGCTAGGCACCTGCCATGCACTGGGCACTGTTCTACATTTTGCCCAGGCGTCATTCTGGGCAGAACTGATGCCCATGACAGTCCCTCGCTCATTGCAGAGGAGGGCACTGCTCACAGAAGGGTTAAATGATCTGCCCAAGTTTGGAACTGGATTTCACCCGTAGGAGTTGGACTCTGGAACACAAGATGATCTTGTTCCTTGTGGGCCATTTAAGTCTGTTTGTATCCCTAAGCTCATTCTCCTCAGCTTTCTTCTGGAAGTGTTATTGTTTTATTGTACATTTGGATCTACACCACCAAGGATTACCGGTATATGCCACCACACCTGGATCTACACCCCCAGGAATAGGTTTTCGTGTCGACGTGAGGTCAAAATGAACTCTTCCCTCTTGGGTCCCCAACTGACGGTGCGTCCTTTATTGAAAGCAGCCACGTCTCCTACTGTGCTGCAGTGTCACCTTTGCCGTAAGGCAGCTGAGCCTGTACTGCTTGTCAGGTACTGGAGTCTAGATCCCACTCTACTGCTGAGCTTATCTTCGGGCCAAGAGTGCGTTGTCTGAATTACTATAGCTGATAATACAAATATAATATTATAGGTGTAGTATGTCTTGATATCTACAAGTATAAATCTTATTTTCAAGATTGCCTTGACCATTTTTGGTCCATGTATATCCACAAAAATTTTAGGATTATTATGCCAGTTTACACACATGCACACATTCATGCTGGGGTTTTGGGGGGACTGAATTGCATCTACAGATAAATTTGGGAAGAATTGATACCTTAACTATATTGGGTCCATGAATATGGTGTACCTCCTCTGTTTTAAAAAATTTAATTCTCACAATAATCTCATGCAATTTTTTGTATAGATGTGTAATTCAATTTGTTAGGTTTATTTTAGGTATTTGATTTTTAAAAATGAGATTGTAAATGTTATCTTACAAAACTTTCATTTTCTCATTGTTGATTATAGTATATAGGATTTAATGCATTGACCTTGTAAGTATAGCCTTGCTTTCCTGTATTAATTGTAACTGTAAAGTGTTTTAGATTTTTTTTTCTAGTATTACAATGTTTATTGATAGATGCAAGGACAGTAGTGCCTCAGTTTCCAAACTTGTTCTATGATTCTGGGGAAGACAGGAAGACAGCTGCATTTGTGTTTGTGTGGGGAAGAGAGCTGTGCTCGTTTTTGTTACCTGATTTTGAGTTTTTGAGTGGAAGCAAAAATTGTGCTGAAATGAATTGTTTGCAAACAGAAGCATTTGTGAACTGAGGTGTTACTATATCATGAACATGACAAGGCAAATTAACTGGACGTAACTTCAATACTACAATAAGTGGTTGCCGGTGTGGTGGCGCACACCTGTAATCCCAGCACTCAGGAGGCTGAGGCAGGAGGATCATTGTGAGTTTGAGGCCAGCCTGGGCTACAAAGTGAGCTCAACGCCAGCCTGAACTGCATAGTGAGACCCTGTCTCAAAAAGACAGAAAAACAAAGCAAAACAAAACAAAACAATGAGTGGGAACAATTTAAATCTCACCATTTGTTTCACACCCCAAAAACTACTTCAAGGGCATGAATGACCTCTTAAAACTCATCAGTTTTGTGCAAGTAAATCAAATTTCTTTGAGAAATACTTGTGCGCTTGGCCAGGGTCACAGATGTTAAAATCCAGCACCGAATGCTCTTTAGTAGCGGCAGAAATACAGGCAATATGTACTGTTTTATGGCAATGACCATCAAGCTGAGTTAAAAATTTTCCTGTAACAACCTAGTAGATAATCAACAGTTGCAACTACATACATATTGCAGAGAAAAGCATATTCCTTCAGTACCCTAAGTTGCTATTCAGTTTTCTAACTTAAAACAGCTACTGACAGCTGGCAGTAAAGATGAAGAACTTGTGATGCTGCTAATACACTATCTCAGTGTCTGGGATGTAGCTTAGGGGTAGAGCACTTGCCCAGAGTGCACAGGGCCCTGTGTTCAATCCCCAGCATGCTCGTGCGCATGCACACACACACATACACACACACGATTTAAGTATTAGAAGTACTCCTGAAATATTTGACAGTAGACTATCACACTAGAAACAGGGCCAGTGCAGAAGGGGCCACAAAGCGAGGTGCTTGTGCTTCTGATGTGGAAACCTCACAGCGCAGTGAATGTCCGCAGGGCTCAGGTCCAAGGCAGTCACATCCCAGGACAGGGCGTCCTGCGGAGTCAAGGCTGGTTCTTTTGTCAGCTTTGTCTCTGATTCTTCTGCAGGCTTTGGCCAGGTGAGCTGCTGTCCCACTTGGAACAAAGCCTTGCCGTTCCCCAGAAGCTCTTGGCTTTGATCTTTCCCACCCGAGCAAGCTTCTGCACTCATTTCCCTGTCATAGAAGTGAGAGAAGAGCGGAACCTTCTGCCTTTGGGAAGCCGCTGAGCCGTGTGTCCTGCAGTCATGAGGAACTGTCGTGCAGGTCCCCGCACATGAGGGACTTTCTGTGCTGCTGGCACCGCTGAAAGAAGCGCTTGAGCCTCCTGCTCTTCCTTTGAAGGGCACCGGAAGGAAGGATTTGCTTCATTACCGGGTGTGTTTGCTCCACTAGAAACACCCAACAAGAAGCTGCCCACCAAGATGCCCCCCAATCCTTTCTCCACACAAGGTTTGGGAGAGATGTTATCTCTAAGCCATTCATTTGTGGTTTCGGGGGGTGGACCCAACTGTATGAACTATATCCCAACTGCTCCTTCCTCAATTTGAGAAGCAAGCTCAATAAACCCTCTCTCCTTTCAAAATCTCCAACATGTGGTCTTTATTCTGATAAATTTCTGGGGGCATTTTTCTGGGTCTTTTTGAGACAGGGTCTCGCTATGCAGTTCAGGCTGGCCTTGAGCTCACTTTGTAGCCCAGGCTCGTCTTGAACTCGCAAGGATCCTCCTGCCTCAGCCTCCTGAGTCCTGGTATTACAGGCATGCACCACCACGCGTGGCCCATTTTCTGCATATTGACCTTGCTTTGTTGAAAAAGTTGTGTAAACCATTCTTGATCTTGTTGTTTTGCTGGTTGCTGAAGACAAAGAAGAGAGGAAGTGGGGGCCACTTGCAGGGGTTGAAGCGTGGATTTCTTATGCACACAGTCATGATGTCGATAAACAGTGACACTTTTATTTCCTTTTTCCCATTTCCTATGACTTTGATTTCTTTTCCTTGAATTAGAGGTATTCCAGAATACTATTGACAGTTGGCATTCCCACGTTGGGGGTGAAACCTTGAACATTTTGCTATTTAACATAGAATTTGCAGTAGTTGTTGTTTTTAAAAGATACTCTCAAGACGGTGAGGGTAGCTCAGTGGTAGAGCTCTTGTACAGCATGTGTGAGGCCCTGGGTTTGATCCCCAGTATCACAAAAATAAACCAATAAATAAATAAATAGCTACTCTAGTTGAGGAAGCTCCCCTCTGTTCAGATAGTAAGAATCACAAAAGAAAACCACAAATGGGTGTTGAATTATTTATTTAATAATGCAGTGCAGTGATTAAATCCAGGGCATTTCGGGCAAATGCTCTACTGCTGAGCTACACCCCAAATCCTGAGGGTTGAATTCTGTGAAGTAATTTGTCTTCTTTTTTCTGTTATTATATGTACTTATAATTGAATATGAAATGAACCGCATTGGTAACTTTTTTTCCTGAGACAGGGTCTTACTATGTAGTTCAGGCTGCCTTCAACTTGCTATGTATATAGCCCAGCCTGGCCTCAAACTCCCAGCAATCCTTCTGCCTCAGCCTCCTGAGTGCTGGCATTACAGCCTGGCTCACACTGATGGATTTTTTTTATGTAATTTTTTTTTATGGTGATAAAATACACCTCACATAGAAGATGACCATGTAACTGTTTTTAGATGTGCAACTGAGGGGCATTAAGCACATTCTCATTGTTGGGCACCTGGCACCATTACCCATTTCCAGAGTGTTCCATCGTCTCAAACAGAAATTTTATACTCCTTAAGCAATATGTCCCTGTGCCCCTCTTTCCTCAGCCCTTGGTCTCCTGCAGTGTATGTTCTGACTCTGTGAAGTTAACTGTTCTAAGTATCTTACATATGTACAGTCATGCAACAATTATCTTGTGCTCAGCTTATTTCATTTTAGCATCGTGTCCTCAAGGTGCATGCATATTGTGTCAGGACTTCATTCTTTTCTGAGCTGTGTAATACCCCATTGTGTGTGCCGGCTGCATTTTGTTTATCCATCCCTTTATTGATGGGCATTTGAGTTGTTTTTTTTTTCCCTATCTTAATGACTTCTGTTGAACCTGATCATCTCTTTAAAGTCTTAATCTTGAAATATGGTTACATTCTGAGGTCCATGGGGTTGAGCTCCAACCTATGAATTCTATGGGGACACAGTTTGGCTCATGGTGCCCGTCACGGCTGATGCAACCGTCCCTCCCGCTGTTGGGATCAGACACCCTGGGGTCATCCCTGACTCTGCGCTTTCCCTTCATAACCCACAGCATGAACAGATCTGCTTGGCCTTTCTTAAAAAATGATTTACAACCAAAGATTATAACCTCTCCCACCTTCAAAACCACCACTGAGGCCCATCACTGCACCGTACTGTTACAGTACCCTGCTCCCCCTTCCTTCCTTCCTTCCCTTCTCTCCTTTTGAAGGTCTCACAGTGTGGTTTAGGGTGGTTTTGAATCCTGGAGCTCAAGCGATCCTTCCGCCTCAGCTTCCTAAATACTGGGCTTATAGGCATATTACCCTATGCCCAGTTACATTTACATCCTATTTCATCAACTTATACTTTCATTTTATTTTTGTTACTTTTGAATTTAGTTTACTGTTCCTGTACTAATTTCCTGGGACAGTTAATTGATTTTCAATCTTTTTCTTTTAATCTTTTAATCTTTTTCCTTTTTCTTTTAATCTTTCTTTTCTTTTAATCTTTTTCCTTTAGCTATAATTTTAACTGCTTTTCACAAGTTTTTTTTAACTTTAAAAATTAGACTAAATTAAACTTAATTTTTGTGGTGCTGGGGGTCGAACCCAGGGTCTTGTACATACAAGATAAGAGTGCTACCACTGAGCCACATCCACAGCCTCTGCATTCCACAAGTTAATGTTGTATTTTCATTATAACAGAGTAAATAATATTTTCTATTTTTTTTATTATGCTACTTTTTGACACAAGTTGGCTTTTTAAAATATTGATTTATTTTTAAGGGCAAATTGCTTAATTTATAAACATTTCATCATTTCAGTGTGGTCAGCAAATATACTCAGAATAATCTGAATAATTTGAAATTTGTTGGAAATTTATTTATAGACAGCATAAGGTCAATTTTTGCTCATGTGCTATTGGAATGAATGAATTCTCTTTTGTTGTTTGGTGGAGTATTCTACATTGTCAAAGAAGTCAAATTTTTATATAAATAAATCAAATTTTACTCTTCTTTCCTGTATCCCTACTGATTAATTTTTTTTTCATAGGCTAAAATTTTTTTGCTCAAATCTCTCCATATAGGGCTGGGATAGTGGTACAGCATTTGTCTGGCATGCAGGAGGTCCTGGGTTCAGTCCCCAGTACCACAAAATAAAGCAAAGCAAAATAAAAACAAACCCTAAAACCACCAACAGCATTGATAAAAAAAGCCACAGCCTCTCCCCTCCACGTGGGTATTTCTTCTTTCAGTTCTTTAGTTTTTAATTCTACATTATCTGGTGTATATTTCTTTAAAATTATTGTATTTTCCTAAAGATTCATATTTTTACTATTATGATTATCCCTTTTATCTTTAGTAATGTTACTTGCCTGTAAGTTCACTTTGCTTGATATTAATACAGATATAAAACTTTTTGTTAGTATTTGCATGGCTTAGTTTTTTCTGTCTTTCAATTTCTCTGTGTCCCTATTTGGGAGCATATATCTGGTAAGCTGCATAGCTGCTTAGGTAGCCACTCTGTTTGTTTATTACTTATTATTTTGGTGCTGGGGATTGAACCCAGGGCCTTGCCCCTGTTGTGCATGCTCTGTAGCACTGACCTACACTCTCAGCCCCTCTTCTGTTTATTGCTAATGTATCTGCTGAGATACTTGGGCTTATAGCTATATTCAATATTTATTTTCTTCATGTTCCCCTGTTACATGGTCCCTTTCCCTACTTTTCACTTTAAGTATTTTTAAATTTCATTTTCCTTTGTAACCTACTTGTGATATATTCTTTCCCTCCTCTTTTAGTCAATACTTTAGAGATTATGATACCATTCCTTGACTGACGTGTGTAGACTGTAGTCCATACTTCTAGCACTTCCTAAATAATGCTCCCTTGACAGCCAAGTCTGACTCTCTTCCTCTGTCCGGTTTTGGTTTGCATTTTAGCCCTGTGCACATTTCCAACCCTAAAACTTTCTTGCTGCTTGATACAGTCAAAATTATGTGACATATTTATCCTTTCCATTCCTGAAGTTTTGTATTTTCACCTGGTGTTATTTTCCTTATGCAAGTATGTTCATGAATAGTTCCTTTATTTATTTATTTTTCTTTTTTTGTTTTTGGCACTGGGAATCAAACTCAGGACCTTGTGCTTGCCAGGCAGGCGCTGTGCTGCTCAGCTACATCACCGGCCCGATTATTATTTCCTTTAATGGAAATAATGGGAAATGAATTATCTATTTCTATTTGTTTGAAATGTCTTTAATTTAGCTTCATTTTAAAGTAAATTTTCACTAGGTATAGATTAGCATTTATTTTATTTCAGCATTTTAACGATACCATATCATTCCTTTAGTTTTTTATTGTCATTGTTGTTTATTTGTTTTTGTTGAGGGGCATCCAGTTTCTATTAAGAAACAATCTCTCGGTCTTTTGCTTTTGTTTCCCTTCTGTTTTTTGTTTTTTTTTGGTTTTTCTCTGGTACCGGGAACCGAACTCACGACCTTGTACTTGCCAGGCAGGCGCTTTTGCCGCTGAGCTAAATCCCCAGCCCCATTTTTGTTTCCCTTCTGAAAGCACTGTGTGTGTTTCCTCTGGGTGTTTTTATGGTTTTCTCTCTTCCTGGCGGTTTTATGCTAATGTACTAAAGTGCGGCTTGCTGTGTGTTTCTTCTACTTAGGGTTCCAAACATTTACAATTTTTCCTTGGTGGCTTTTGTAGGTTTTTGAAATATTCACGTTATTATCCTCTCAAGTGTTGCTTCTGCTCCATTTTGTGTTGTCTCTTGCTAGCTTTCTGTCACTGAGATA
>NW_004955402.1:10731269-10734168 GCF_000276665.1 Chinchilla lanigera
AGGTCACAGTTTCAGAGGCTTCAGCCCATGGTCTCCGGGCCTGTTGCTTTCGGGCCATGGTGAAGCCAAAATCATGCAAAGGAGCAAATCACCTAATTACTGTTTCTTTTTTTTAATCATTTAACAGATCCCTTTGAGCTTCGAGTTATCCACAAATTTGACAATTTCAAGGTTTAAAAAGGACATTGCCACACGTACCAGGCAGAGTTACGTGGCGGGCCATCACAGGCTCAACCAGTTGTGATCATATCCACCTGGGCTGCAACCTAAGTGGCATATTTTTAAATTGATCACAATTGCATTTGTTTCCTGGTGAATATACCTGATGATTTGGCGTGGTGGGGTGTGACCCTGGGGAGCCCTGCTGGTTTCTTGTGATCACGACATTCTTTTCTAGGTGGTTCACAAACCATGGCTAACAATCTATCCTAGAGTTTTGCGAAGGATTGACATCAAGAATTTTCTTTGACCAGACTCTAAGCTTTCTCAAATTTCACAATCAAAAGCTATTTTCCAGTCTTCTGGCAACTCTTTGTTCTTCATGCCTTCCCCCTCCAAAATAGCCAACAGTGCTTGCCTAATGACATGGCAAGTCTTGCAGGACTCTGGGTCACGCCCTGTCTGGGATGGAAGGTGTGATCTCACTGGGAGTGTGATGCAGTGGAAAGAGAAACGTACCTTGTGCTAGGCACCTACCTTCCTGTCCTGGTGCACCCTGTGGCAGCTGAGAGACCTGTAGCGCATGGCTTTATCCCTGTGGCTGTTTCCTTGTCTGTAGGTGAGGATGAAATTTCAGTGGGCTTGGAAGGATTAAATGACTCAGTGGCCATCCACAGTAACACAAGCTCTAAAATCTAAATGTTCCTTAATGCCTTTGCCACCTTGGATTTTGATTTATTCCATACATTTAAAATACCCGTTAGAATGCGGAAGCAATTCTTTTTGCTGGAGAAGACGGTTAAGAACTCTTTGTGAGCCAGGTGTGGTGGCACCTCTAGTGATCCCAGGACTCAGGAGGCTGAGGCAGGAGGATTGCTGTGAGTTTGAGGCCAGCCTGGGCTACATAGCAAATTCAAGACCAATCTGAACTGCATAGTGAGACCCTGTGGCAAAAAGAGAACTCTTTGGGGATACCAAATAGTATAAAGTATGGAGGTGGCACTTGGGTGGGGTAGCTCAGGAAGCTCGTTCTGTAATGTGGAGAAAGTCTTCCAATTACTCTGGGTTTTGCTGATGTCTGTAAAGGAGGAGGAAGGATGGAGTGAATTCTCAGTTCTAGCTCTAAGTTCTGTATTCTGTGACTCTGACTGTGCCTGCCTTGAAGGTTCTTACGTAACCTTCTTCCTGTGGAAGAGCTAATTCTTGATCCACTTTGGGAATAAATCTCAGAGATGACAAAACCACAAGCAGAATCCTTGCCACAAAAAAAAAAAAGATGTGTCTGAGCTGAACCGCTGTCATCAGTACGCTGACATGGAGTGTTAGCCCAAATGAAGCCAAATTAGGACAACAAACCCGCTGTCCCCCGCCCAATTATTCACCGTTTCAGATCACCCAGAATGTGACTGTCTCTAGCCCAGTGATTGAGGATTGATGGCATAATAATTCTGTGTCAGCATATAGAGACGTTATGGAAATCATGGAAATAATTATGTAGCACTTTCCAAGTGAAAGTATTTTTTTGATAAATGAGAATGGATTTCAGATGTAAAATACAGCAATTCCTCTTTGCCCTGGAATGATGAAAGAAGCCTCCAGATCTACACAGGAAGTAGCTATTCATCAGTTGTGATTAATTTGTGGAAAAAATCACATTCCTGTCTCTAAAATGTTAATAATAACAATTATGCTTTTCTTGTGCTTATTCTCTACTCTGGGGACGTTTACCAGAACCTACAGAAAGTGTTTTACAATCTGGGAGTAATTAAATAGACATCTCTGCTCATCTTTCCAGGGTAGATTTTTATCTGATAAATTCCATTCATTCATTTACATGATATGCACACCATCTTAGTCCGTCTTGCGTTGCTGTCACAGAATCCCTGACACTGGATGGCATGGAAGGAAAAGAGTTTTGTTGGGATCAAAGTTCTGGTGGCTGAAAAGTCCAGACAGCCCAGAGCTGGCATCTGTGAGGGGCCTGGCTGTGGAGGGCGGAGGACGGAGTAGTGTGTGCAAGTCAAGCGCATAAGGTGGCCGCACTTTATAACCATCCACTCTCATGGTAACTAAGCCAGGTGCAAAGGGAATGGCACTGAACCCCTCCCGACAGTGGTCCTGACCCAGTCGTCTCCCTTAGGCCTCCCCTATTACAAGTCCTGCCACCTTTGTAAGCTGAGCCATGGAGGAGTTAACCACCACACGGGTTGTGTGTATGGTGAGCATACCACAGTGTGTACACGCACCAAATGCAGGAGCATCCTAAGCCCAGGTTGGTCTGTGAAGCTAAAGGGTACAAAGCATGTTTTCCACAGCCAACGGGTGCCTTTTTTTATGGTCCTGGAGATTGAACCTGGGGTCTCAAGCCTACAGGGCAGGCGCTCAGCCACTGAGCTAAATCCGCAGCCCGTTTTTTTTTTTTTTAATTTTGAAATGGTGTAGCCTAGCCTGGTCTTGAACTTGTGATCCTCCTCCTTCGACCTCCCAGGTAGCTGGGATCACAGGCAGGCGCCACTGCATCTGGCCAATTACTACGTAGGACTCCTATCTTACCTGACCTCTCTGCAGCACTGGAGAAGCATCCTGAAATGATTTTCCCCTGGAAAACACACTGTTTCTCCCTTTCTTCTAAGGCCAGTATTTTCATTTCCTTCTGATGGATCCTTTTCCTCTATGATCCACTTAGCCTGAGTGCTGATGTTCCGCATGGCTGGACCCAATCCCCTCCCCTCCCCTCCCC
>NW_004955402.1:10734268-10735431 GCF_000276665.1 Chinchilla lanigera
AGGTCACAGTTTCAGAGGCTTCAGCCCATGGTCTCCGGGCCTGTTGCTTTCGGGCCATGGTGAAGCCAAAATCATGCAAAGGAGCAAATCACCTAGCAACGCTACTCACCTCCGGACGGCTGGGAAGCAAAGAAATGAAGGGGCCAGGATCCCAGCATCCCATACCAGGCCACGCCCCCAGTGATCTCACTTCCGGCCAGAGGCCCCACTTCCTGAAGGCTCTGCCCCATCCCAGTAGCACCACAGCCTGGGATCCACACCTTCCTCACACATGCATTGCGGGGATACTCAAGATCAAACTACAGCATCTCCCCTTTGGGGTCTCTGGTTACAGTGATCCTATATCTTTCTGAGGTTCTAATTAGATGAATATTGGACCTTTTCCCAAGTCTTGAACATTTCTATGCTCTCTTTAAAAAAATCTACTCCTTTTTTGTTTCTGTATTTCTCCCAACACCTTCACCAGATCACTAACTGGCTTGCTGATGAGGCCTCTCCATTGATCGGATGTCTGTCAGACATTTCCGAGTCCACAGAATCATCTCACCCTCCCTCAAGTGTCTGTTCCAAGCATGTAAGTGTAGTCCTCCATGGAGAAAGCACCAGAAGTCTGGAACTCTAACTCAAGATTGATCATAGCAAGTGACACTAGCAGTTGGCTTGCAGTTGATTACCTCATGTGTGATACCGTACATACTCATTTGTGGGCTGGGATCTTGAGGCTTGACAAGCACAGTACTCAAAGTCACTTGGTTCCCAAGTGAGGGACCTGGCTATGACTCTGGCCTGTCTGATGGTGAAGCTTAACCTTCCAGCCACCATAACATAGAGCATGTGCTCTACGTGTAATTAGATTTATGCTGAACTAGTGGGCAGCTTAACTTCAGTCCCTTCTCATGTGAAGTTTGACCAAGTCGTACTTCTCCATTGTGCGATTCTATTTTATCATCTGCTAGTAAACTTACATACCCACTTACACACGTATCTGTCACCTGCTATCTCTTTATTTTTACTGGTGTATAACATATTTTTCTCTATTAAATATAAAACAACATTTAACCATCATTTCAGTGTGTCACTGAAATATTCACGTTATTATCCTCTCAAGTGTTGCTTCTGCTCCATTTTGTGTTGTCTCTTGCTAGCTTTCTGTCACTGAGATA
>NW_004955402.1:10738486-10796651 GCF_000276665.1 Chinchilla lanigera
CTGTAATTCAGGTTGGTCTTACTGGTCTTAAACTCTTATGTAGCCCAGGCTGGCCTTGAACTCACAGCAATCTTCCTGCCTCAGCCTCCTGAGTGCTGGGATTACAGGCGGGCACCACTGTGCTGGGCGGGTCTCACATTTGTCTTCAGCTTTGCACTTTTCTCTGAGTCCTGGATCTAAGCATGATGCTGCCCCCTCAGTGTAACAGACACTCCCAAACTAGCCCGGCTCTGCTTTCCTCCCAGGTGTGCTCCTTCTGCAGGCTCCTCTTCCTGGGCGGTGACCAGTGTGTCTCCCGGGCCTGTGTGTGCAGGGCCAGCTCCAGCCTCTCCGAGCTCCGGTTCAAAGGTCCTTGGTGTGCAGCGCCTGTCTTGGTTCCCGTCCTTTCCCCCATTGCTCTGCTCGTCACAGTCTCAGAGGGGTCCTCGCCTCCAAGGTGAGGATAAGGAGGGGGTGGGGGAGGGGAGAGGAGCAAAGAAACAACCAGTGGTGCTGCCCGAAGGGCCTCGGTGTGTCCCAGGGCTTGGCCAGGGACAAGGCTTGGAGGTTGTCACACTGTCAGGGACATTTCCGAAGGGAGTGTCCTCAGTGCTCCGTGTGTCCCAGGCTCCGTGGAGCTGTGTGACCGGGACGGGTGCCCCAGCAAGGTGGCCAGGCGTAGAGGAAGGACAGCAGCGCGGACCTGCCCGCCCGACTGAGAGCCGCAGTGCTGCCCCGAGACCTCTGGCAGAGGCCCTGGAAGGAGCCGGGTTCTCCAGGGAAAAAGTAATAAGATGGAAATTATATGTCGAATAAAAAAATCTGAAACAAAACAAATTTTAAAGCACATAAAACTCTGAGAGGCTGAGGTAAAAGGATCACAAGGTGGAGCCCAGCCTGGACAACTTAGCAACTTAGTGAGATCCTGTCTCAAAATAAACAAGGGTTGGGGTTGTAGCTCGGTGCAAGGGCTTTGGGTTTAATCCCCAGTGCTACAAAAAAGCCAAATACACACACACACACACATGCACACACACACACATACACACACACACACACACACACACACATGCACACACACACAAGGATGGAAGGAAGGAAGAAAGGAAGGGAGGAAAAGAGAGAAAGAAGGAAAAATAAACCCAGTCTCAACCATCTGGGCTATTAAAATCAGAATCTACTTGGCATGGGAGTGCACACCTGTAATCCCAGCACTTGGGAAGCTGAGGCAGGAGGATCATTGTGAGTTCAAGGCCAGTCTACACTACATAACGAAATCCGTTCTCAAAATAATAAAAAATAGAATAAAATAAAAAGTCAGAACCTTGTGGTGAATTTTGACTCCTTTTTGTTTACCCCTTAGATCAAATTGGAAAGAAAGTTGGCTTGCACTTTGGGCCAGGACGGAGTCACGGAACAGATTCCTTCTCCCATTTTATACACTGAAAAGTGAGGCAAAATGTTGGCGGTGACTTTCAGGGCGCTGGGCAGCTGGCCGACTGGAGGTCACAGGCTCGGGTGGTGACTGTGGGATGAATGGATCCCCACGCTGGTCTCGCCCCTGGGGTCCCCCCACCTTGTGCCCTGCTGTGGCTGCCACTCTTCGCCGGCACTGGGCTCTGGGGAGTGTAGAACCAGGCTGTCTCCCGAAGGCCCTGCCGGGCTCCTCACTCGAGACATTTTCTGGATGGGACCAGTGAGTGAGCAAACCCTGGCTGATTTCAGCGCCCTTCCTAGCCAGCCATTCTTCTCCTTTAAATCACGTCTGTCCGCCCGCTTCTCCCACCTCCGCTGTGGACCTGGTGTCCAGCACCCTGTCCTCCCCCTGGGCAGGTGCTGTAATCTCCTGGGCCGGCTTCCTCTCCAGGACATTTAAAATGTGGCTTCCTCCTGTCACTCACGTGCAGATGCACCAGGGGCTCTGCACTTTGAACTCCCTGGACTCCTTAGGAGGGGACGGCCAACCTGCTCGCCCTGATCCTCTCTGCAGCTCCTCCCGCTGCCCCTGGGGTCCCTGGGGCCCCCCCAGAGCCGCCGAGCTGGGTGATGGTGTGCGTTTCCGCGATGCTGGGTCCCTCGCACTGGGGACATGGCCCTGGTCTAGACAACCCATTAAACAGAGGGGACGCACATGCGCGTCGGCTCGGCCGTGCAAAGCAGATGGAAGAAAGGGGTTCTTCGTCCACAGTGGGGACACCGGGGGGGCAGGGGCGGGCGGGGGTAAGAATTCATCACCAGCGCGGCGCGGCCCGGAGAGGGGGAGCCCGTGCAGCCATGGCCTTGGGACGGCAGGGCAGCAGCCGGGGCGGGGCTCCTCGGTCCGCCAGCGCGCTCTAGGTCCGGCACCCGCCAGCCTGCAGCCGTCTGCACTCATGCTGCGCGGTCTCCGTCGGCGGTTCGGCGCCCGGTGGACTCACGCAGTCCGGAGCAGCGCCCTGTTCAAACACACGTTCTCCGCCAGTTCGAACGCATTGTTCTCGCAACTCATGAGTCAACTCGGGACATAATTAGTGTGAGTCAGTGGCTCAACCACGGCACCGCACGGAGCCGACGGAGAAGACGCATTCACGGCCGTGCAGGTCGCAGGACGAGACCAGAAGATCAGCGTCTCAAGGAGCACAGGTGCTCTCTGAGGAAGATGCCGGGTCGCAGCAGAATCCGGGGACAGCGATACACAGCTGGCTCCGGAAAGTACCAAGGAGGCACCTTGTCCAGGCCATGGTCTCTGAGTCGGAGTGGGGAACGGAAGAAGGAAGTAATTATAGCCACCGCCAGCATAATTGGCGTGACCCGTTTCACATGTATGCAGGGACAACTAAAATCACATATTTTTGAAATTAGCACTGCCTCCCTGTGTGCCAAGATAAGCAGGAAATCTGTCTTTCCTCCGCCCCTTGCTCCTTGACCTGGCCAGGGACCCTGAGGTTAGCCATACCTCTTTCCTCTGCCTGAATGCGGAACTCTGGGGTCCCCTTGAATTGGAGGAATCCTCTTGCTTGTCCCAAGAACTCCTTATTGCTACTTGTCTTGTCCTAGAGAGGAGCGGTGTCCAGGCCTGTCTTGGGTCCCTGCGGCAGCCACGCAGCCATTCTTTGCAGGGGGAAGGGTGTTGACCCCTGCTGACCCATCTTGTCCCTACTGTCATTCTCAGATGTTCAGAATGACGAGGGACCGGTCTCCTAACACTCGCCACACAAGCTCAGCATCTCCTTTTAATCATTTGAGTTTTGTTGTTGTTGTTGTTTTGTGTTTGTTTGTATGTTTTTTGAGACAAGATCTCATTCTATAGCCCAGGTTGGCCTCGAACTCCTGGTGATCCTCCTGCCTCAGCCTCTCGAGTGCTGGGATCCCAGGTGTGCGCCACCACGCCCGGCTTCCTTCAGTCATTTGGAAAGTATGTGTTTGTGTTCCTGCTTGTTTGTTTGTTGAATGTGACCAGCAGCTGAAGTGCTGCTGTAGGTGCTGTATCCTACCTGCGGGTTACCTGTGGAGAAGCGACAAGGTGGACGGGCGAGTGTGTGTGAGTGTGAGAGACTGAGTGTGTGAGTGTGACCGAGTGAATGTCCACATTCCCGCAAACCCAGGCTGGCAAGGTCATCTGGGGGTCCATGGTGGCTCAGGGTCCTAAGCACAGGCTGTGAGGCCGAGGGGGTGCGGAGATGGCCCAGGACTCGAACGCAGACAGGCAGCGCCCTGGGGACAGGAGGCCCACACAGCGTGGCAGGAAGAGCGTGCTCTCAGCAGCCAGACCTAAGGGAAGGCCCGGACACGCTTCCTGCTACTGACGCCGCGTGGCCTCAGTTTCCCTGGGTGTGCAGCGGGGAGGATGACGGCGCTCACGGCACTCACAGACACACTGAGGAGTGTGCACACAGCGCAGAGGCGGAGGCCGAGGGGTTAGCGGCTGCCACGATCACCTTCTCCCTGGATGCCCCTGGAGTCCCAGCTTCCTGTGTGCAAGGCTGGCTCAAGAATCCCACAGTGGGCTTTAAACACCGCCTGGGGTTGACACCTGGGGAAACGGGTCTCTGTGGGGGAGGGCCAGGGGGAGCTTTCCGGTCCAAATGGGGGAGGAGGGCCAGGTGGGCGGCCCACAGGGCACAGGGAAGCGCTGAGGGGACAGAGGACCCCTGAGAGGTCACTGAGGAGCGGGAGTTGACAGGATTCCTCCCTGTGTGTCTGCAGGAAGCCCTCAGGGAAGCCTCGCTCTCCACAGGCCCGGGTCTGAGCCAAGCTTTGCTTTTCAAAACAGGCCCAGTTATATTCTGAGTCCCTGCAGGAGACGCTTTGAGACTAAATCAGTGAGGGCCACTCAGCCCCTGGTCTCTGTGTTTATTTCTGTCCCAAATACCAGATCACCTCAGTGTCGTTTCCCCATTTCACCACATTGAAATCCACAGAGGGTTTCTTTTGGCACTGAGAATTGAACTCAGGACCTTGAGCTTGCCAGGCAGGTGCTTGTGCTACTGAGCTACATCCCCGGCCTGTTCTGCTTGGTTTCATCTCATGTGAGTTTGCCTGCTATGTAAATGGCTCTCTGACTAGTCTGCACATTTTCGTGGAGATTCTCAGGCGACGAGGCCTCAGTCAGCAGCCCCAGACGGGGGTCACAGTTACTGCTGCTTGCAGCTGCGTATGTGCTGGGGTGGTAAATCCTTCAAAAAGGAGCAGCTGCTCTCCGACCTGGTGCCTTTTGTTCTATCAGCCTCATCCGGAAGATTCTAGGCCTTTGTGGCTGCTTGTTCTAATATCTCTGACAACTGTACTGGTTCTTTTTTTTTTTTTTTTTTTGGTACCAGGAATTGAACTCAGGACCCTGTGCTTGCCAGGCAGGTGCTTGTGCCACTGAGCTATTTCCCTGGCCAATAACTGTACTGGTAAGCTGACTTTAGGAGGCAAAATTGTACCACAATCTCCATTGAGTCTCCTCCTCCTCCCCTTTCTCCTCCTCCTCCTTCTCTTTCACCTTCTTTTGTGGGAGATTAAACCCAGAGCCATTGCGCTGAGCTGTAATCCCAGTCCTTTTTTGAGATAGGGTTTTGCTTAAATCACTAAATTGCAGGCTGGGCTCTAACTTGCTATCCTCCTGCCTCAGCCTCCCAAAGTGTTCAGATTATAAGCACGCTTGTAAGACAGAAAACCAGTCTTTCTTTGTCCTTCCATCTTCTGTGAGATTTTTTTTTTTTTTTTTTTTGTACCAGGAATCGCACTTGGGACTTTGTGCTTGCCAGGCAGGCGCTTGTGCCACTGAGCTATATCCCCGGCCCGTCTGTGAGATCTTTTGCATCATGATTAGAGGGGGTCCCACAGACTTCGGGCCTCTTGGCCCTGTCCTCAAGGCTTTCTAGCAGGCCTCACTTTCTTTTGTTGCCCATTTTCTGGCTTATACCTGCCCTTCAAATTCCCTGTGTCTCCCTGTTCTTCTAGCTTGGTCAATCTTTACATTAAAAAATAAAAAGGGGTATTCCTCTAACATAGAGTGGTTTTGTTTGTTTCTGTTTTTGTCTTTTTGAGACAGGGTCTTGCTATGCACTTCAGGCTGGCCTTGAGTTCACTTTGTAGCCCAGGCTGGTCTTGAACTCTCAGAGATCCTCCCGCCTCAGCCTCCCCAGTGCTGGGATTACAGGTGTGTTTTTCTGCTAATCCATGGCTTTTTTTTTTTAAGAATCAGATTTTTTTCTTTCCTGTCAAATACTTTCCTTGAGCTTCAAGTGATGTTTAGGTAATAACCAGGCTTTCTCAATAAATTTCTCTTTATGTGATCCCTTGTGATTTTCTTGTGCTGTTGTTTACAGTTATGGGTTAAATCACAGTTCCCTTTTTTTTGAAGTTGGGTAACTGCATGATGGGATTTTGAGTTTTCTGCCAGCATGTGGAACTCGATTGTGTTGTAACCACTATTACATCATAGTTCTTATGAAAATACTTTCTATATATATTCTTCTCTGGCACCCCGACATGGGACCACAATATTCCCTTTGCTTTTGATCCTAAAGAGCAGTCCTTTGTTTGGTGTTGAGGCGGGGCTTCAACCACCCCACACTTTTTATTCCAGGGGGAAATCGAGCTCCCCTTTTATCTACCTCACTTGATCTCTTGGTTCTTCACTTGTATTTAACATTTTCAATTCTGTCCCACTGATTTTTGGTGTATTCTTGCCACAGATGCAGGATTTAACTGAAACTTCTGTGTAGAAAAATATGACTGTGAGCTGGGCGTGGTGGCGCAGGCCTGTAATCCCAGTACTTGGGAAGCTGAGACAGAAGGATCTTGTGACTTCTAGGCCAGTCTGGGCTACAAAGCGAGTTTAAGACCAGCCTGAATGGCATAGCGAGACCCTGTCTCAAAAAGAAAAAAAAAAAAAAATAATGACTGTGTTTTCGTAGCTCTGCAAGAGTTGTCCAGGTCACTACTGGTTTTGTCCTGCGTGACGTGCCTCGCCCTGGGCCCACATCCTGCACTCACTCCCAGCTAGTAAGCGGGAAGCTCTGGGCCCGCTGCCGACTGACTGCGATGTATGCTTCACTCTGTGCCTGTGAGTCTGCCCTCTCCCCTCCCAACTGCTGTACCCTAACCCTAGCCGGGGCTGTGGGTGCTGGCCCCACCTTGCCCAAGCGCTGTTTAGGCCATTACCTTATTTTCTCACCATCGAGTTGAGATTCACATCCACCTGCCCTGATCAGAATGACCCCAGCACTCATCGGAACCCAGCTGTCTCCCTGGGGGTGTGAGCCTCCTCCTCCTCAGTAGCAGCGCTTGGCGATTGCCTAGTTAGTAAAACTACCGTTAGGGTAACTGGAGTTCACAGAGGCACAGCGGGCTTAGCTCTAGGGACTGCTGCTGAACGAGACGGATGCTGAGATGGGTCGCTCTCGCTGGGCGGCAGACCCCTCACCACCAGCCACCCAGCGCCTCCATTCTTGCTTCCCCATGCTTAGCAAATGACTTTCCCTTGGGGCGGGGGTGGCTTCTCCAGCCTCAGCAGTCACATGTTTATTTCCGTGAGCAGCAAGGGAAAAGGACCCCACACAGGGCATGCTCCCTGAAATTGCACATTCTACTTCCTCTTTATCCACTGCCCCTAGCAGGGTGTGGTGGTGCAGGCCTGTACTTCTAGCACCCTGGGAGGCTGAGGCAGGAGAATCACAATTTTGAGCCCAGCCTGGGCAACTTAATGAGGTAGCAAGACCCTGGTTCAAAATAAAAAATAAAAAAAGGGCTGGAGATGTAGCTCAGTGCAAAGGCCCTGGGTTCAATGCCCAGCCCTGAAAAGCAAAGCAAAGCAAAGCAAAGCAAACCAAACCCAAACCAAACCAAAACAAAACAAAACACAATCCACTGACCCAACCCTGGTCACGTGATTGGACCCCAGTTGCAAAGAAGGCTGGGAAAGGTAGCCTTTACTTTAGCATCTCATGGCCTGCTACCATTTAAGGATCTTGTTACTGAGCAAGAAGAGAGGACTGCATATTGGAGACCAACGGGAAGGCTCTGCTAGACACCTTAATTCCAACGAGCCCAACCTCTTCCTTGCAAAGATTCTTCTGTGCCTCCAGATCTGGGGAACTCTTTAATTCTGCAGCCTGCCTTTGGGAACGGGTGGTGGCCGTCGTGGCGTAGTGCTTCTAACCAAGAACTCACCCGTGTCCCTGCCCCGTCCCAGCTCGTGAGAGCCAGGCCACCTGCGTCTCGGCACCAAAGCTTGCAGGTCTCCGGTGAGCCGGGTGCCCCGGCGTCTGAGAGGAGACCGCACCTTTGACAGCGCCATAGGCTAACGTCTCTCTGCCAGATGTTTTCCTGGATCGCATTCCATGCTAATCACATATTTCTCTGCGTTTCTTCCAGCTGCAGGGCTCTGTCCCTCCTGCTCCAAGGTCCCGGGTGGGCGGTCTGCTTGCTCTTTAGCCCTTTCCTTTCGCTGCTGGCAGGTTTTCATATTTACATTCATTTCCCATCCAGACATTTCTCTCCCCCTAAAACCTAAAGCTTTGTTTTCCACCAGGTTTTTAAAAACATCTTTCCCGATATCTACCTTCTTCTGGACCGGTGTCTACTTTTCTTTGTATGCCGGGCATTCGCTGGACTTCTTTCATCGTGCTACAGAAGTAATTATTAAAAAACAGCAGAGAATGTCAGGTGAAAGGTTCACATGCTACTTCGCCGGCCGGTGAGCCGCTCTACGCCAGCTGCGCTTACTCGGGAATCGTTTTGAGCCTGCGCTCCGATTCTCCCCTTAGTGAAGTACGCTCTGATTACACGGAGTACGGTTCCGCTATCCCGCTAAAGATTAAAACAAGACCTGGCAACTCGGAACTATTTGGATGAGTAGGCGCAATCCCCAACCTCAGAGTTCTATGAGAGGACAGGAACCTTAATGTTAACCATGTGTCTTAGAATTAGAAAGTGAAAGGAAACGGGCCACGTACGACCAAGGCTGTAATCAATGCTACGGAGTTCAATGTGAGAAAGCGCGCCGTGCGCTTCCTACACCCTGGTCTGCCGCGCCAGCCCCGGTCCTGGCCCCGGGTTCCGTCTGAGCCTCCTCCTGGGTCCCGTCCTCTGTGGACGTCTCTCCTTTCTGCTCAGAGGCTCGGATTTGCCTGCAGTGTTGGTTTCAGCTGCTGCTCCTCCAAGCCGGGCCCGTCACGTGCCATGGAAGTGACCGCCCGGCCTCGCAGCTGGGCCCTCACTTCTCCTGACCCGACCGACCACAGCCAGACTCCTTGCGGTGCTCAGCGCCTGTCCCCCTGGTCGCGCCCCTGCCCGCGGCCCTTGGTCTGACTCCTTCCAGTCAGGCCCCCGAGCCCCAGGTTCCCGTGCTGGGAGTGTGAGCCCTGGCCCGGCGGCTCTGGGCGGTGGGGGTGCGGGAATGTTGGGGGCCGGGAGACTCTGTGCTCAGGAGAGCACTGAGGCCCTGATTCTGGGGCTGGTTTGCTGTTGCAAACGGTGTCCCCTTCCGCACCCCCCGGCTCCTGGCTCTCTACCCTTTCACCATGCGGTAACAAAAAACAAGGCCCTGCAGGGCGCTGGACTTTGACGGCTCCAGAACCTCGAGCTAACAGCTTTCATTTCATTACGAATCACCCGTCCTTGGTGTTCTGTTACAGTATTGTAAAGCAGACTCAGGCTGGCTCAAACTTGGGTCCTCCTGCCTCAGCCTCCCAGACTGCAGGGATTACAGGCATGTGCCACCAAACCTGGTTCTCACAGATCACTGCACCACACACGGCCAGCTTCAGCTAGCCCGCTTTCCTCCTGCTGTCTTTGCCATAAATTCCCACTTCGTGGCTTTGCCATGCTGTTGGCCGCTGAACCTCTCCCACCCAGACCTTTCCCTCAGGGTCCCGCGGACGTCCTCTCTCGGCCCGCCCCACAGAATCCGTCTGCTGTGCGTCATACTCTGTTACACGTGACTTCAAGCGAACGGAAGATTGCTTTGGGCGTTGCCGCGTTATTCTATTGGTACAGATCTGCTCCTTTTCCTCAGAGTGACAGACACTGGATGTCACGTGTTACTGAATTTTCCTGAACAGGTCAGCTAAAGGAAAACCATGAAGGATCCAACACTTCTGTGTATTTTGCTTTATTCAATCCCCATGTTTGTTCTTGGCTTGGGTTTGAGGTTTTGATATTTTCATTTTATTCATAAGATTCTTTTTTTTATCTTTTTGAGACAAGGTTTTGATATGTAGTTCAGGCTGGACTTGAGCTCACTTTGTAACCCAGGCTGGCCTCTAACTCCCAGCAATCCTCCTGCCTCAGCCTCCCGAGTGCTGGTTCATAAGATTCTCAAATATACATTTGTTTCATATCTTTGCAATCTTGTGATTTCCACTAATTGCTTCAGTGAAATAATGAGGAGTAGCGGATCACAGGCGAAGCTCAAGGTAAAGGAGATTAAACTGAGAAAGGACAGGGGAAAGTTACACATGTCCTTCCTGGGACCTTTTCCAACCTCCACTGGATTTAATTCACAACCACCTTGGAAACAGCCAAACCCGCGCCTATTTGAATTCGTTCCAGCCCTGGCCGAGCGGTTAGTGATTCATGGAGGCTGTTTCTGAGGACACTGAGCGAGGCCGCTCCCCCAGACGGGTGAAGCCTGAGAGGGGGAAGACAGCAACCCCGTAACAGCGCAGAACCGAGGTTCTCAGTCTGTCTTTCTCAGCGTGAAGCCAGGCCTTGCAATTCAGAGACACAAGGCCGCTGCTGAAGCACAAGTTTGGGCCAAGGCTGTGGGTAGAGTTGGGCTCAGAACTGTCCACGGGGCTGGGCACACAGCGGGGGGAAGAGCGCTCGCCTCGCACGCACAGGGCCCCCGGTGTGATCCCCACCGCAGCCAAAACAGAGAAGCCAGCAAGCATGGGCCTCCGCGGGAAGCTGGGACACACGGACAGTGTAGCGCCGGTGGGTGACGCCGTCGTCCACCCCTCCCGGTCTCCAGGGCGGCCCCAGCTCCTCGGCAGCCGAGCCCGCCAACGGGCTGGCACCGGTGAAAGTGATGCCTCCCGCTTCCAAGCCTGGCTCCCCAAGTCTCCCGGAGAACCTGGGCGTCCTCTTTCTCATGTGGAGTAGACAAGTGACGGGACCCCAGGGGAGATCTGAAGGTGGAGTGATAGACCCACAGGCAGACGGAACCCCAAATCATGGGGACAAAGCTGACCTCTGAACCCGTTCCTTAAGCGGTAAATGCAAAATACACTTTCTGTGGATGGGCCTCTGGACTTCCCTGAGGCTTGCTGCCGTGTATCAGCCTGACGGATACCAACAGTGGGGCCTTTAGTTCTTCCCAAGGTTTAGAACAATCTCACTAAAAACAAATTTTTTGTCCACAAAAAAATTAAAGGCTATCAAATTTAACTCAACATGATAAATTAACTCAATATAATAAATAGTGGGTGAGGCTGCATAGGGTGGCACACGCCGCCCTGATCTCAGCACTCTGGAGGCTGAGGCAGGAGGGTTACTGTGAGTTCAAGTCCAGCCTGAACTGTACAGTGAAACTCTGTCTCAAAAAGACAACAACGAAAATACCAGACCAACCCCGTCCCTCAAAAAATACAAGGAGAGCATGTCCCGTGAGACCTGCCTCTCGGGTGGGGGACCGAGTGTCTAGGAGCGGCCGACCACACCAGGCCCACAGGGCTCTGAGGTCAAGGGTCACCGGGGTCAGGGGCCTGGACAGCTGGGTTTAGATGAGATAATCGGGGCGTCCCCTTTGATGGGCTGATGGTTGGCTGCAGAGTGAGGAAGTAAGGCTAGCTGAGGCCAGGGCCAGGGCACCCGGGGGCCGAGACAGCGGGCGGGGCGGGAGGAGCAGGCCTGGGCAGCGTGGCCGCAGAGCAGGGCCAGGGCGGGGAAGCGGGTGGAGCCGCGGTCAGGAAGCGGGGGCAGGGCGGGCAGAGCGCAGGCGAAGACGGGCTGATTTTGAGGGCAGCCCTTCCTCGCAGAGGCTGCAGGGTTGATTTGTGTGGTGCGGGGACGGAACCCGGGACCTCACACGCTGGGCACGCGCTGTGCCGCTGAGCGGGCGCCAGGCCTGGAGAGTTCGCACAGGGGCACAGCAAGCGGGGACACAGCTCGGAGGTCCTCGCCTGGCCGGCGGGGTGGCTCAGGGCCAGCCACTGCTGGGATGTTGTCGTCCTCGAGAAGCAGAGGGTAGAGGGGGAATTGGGGAGGAGAACCCAGTTCTACCAAGGACAGATTGAATCTGAAATGCCGCTAGACCCGCGATTAGGGCTACCACGTGGATTCTGGGTAGGGGGCCCAGGCGCAGGGCAGCATCAGCGGCGTCGCTGGGAGATGGTTGCCTTGCAGACCGGCCGGGATGCCCGGGGAGACAGGGCCCCCGGGAACGGAAAGAGCCCCAGGTGGCAGATGCTAGGAGGAGCCGGGGAAGGTGCTGCAGGGAGGCCGGCGGAATTCATCCACGCTGGGGGACAGAGTGTTTCCAGAGAGAGCTGCACTGTGTCCGGTGCTGCCGTAGCCAGGCAGGTGAGGATGGAGGAGTGGCCACCGGGTGTGGCGCGGGAGTCACTGACTTCCACAGGACAGGGTTCAGAGGCGTGGCGAGGCTGGGCCCAGCCAGGAGGGTGAGGGCAGGTGAAGTGCGGTGGCAGGAGCGGGAAGATCTCCCGTGACGAGTTCTCCAGGAAGGAAAAATGTAGAACTGCACTGTGTCAGTGATAGGAGGAAGGGCCATGTCTGTGGACGAGAACCTCCGATATCCACTCATTCGCCCCGTAGCTCCAAGACTCCAGGGGACAGCGCTGCTTCCCAAGGTCGTATCCATTTTCCAGGAGCCATGGTATAATGCGTTGTTTCTTTTGTATAGATTTGTATTATAAAAGGAGAGTCTTTGGGCCAGGTGTGCTGGCTTGTGCTTTGCAATCCCAACACTCCGGAGGCTGGGGCAGGAGGATCGCTAGGAGTTCGAGGTTAGCCTGGGCTGCACGGTGTTTTTAAGGCCAGCTGGACTACACAGCGAGACCCTGTCTCAGAAAACCAAAATAAATAAAAGGAGAAACTGTATCCTCCAGGTGTGAACACTCTATGTGGGGTACCTAGAATGAAGGAATGGCTACCCTGATAGGACGCCCGCGAGTGAGTGTGTGGGTGCGTACGTGGGCGTCTGTGCCTTGGGGAAGTCTTCCTGACAATCTGTTCGGCGTCAGGGGGTTGTTTATCTCCAGACAGGTGCCCCATTTTTCTTCCTGATAACCTCTTGCTAACGAAGAGCCCGGGATGGGAGATCCGGGACATACGGTGAATCCTTAGATCGGGTTGCAGGCGGGCGCTTCCAGCGGCAGGGCAGGCTCCAGAGGCGCGCGGCTGGCTTTCTGCACAACCTGGCCTGGGAGAGCCCTGCAGCTCACTGCAGGGCCACCCCCACACCAGGGCGGGCGGCGGGGAGAGGACAACGGGCAAGGGACCGGTGGAGAGATCGCCGCCCGGTCCGCCTCACCTGCCCCTGCCTCCATCGCTGCAGGGCCCTCAGTTCCCTGACCTGCAGCCTGCGGCGAGGGCTGCGTCCCTCCTGCTCCCTGCCGGCCCCAGCTGCCCCGCGCACAGACGGCTCTGTACGGCCCCTCTGTCCCAGGCCCAGCAGCACAGGTGGTTTTGGGTCTCAAGCCTTCGGAGCCATTGAGGACGGCCGGCCCGGGACGGGGACAGCATCCCCGCTCCCCGCCAGGCCCCTCCTTCTCCCCGTATGGCAGCCACCCCAGCACCGCAGTCTGTACCAGTCCGTCTATCACCAGGGTACAAGGCCGCAGGCTTCAGGCGTTAAAAGGAGGTTCCTTCTGACTCACACTCAGAGGTCTCGGTGCCCGACGCCACCTGGTCCCAGGGCAGCACCAGTGGGTGGCTCTGGTCTCTCTCCTCCTCCCTCTTCCCCTTTTCCTTCCTTCC
Organism: Chinchilla lanigera; assembly: GCF_000276665.1. Classification (NCBI taxonomy): domain Eukaryota; kingdom Metazoa; phylum Chordata; class Mammalia; order Rodentia; family Chinchillidae; genus Chinchilla; species Chinchilla lanigera. Next base: position 10,751,876 of record NW_004955402.1, read on the forward strand.
TCCCTCCTTCCTTCCTTCCTTCCTTCCTTCCTTCCTTCCTTCCTTCCTTTTATCTTTTTTTGGGCAATACTATAGATCGAACCCAGGGCCCTCACATTGATTTATATCCCCAGCCCTTTTGATTTATTATTTATTTATTTATTTATTTTTGAGTCAGGGTCTAACTATGAAGTGCAGGCTGGCCTAGAACTCATGGCCATACTCCTGCCTCAGCCTCCCGAGTGCTGGGATTACAGGTGTGCTCCATCATGCCTGGCCATCCCCAGCTCTTTCATTTCTTATTCCGAGTCAGGGTCTCACTGAATTGCTAGATTGCCCTGGCTAGGCTCAAACTTGGGGTCTTCCTGCCTCAGCCTCCCACAGTCTTGGGTGGGCAGCACCATGGCCACTTCTCCCTGTTCTTATAAGGCTACCATGATTCCGTCGTGGGAGCTCCACCTTATGACTATCTAACCCTAATCACCTCTGCACAAGGCTCCAGCTCTAAAGGCCCTCAGGGGTTAAATTTCCATTCTCCTACTACCCATGGTGAAGGTTGAACTCCAACTCAGTTTCAGAGGGGAGAAACCACATGCATATCACAGTGTGAGAAGCTAGCCTCAAACTCGCTGTGTAGGCTGACCTCCAGCTCTCAATCCTCCTGCCTCAGCCTCGTAAGTGCTGGAATTGCAGCCGTGCGCCACTATACCCCTAGCTCCTAAGTTTTTCTTTAAATACATTTCCATTTTCCTATGTATTTATTTAAGAAGATAATTTTGTTACCACATAAATAGAAATTTGGGTCCATTAAATATAAATACAAACAAACAACAAAAAACCCAACTGAAAAACCAAAACCATAATCATGCTATCAAATTCCTTTTTTTTTTTTTTTTCCCCCTCCCGGTACCAGGAACCGAACTCACGATCCTGCGCTTGCCAGGCAGGCGCTGTGCCACTGAGCTACATCCCCAGCCCCTACAAATTCTTGATGTATACTTGTTTACCAGAGGTTCTGAACTCTTCTTTTTTAAACATGGAGATTATCAAGTTTTAGAGAGCCATTAGAGATACCCTAGTGCCAAATGGAGACTTTTTCTTTAATGCACTCTGAAGGAGTCAAAGTAAGTGACTTCCAGCCAGCAGTACAGCTGTCCTAGAAGCCACTGAATCGTACATTTTATTTTTTGGTATTTTGAGACAGGGTTTCGCTATTATTTCAGGCTGACCTTGAACTCACTTTGTAGCCCAGGCTGGCTTTGAACTCGTGGCAATTCTCCTGCCTCAGCCTCCTGAGTGCTGGGATTATAGTCATAAGCCACCATGCCAGGCACAAATTGTACATTTTAATATGGCTAAAATAGTACATCTTATGTAATACGAATTCTACTTCAATTAAAAAGGTAAAAAATAATTTTGATTCAATGTTATTTAATATCAGATTATTATGCTGCTTAAAACTTTTTCCCTCCTTCTGGCAAACTTACACAGAAAAAAGGCCTAGATGGGATGCTAGCTGGATATGGTGGCACTCACCTGTAATCCCAGCACTTGGGAGGCTGAGGCAGGAGGATTACCATGAGTTTGAGACCATCCTGGGCTACACAGTGAGTTCAAGACCAGTTTGGACAACATAGTGAGACTCCATCTGAAAAGTAGAAAGAAAAGAGGAAAAGAAGAAAGAAAGGAAGAAGGGAAGGAAGGAAGGAAGAAAGGAAAGAAAGAAAGAAGGAAAGAAAGAAAGAAAGAGAGAAAGAGAAAAAGTAAGCCCAGGCTAGCCTTGAACTACAGTGATGGTCCTGCCTCAGCCTCCTGAGATCTGGGATTATAGGTGTGCAACACCATGCCTGGCCTAAATTACTTTTAAACTAAGCCAACTCCTTCACTTGAATTTCTTGAATAATGTTGAACAGGAAACACAGGCCACAGCAGCACTTCTGTAAAGCCACTGTTTTTCTCTTTTCCACTTCTAAAGTGTTTGTATTTGGATTTGAATAATTTACTTTTCAGAACTTTAATTCCTTTGTCTTTAAAACAGCCGTGGTCCTAGCCATCTCACGGTGTTGTGAGAATTACAGAGAAAGCCAGGGAGGGGCCAGCAGAGTCCTTGTGTGAAATCAATGTGAGTTCCCTCCCTCCATACGCCCCCCTCTGCCGCACCCGGGTGCAGATGCCTCACCACGGGCGATCAGCTCCTAGGGAGGCGGATTCACATCGGTGGCTTAGGAGTGATTTGGTGCAGACGCGATGGTGATTCGCTAGGAACCCTTTCAGTCCAGAAGCGGAGTCCTGTGCAGATTCTGGAACACTGTCGTTGTTTAGCTGAGAGGAAGACAGGGGAGGAGGAAGAGGGAGAAGGAAGGACGAAGAAGAGGGGAGGAAGGCGCAGACGACCGCCCTGGGCTCCATCTCGGGATCCCGGGTGGTTGCGGCGTTCGGCAGCAGGCAGAGTCCGCCTGTGTCCCCGTGTGTTCCTGTGACTTCTCCTTTAGTACGGGCCCCCATCCTGGGGTTCGGCCAACCTGGTTTAATTAATTAATCTTCAAGTGAAACCAAGCATATGAGGGACATTCTGGGATTTCCTTATGAAACATCATCACTTCTGGTTCACTTCCATCTTACTGTTTTTGGTCATCGTTATTTGTATTGTTGCGTTTGGCAGCGGTCCTGGAAATACAGTTTACTTTATGCTGAAACCATGTCTGAGGAGAAGCCGTGGCTCCGCTGCGGAGTGAATTACGGCACCCACTCCTTGCATTGTGTGCTCGGCTTTGGACACATCAAGCTGGAAATGATGTATTCTTTCCAACTTCAGAACGCTGGCGTGGGAGGTAGGCACTTTCAGACACTGCAACTCGTCTCAAGAGTGCTTAACACAGCGAGGTTCGCCTTGCCCAAAGAGAGCTTGTTGTGCTTTGTTTTTGTTTTTAAAGCACTGCCACAGAAATGAAGGAATGCTCTCAGTGGTGCGCTCCTTGTGGATCTGAGGAGATGGGAAGGTGTCATCCGTGACTGTGAGACACAGCCTGGCTGTGAAGTGACCGAAGCCATGTGAGACCCCTGTCATGATGCCCTTCCTGGCTCAGGAAGCGATTGCTCACAAGGGGCCTCTAATACTCATTCCTGAGCTAGGTGCTTTTTACCCCTACACTACTGGAGCTGATAAGAAATATGGTGTGTGTGTGTTTAAATTAAAAAAAAAATACAGCTCAAGACACATTGCCACGAATCTGAAATGCTATTGCTTCAAACACACTTATCCCAGGATTCTCACCACTTTCTGAAGCAGTTCTGGAAGAGCTCTTTCCTGAGTGTCTTTAGTTGCCCCACGTGGCTGCCTTGATGTCATGAAATGCTTTGAAGTGTTGCCCTTTCATGGGCATTTTTTTTTTTTTTTTTTGGTACTGAGGCTCGAACTTGGGGCCTTCCGCTTGCCAGGCAGGTGCTTGTGCCGCTTTTCATGGGCATTTTGACTTTGGGGAAGAGCCAGAAGTCACAAGATGCTGAATCTGATCAGTAAGGTGCAAGGGACCACACCATCATGTTTTTCTGGTCCACCTTTGGGTTGATGGCAGCAGGCAGCAGCAGTCAGGGTGGCTTTGATGACACCTCATAAAGACACAGAAGAGGACTTCAGAGCTGCTTCAGAAAGAGGCAAAAGTAACAGGGTTAGCATGTTCAAACTGAGGGGAGTATTTTGAGGGGATTAGAGGTAACTTTTTTTTTTTTACTGTAATACTTTTTTTTAAGAAAAAGAATTCTGTATTTCTTTAATCACATCACATAGGGCAACAAAATTCTCTGGAGTGAGAATTGTCTTCAGTGGGTAGAACCCTCTGGGGTACTTCTTATGGAGGTCTTTCCCTCCTGTTCTTTAGACATAGCAATTCACTGTATTTATTGCCTTTATTTATTTATTTATTTTAAAGAGAATTAAAAAACAAAAATGATACAGAATTTCAAAACAAGATGATAGGATATTAACAGTGGTTGTTATATTGCAGATTGTTATCTTCAAAGTAGTTGCTTAGATTACCAGATACGGGCATGCAACATTGATCAAACAATATAAGCACTAGCTGCTCCTTTCAATTAACTAATAGAAATTTGTAGTACAATTATCTTAGCCATCTTGTGTATGTGTGTAGATATATATATATAATCCCCTTCTATTCTCCTTTCCACCATCCCAGTTATTCTTTCCTTTTGAGCTGTTTCTCTTTCACTATATCTATTGTACCCTTTGGATCTCATTTACTCTTTCAGGTTCTTACACTAGGGAGACAATATGATGTTTACACATGTGGGTCTGATTTATTTCATTTATGAGTACGGTTTCTAGCTGCATTCATTTTCCTGTAAAATCCTCAAGTTTATTTTTCTTTATAGCTGAGTAATACTCCATTGTATAAAAATACCACATCTTTTTTATCCATTCCTCAGTGGATGGGCATTTGGGTTGTTTCCAAGATTTGGCTATGACAACTTGTCCTGCTATAAACATGGGTGCACATAGATCACTGTGGTATGATATTTTCATTCTTCTGGAAAAATACACAGGAGGGAAATAGCTGGGTTGAATGGGACCTCTAATTCTAGTTTTCTGAGAAATTTCCACACTGATTTTGCAGTGGTTATACCACTCCCACCAACAGTGGAAAAATATTCCTTTTACCCCACAGCCCCTCCAGCATTTGTTATTGGTTGATTTCTTGATGGCAGCCATTCCTTCAGGGATGAGATGAAATCTTAGTATTGTTTTAATTTGCATTTCTCAGATGACCAATGATGTTGAATGTTTTTTCTTTTTTCTTTCTTTTTTTTTTTTTTTTTTTTTTTTCTCCGGTACCAGGAACCGAACTGATGACCTTGCGCTTGCCAGGCAGGCGCTTTTGCAGCTGAGCTAAATCCCCAGCCCCTTGAATGTTTTTTCATGTATTTATTTGCCATTTGTATTTCTTCATCTGAGAAGTGTGTATTCATCTCAGATGCCCATTTTTGGATTGGGTCTTTGAATATTGGGGGCCTGATTTTTTAAATTTTTTATAGTTTCTAGATAGAAGTCCTTTGTCTGAGGGACAGTTGGCTAAAATTTTTTCCCAATTCATGTGTTTTCTTTTTACTTTGTTGGTGATTTCTTTTAATGTGCAAAAACTTTTCAATAAGATGAGATCCCAGTTATTGGTTCTTTGAAATATTTCCCATGCAGTTTGGTTTTTGTTCATGAACTCTCTGCCTACCCCTATGTCTTCAAGATTTCTACCTACTTTCTCTTCCAACAGATTTAGTGTTTCTGTTTTAATATTTAGATCTTTGATCCATTTTGACTTTAGTTTAGTGCATGGTGATAGATGCGGGTCTGGTTTTGGTCTTTGGTATGGGGAAAGCCAGTTTTTCTAGCACCATTTATTAAAGAGGCTATCTTTCTTCCTGTGAGCATATTTGGCCCCTTTGTTAAAGATAAGGTGGCTGAGCATGTTTGTAGTTGTGTTTGCATCTTCTAATCTGTTGCACTGATCCTTAGACTGTTCTTTTTTTTTTTTGCCAGTACCATGCTGATTGTACCACAGTAGCTTTGTAGTATAATTTCAAGTCAGGGATTGTGATGCCTCCTGCCTTGCCTTTGTTGCCCAGGATTGCCTTTGCTATTCCAGGTCTCTCCTGGTTCTAGATGAATTTTAGGAGCATTTTCTCTAGATCTGTGAAGTATGCTAGTGGTATTTTGATCGGGATTGCATTGAATCTGTATGACAGTTTTCAGAGTATGACTGCCTTTATTTTTATAGAGCTCTATAGACACCTGCATCCTCAAGGTGAAGGTGTCTAGGGCCGATGTTTGAGGCCCTCCTCACCTCACCATGGTTGATCAGCGACTCAGTTTGGCTGGTGTGCAGGGGTGTCCCACAGTTCCCAGGTTTGTCGTGGGTCACTGGACTCACCAAACAGGCAGGACTGCGGATTGTGCTTCTCAGGAATGATGCCAACTGCAGGAAGCCAGGAAGAGGTTTTTGTGATCAATTCTGAATAGACTGCCATGAGGGTGGAGGCAGTGCCGGAGCTGTGAGCACTGGCAGTGCTGTGCGACCCTCGCATTAGCCACGGATAGCCTCGGGCACCTAGTCCATTCTCCAGAAGCAGTCGCTCAGGGCTGGTCCTGGGTCACAGCCTCTTTTCTTCCAGGGTGCAGGGTCACATTCTGCTAGACAAACCTGCTCACTTTCTTTAAATGCAGAATGCCCGCTTGGGATGAGCAGAGCTAGGACTCTTGTGTCGGACGGTGGGTGCCAAAGTGAAACCCAGCGCTCCCGCGACTGGAAAGAGGGGCGCCTGCCTCTTCCTCCTTTGTTTGGGGAGCACAGGTGAACACCCCAAAGTGTCCCACATGGGCCTGTCCCTGAGAGAAGACAGACACCACATACACAGACAGCCCGGCACCCAGGCCTAGTCCTGCTCTCCAGGAGGACCCCTCCTCCGGGTCGGCACCTCCCGCCCACCTGTGCCCCTGCCCTCCCAAGTTGGGGCAGCTTTCCTCCTGCAGCAGGTGCCCCGAGGAGACTGGCACGCGCTTGTCCCGGCTGCATCCTGGCCTCCTTCTCCGTCCCCTGCGGCTCTGGTGACTCTTCACAGCCGGAGCCTTTGTCCTCCTCTGCTCTCCCTGGCGGAGGCTGAGAACACCCTGCGCTGAGGTGTAAACGGCCGGTGAAAGCAGTTTCTTCGCCCAGGAGCATCTGCTGCGGAGCAGGGACATAAATTTCTAAGGTGGAATTTCAGATCAGCGGCCAGGTGGAGGAGGGAGGCGGAGGGTCTTCCCGGGGCCCCCTGGGCCTGCGCCCTGGGACCGAGGAGGCCCAGGCTGCGGCGCGGGAGGGGCCGGCCGAGCCTCTGGCCTCGCTCCACAGCCGGAGCTGGAAATCCTGGGGCCCCGTCTGAAAATCTTGAGCAAGAATCTTGCTTATCCCAGAGGAATGTTTGGAAACACTGCGAATATCACATTTGCGGTCAGCGTTTCATGCTCTCACTGTGTTCCTCGGCCGATTTGATAGACACCTCTTCGTTTGAAGGACTCTTGACCTGGCCCTCCCGGGACGCCAGGAGCTCCGCGGCGTTCCCACGTACAGGTCGGTTCCCGCTGACAGAAGCCTTTCAGTCTCGTCAGCCCACAGCTGGTCTGAGCTACAAGTGTTGGTGATGGCCAAGCGCTGACCTCTGCTACGTGAGACGCGGCCCCAGCGCGGCGAATTCCTCCCGCTCCCGGCGCATCCCTGCGGAATGAGCTCACCGGGCCTGCTCAGGCCGGGCAGTGCCAGCCTCGGCCTCCGTCTCGGCCTGTCCTGCTGGGTGGGGGCTGCGACCTCCCGGCCAGAGCCCGAGAACTCTCAAAACAAACCTCACCCCATGAAAAGCCAAGAAAGCTCTGTACAACTAAAAGTGTGCGTTAACTTTTCCCCCCTAAAAATCAACTGACAGCTCAGTTGTCTGATACTAGTTTTGGTTTCTATTGTATTCTGTTGGGTTAAAAATTCTCTGTGAATTTCATCCCCTCTGGTGTGTGTGTGTGTGTGTGTGTGTGTGTGTGTATGTTTATGTGTGTGTGTTTGAGTGTTAAAAAATAAATCAGGTTGGGCGTGGTGGCCAATGCCTGTAATCCTAGTGCTTTGGAGGCTGAGGCAGGAGGATGGCTGCTAGTTCAAGGCCAGTCTGGGCTACACAGTGAGTTGAAGACCAGCCTGAACTACATAGTCAGACCCTGTCTCTTTTTTTTTGTGTGTGTGTTTTTTTTTTCTGGTACCAGGAATCGAACTCACAACCTTGTGCCTGCCAGGCAGGTGCTGTGCCGCTGAGCTAAATCCCCAGCCCCTCAGACCCTGTCTCAAAAAGCCAAAAATAACAAACAGTCCTGCTGTGGTGAGCTGTGTCTTTGCCTGCTTTTCTGATCAGACTTAGCTCCTTAAGGACCTTGGCTGGACTGATCTTTCTGTCCCTCTCCAGGGTCGTATGTGTAGGGGATCCCCCAAAAACTCAGAAGGTGGAAAATGAATAAGGATGATTATTTGTGACTCCATTTTGCTAAGTTACAATCCTTTTTTTCCCAGCTGTCTTGTCTCTAGTACTCTAGACTTCCAGTGTGGTTATAATGCTACTGTCTGCAACACAGTGTGGATGGATCACAGCAATGGTATGAATGCAGGAAGCCGTCAGGGACCAGGTGCACTGCAGTCCTCCTCATGGCCCTGTCTTAGTCCTGCTGGGGCAGCTCCAGGAGCCCCTGTGGACACCACACTGCGGGTGCTCGGCCTCTTCCGTAATGTGATGAAGTGTTTGCACATGCATCCCCCCAGCTGACTGTAAATCATATCCAGACAACTGACAGCGCCGATACCTTGTAAATGCCATGTTCCTAGCTGTGCAGCCGTGTTGTTCAGGGAATAATACGAAGGAAGACAAGTCTGCTGATGTTTGGCATGGGCAGCATTTTTAAAGAGTATTTTCTATGTGAAGTTGGTGGGAGCGGCCCAGGAGGAACTCAGAGATGAAGAAGTCCAACTGTCTATGAAGTGTCCAGGGTAGAAAAACTGAAAGAGACAGAAAATAGAGCAGGTGCTGCCTAGGGCTGCCGGGTGACTGCCGAAAGGGATGAGGCTTCTTTCAGCACTGCTGAGAGGTTCTGAAACTATAATGCGGTGATGTTGTGTAACTCCATAAATACATATTGGGTTGAATACTTTGAATATTGTGGAGTATGTGTGCGTCTGTTTTGTGTTGCTATAACAGAACCTCCGATTCTGGGTCCCCTATGAAGAGGAGAGGTTTTATTTGGCTCATGCTTCTGGCGGCTGTGTCGCAACGTGGCTGAGAATTGGAAGGGGAACAGGCCATACGTAGAGGGACATGTGGGTGAGAAGCAAGAGGTGGGGAGGGGCCAGGCCTGCTCTTCTGTAACACCCTGTGCTAGAGGGAGCCGAGCCACTCTGGGGTTCACCTGCCTCTTCAAGACAGCACGAACCCATTCACCCTATCTCCTGAAGGCTCTGCTAACCTCAGCTCTGCCACACCGAGGACCAGTCTCCACATTCAAGTCACAGAGCTGTGCAAACTCTGTATGAGCAGAGCTGTTAAAAACGGATAAACTACGGCCAGGCATGGTGACGTACACCCAAAATCTCAGCACTCAGAGGCCTCCAATACAAGGCCAGACTGAGCTGCACAGGGAGATCTTGTCTCAAAAACTAAAATAAAGCAAAACAAAATTATGACCTTGGGTGAAATGGAGAGGAGAAGAAAAGCCCTGACTTGAACCCCCATTGTATGCAGTCCATTGAATTTTGTCTCCAGATCCCACCACAGAGCTCTTAAAAACCTGGGAATTTCCTGAGTGATCAGAGATTCTTGTGTTGTTCGTATTGAGTCCTTTTGATCATAGGAGCTGAAGTGACGTAGGGTAGGGCTCACGATAGCTCCAGGTTTGGGCTTCTCACCTTTTATAAGACCAAGAGATTAGCTGGGTATGGTGGTGCACACCTGTAATCCCAGCACTCAGGAGGCTGAGGCAGGAGGGTTGTTGTGAGTTTGAGGCCAGCCTGGGCTACAAAGTGAGTTCAAGGCCAGCCTAAACTGCATGAGACCCTCTCTCTCAAAAAAAAAAAAAAAAAAAAAAAGACCAAGAGATTACAGGGTTGTAACTTTCAGCCCCACAGAGGATCTCTGTGAAGTGGACCGGGCTTGGATTCAGAAGATCTGTTCTCCCGGCTTGGAGAACAGCTGGAGGGGGCTCTGGAGAGCGCCCCCTACTGTGCTGTCCTGCTTGTCTCCTCCTTCTTCATATCCTGTATGAGGCAGTGGTAAATGTAAGCACAAAGTTTCTCTGAGTTCTGTGAGCCACTCTAGAAATGATCAAATCTAGCTGGTGAGTGTGGGGATCCCAATTATTGCCACTCTGTAGGTCAGAAGCAGTGGTCACAACTTGGAACTTGTGACTGGTGTCTCAGGAGGGAACCTTTAACCCATGGGATCAGATGTGAACTCCAGGTAGACAGTATCAGAATGAATTGAATTATAGGAACAACTGGTGTTCACTGGGGAATTGCTCCGTGTGTGTGTGTGTGTGTGTGTGTGTGTGTGTGTGTGTAAACCACAGCCCACATCTGGTCGTGTAAGGGCTCTGTGCTGCCTTCTGAGTGTCGGAGGAGTTGGAGGGTGAGCTGTATGTGTGCTTGTGAAGAGGCGTCAGTGGTTTACACACCTGTGCTACGTGTCCACGGAGAAGAGGAAGCACGGATCTCAGGCTCCCCGGCCACGGGAGGAAGGGCGATGTGGGAATGACAGCCAGGGTGAAGCGTACTGTTTGGAAAGAAAAAGGAAGCTGAGGCAGGTAGGGAGAGCTAAATAAAGTCAAGGAACTTGTGGCGGACGTGTCTCGAGGTGACCCTGGTGGCTGGCAGTCCGAACCCCTCTCCTGTCCCGAGGGGGGCCCTGGCTGGCATCCAACCAGTAGACTATGGCAAAGGGGAGGCAATGTCATTCCTGAGACTAGGTCTTTACACAACTCTGTCCCAGCAGACCGGAGGGACAGGTTCCCCCACTGGCCACGGGGAAGCCAAGCTCTGATGTGGATGTCCCTCAGGAAGGCCGCACAGCCGGCCACTCAGGGCCTCTAGGACAACAGCCAGGAAGACGCCAGGGGCCTTCATTGTGACAGACTCAAGGAAACAAATTCTGCCAACAGTTGTGTGCGCTTGGAGGAGGCCACCAGCCCCAGGAGGAACGCGGCCCGGGCGACGCCTGGACCATGGCATCGGAGACGCAGAGCCGAGGGCCCAGGTCGGCTGTGGGTGGACACGGAGTCCACAGAAACCAGGGGACCCACATGCATTGTTTCGCATCACCTAATTCGCAATCACTTTTACACAGCAGTAGAAAACTAACAGTAGCTGTGACTGTAATGGTGAAATCGACAGTCACGGCGCACAGAGGGTCAGGGTGCGCCGGGCCGGGCTGCTGCTTCATCGGCACCCTCTCCTGATTTCGCGTGTGCTTGGCTGGGGATTCAGGCTGCCAGGCTCAGAGTGTGGGCTCTGCCGTCTCACGGCACCTTTGAGAGTCCCCGGAGGCCGTTTCCTTCCCAGCTACGCATCCGTGCCATGGCGGCTGAGGGTGTCTGCGCCGAGGAGCTGACGTGAGGGTCACCCGGAAGCACTGGGGGCAACGTCCAGAGCAGCAGCCGCCGGCTCAACGTCACCCAGAGCTGCTGTCACCGCCGCTGTGACATATGTATGACATATGCATGTGACGCCGCCTCCTGCCGTAGGCGTGGTGACGGGGGAGCGTCCTCCTCTGTCACTTAGTGATTGGGTGACTGTGGGCAGGTCATGCTCTTCACCAAAGTTCTCACCTGTAACACGGGCATGGGGCCATCCCTTCCGGGAAGGGGTTTTGTGAGGATTAGATGGGCCACAGCCCTGTGGCTGGCGTGTGACTGGTGCCACCAGGGAGAGGCCAGCGTTAGGCAGGGTGCCAGGGTCTCTTCCTTCGTTGTACCTTTGTCTGTGAGGCAGGGAGGAGCCACCCAGGAACAGGGTCGCCAGGCTGTAGTCACCGTCGTCAGCAGAGTGACACTGTCAGCTTGGGCTGGTTAATGTACTCCCTCCGCAGATGCAAACACACAGGCCTGGCGGGCGACCGGCCTGATGCTGAATGGTGTCTCTTCCCGGAGACAGGGCTGCCTGACCCCGGAGCGGAAACAGCCCAGCAAATCTGTGCACACACAGCAGCGGCCAAAGACGTGAGGGGAGAGAGACAGAGCAGGGGACGCTTGTTTTTCCTCTAACAGTGCCCGTCTTCTGTGAGCCATGCAGTCTGAACCACACAGCAGTGACGCTGGGTGAGAAGTGGGTGCTCCTGGCGCACCGGGGGACAAGGGGACAAGCCAGTCAGGCATCGCGTCTGAGCTCTGTGGGGCCGCGAGACGAGACAGACGTGATTACAAAACCCTGTCTGGCCCATCTCGGCCTGGCCCGAGTTGGTCGGGGGTCGGAAATCGACTGGTCTCTCTCTCTGCAGCCAAAAGCGGGGAGGCAGTTGTGCCGGGGCCGCGCGGCCTGACCTTGTGGCAGCTTGTGTCCTGGCCCGGCGCTTTGGAATTCCAAGGCCTCCTCGACAGTGTCTCCTCCCACCAAGTACTCTTGTGTCACAGGACCGACCTCCAGGGCACCCTGGAGGCTGCCACATGAGCACAATTTTGTTTGTGTAGCAAAGTGACTGTCCTAGCGCTGACTGAGCGGCCAGCTTTGTTGGAGCATTTTTGTACTTTGGGGGAGACGTGGTTGGCCCGGGATGGGGGGCGGTGGAAACAGTTACCTCCTAGAGCCTGGAGGAGCGCTCAAACACGGTGAGGCGTTTTAACAGCCAGCTAGGAGCACACACTTCAAATCCTGCTTGCCTGGGTCTGCTGCTGACCAGCTGTGTGACCTCAGGAAAGTTAATCTGTCCCAGTTTGCTCATCTGTAGAGCTGAGAATGGCACGTATATCAGCATTGTTATGAGGCTGTCGTTACAGCAGTGTGTGTGTAAATAATACCATCCCCATACTATGCGTCCGTGTGTGTATGCATATGGATATATTTACATATTCCTGCATGCGTGTATAATCACTTAATATGTAAACCTTGTACGGTAAGCAGTAGCTTCGATGGAGGGCTTCCTCTGTGATAAATGCTATGAAGATACGATCTCATTTCATCTTTACAACAGCCCTGCAGCACACCCCTCGTCCCGTTTTATGGAAGAGTAAACTGTCGCCCAGAGGTCAGGTGGCATGCCACAGGTCACGAGCTGGTGGGGCCCCGACAGCAACGCTGGTCTCTCTGACTTCAAAGCCAGTTATCTGTCATGATTAGGCAAAGATAAACTACGTCGTCTCCCCAGAGATGGAAGCAAAGGAGACCAACCCGCAGACACCAAAGCATCTTTCATTCACATACCAGGAGGCTCCGCTACAGTGCTGCCCGTGAGGCGTGGCTTTAGCATAAAATAACTGACTGCTACTCCTGTGGGAATTAGCAGGTAACCATGACACCAGGTTCTGTGGCCCCGGAAGTGTGCATTTCACAGCCTCCCAAGAGAGGCGGGAGGGCTTGCTGGGGAGAAAGCGCCGTCACCATCCAAACGAGAGTTTTCCCCTTTTATCTCCAGTGCTCACTGCTACCACTGCGGAGGAGAGGAAACCTGAGTGGGTCACAGCTGGAGAAGAGCTGTGACTCCGGCACTTGCTGACCCTGCCGTTTGCTCTCCAGCAGGTGCTGCGCCTGTTAACTCAGTCCCAGGTCAGATCGGCTCCCCGTGCCAGACATGGTCCTGGGTCTGAGGATCAGACGTAGGGTGTGAAGTCCCAGTGTGGGCGTGGAGTGGGGGCTGGTGACGGGAAGCTCTGGAAGCTCATGGCGGACCTGAACGCTTCCAGGGGATAGAGGGGCGCAGGCCAAAGGCGGGCTGGTGGAAAATGGCCTGTGCCTAGCTGCGGCCGTGTGAGGGTTCAGAGGCATGGCCTGGCTCGTATGGAGGGCGGGGAGAGAGGAGAAGGGTGGTAGCAGAATGTGTAGGTGACAAGGTCACTGGGGCGGGGCTGGGGTGGCCTGTGCTTTTGTTTGGGGAGTGTGGACTGCAGCTCCGGAGGAGGCTCCATCCTCGGGCAGGGACACAGGGACGCAGGGACATGACTGCTTCGGCTCGGCTTCATGGGACAGGAGAGAGGGGACAGGGGAGAGGGGAGGATGGGAGGGCAGCTCAGTGTCGAGGGCAGCAGATGAGGCAGGGGCTGCTAGAGGTGAGGAAAGCGGGAGCCAGGGTGTTGCGGCCTGGGGGACCCCTCCTGGGTCAGAAGGGAAAGTGGAGAGGACACCAGGGGGGACCTCTGGGGACAACCGGCGATCAGCTAAGCAGGAGACACAGGAGGACGCTGGCAGAGAGGAAAGGAACAATGGGTTTGGGGTGCTCTCGGAGCTGTCAGCTGTGCACGGGGTGCTGGGTTTGCAGAGTGAGGCTCGAGGAGCCAGGGGCACGGCGGACGTTGGTGCTGTCATCCAGGAGGGAGCTGCGGAGCAGTGACTCGGGGGTCACGAGCAGGGGACTGAAGCTCAAGCGCTGGGGAAGCAGGAGGCGTGAGCAGAAGGGAGGAGGGTGAGGTCAGGACGGCCGAGGCAGAAGCTAAGTGAGGGGAGGGGAAGACGCGGGCAGAGCGCAGTGGCTAAGGGAGTGTCCCGCGCCACCAAACTCCGCAGGAAGAGGCCGCAAAACCAGGGCTGGTCTTCTCCCTAGGAGCCCAGGGATCCCGGCACAGGACGCAGGCTCGAAGGCCAGTGCAGGAGGCAGGGCGTGGACGGGAGCCTGCGGTCTGGACCACAGCGGGCTGTCGGCACCGTCCAAGAATGGGTGCGCGTCGGAGTCCAGTCTCACAATGTCACGGGTGATTTTACATCCTGTGCCCAAGCCCTGGAGCCCGGGGAAAGGCTTTCCTGAGGTGGACCCTGGCCTCCACCCAATGGCCTGTTGCGCTGTACGCAGGACCAGCCTGTGGGAAGGTGTGGAGCCTTGTTGAGGACGGACACAAGGAAGGCCTCGGGGCGAGGGGCAGCAGACAGACCCCGGAAGGGCGGGTGGCACCCGTGGCGAAGCTCTAACGTGGAAATAATGGCTTGGAAAGCCCCTGACTAAGCCCTGGGATCCGCCCTGGAGGTCAGTGGGAGCCATGGACGTTTCTGAGAAATGGAGTGACCAGCACGACATGGTATGTGCAGAGTGGGGGCACAAGGGCAAGAGGTCAGAAATGACCCACACCTTCCTTGCCCACTTAGTCAAGCACCGCCTGAGATGGAAATGATGCGGCTGCCACGGTCCCAGGAAATGCCAAGAAGCGCCTTGCTGTGGGTGGCTGACAGCGCAGGCCGCTGCACACGCAAATACGGTCATTCTGCCTGAAAAATTAGAGGTCGGCTGAAGGCCAGCAGGAGATTTGCTCTCTCCGCTTCCAGATTTTGAAACAGCAGATTGTACACAGCTCGCCGTCCCCGCCAAGGCTCCTCACACACATCTGCTGGGGGCTCATCTTACAATTTCCATTCTTTGAATCGCACCCTGGCGATGTAAGCGTTTGCACCCAAAAGTGCCCTGTACTGTCAGCCTCCTCCGCCCCCGTCCGGGTCCCGGGGCCGCCGGCCGTCCCCGAGGAGGACGCCACTGCCGACCACACTTCAGTCCTCTTGGCAGAAACACGCTGGTTGGGGAGGCTGTAGGCGCGTCCTGAGTATAATATGGCTCAACCATCTTAAATATTCCAGACAGGAAAAGTTTTTTGTCAAAGCCTCTGACAGTTTAAACTTTAAGGCTTCAACAAAACTTTTAAACTTTTAAACTTTGAACTCGTTTGAACCTCTCGTGATTTATGAATTATTAAATGTACCACTGCAAGCCGAGGGCTTTCTCTTTAACCAGCGAGGCTTTCTGCTTAAAAGCGGCTGAGCAGGGTGGGCGTGCGGGCGGGGGAGAGGCAGCGGTGTCGGGGCCCCAAATCCAGGAGGAGCCAAATCCGGGAGACGGTGGGAGCCAGGGCCCCGAACCAGGATTCCCAGGGTGGAAAAGGAGGAGAGAGCAGCACATTTTACTAACAGCCAGAAATTAGTTATCCATGTAGAGCTAAATAAGAGTTGAGGTTATGTGTGTGTGTGTGTGTGTGTGTGTGTGTGTGTGTGTGTGTATGTGTATTGGTGGTAAAATATACATAGTATAAATTTACCATCAGAGCCATTTTTTAAGCTGAAGAGTCACTGGTGTAGAGTGCGTGCAAATTGTTGTACCATTCTCACTATTTACTTCTAGAAGCTCTTGTTTGTTTATTTGAGACAGGACCTCACTATGTAGTTCAGCTGACTTTGTACTCACTACAGTTGGCCTCAAATACATAGTGATCCTCCTGCCTCAGCCTCCTGTGTGCCATAGTTATGCACCACCCTGCCCAGCAGTTCTGGAGTTTTTCATGTTCTGAAATAGAAACTCTGTCTCATTCACCACCAGCTCCGCATTCCCTTCTCGCAGCCCCTGGTAGTCAAGATGTTTTGGTCCGCATGAATCTGACTGTTCCAGGACTTCGTGGAGACGGACATGTGAGTGTGGATTTGTGCTTGGAACATGCGCTCATGCAAATATTGTATGGTTCTGCTTATAGGAGGCACCTAGAACATCAAATCATATGTTTATTTATTTTAAAGCAAGTTTATATTATAGCAACCAATATGAGGAGGAAGGCATTAGGTAAGGAAAAAAGTCAGGTTTTCCCCTGCATTTCAGACAGAACTGAAAGAATAGTGCAATTATATAATATATATTTATCAAGACCATAATATAGTAACAGGCATGAAGCAGGGAGTATTAGGCAAGCAACAATCTGAAGTTGTCTATGCATTTCAGAGAAAATTGACAAAGTAGTTAAAAATATATATTGCCTTTGTGTAAGTATATATTATCACATTCAAAATATAGCAACAGGAGCGTGAGGGTCTTAGGTACAGGAAATCGGAAGTTTATCAGGATTTCAGACAGCTCTGAAAGGTTAGCGAGTGAGGAGAGGGACAGAGAACTGGTGGAGGCCTCTGAGACCCCGGGGCCCCGCGCCCCCATGAGCCGCACCTAGGCAGAGTCCAGCGCTGTGGTCCTGAGAGCGGCCGAGCCTGCCTGGGCCCACGGCCGGCCGCTCTGCGGTGGGCCCTGGCATGGAGATTTTATTGCTCTGTTAGTGGCTCTCAAGGACTTCGTAACCAGCTCTCAGAAACCGCTTCACTGCGCAGCGCAGAGTGTAAACTCCTATAAATCTCACAGCTGCCCGCCAGCCCTGCTGGCCGCACGGCTTGGCCGGCTCCCGGGGCTGAGGGCCAGGCACCTGGGCGAGCAGCCTGGAGCTGGTGCCCGTGAGCGGGGCCTTGTTCCCTCACCACCGTCCATCGTGACTGACCGAGCCAGCCCTGCAGGTCTGGGGCCCGGGGGAGCCGCGGCCCCCAGAAAGAGGGTGAGGGCCACTGAGGGGTGGCTGGCTCCACCACGGAGCCGGCCCCGGGGAGGGCTGCTTGCTTCACACCCGCCAGTGTCCCCCACTGTCACTTGCCCCTCTTTTACCTCTGGGCTGAGCCTGCCCTGTGCCCCAGGGAGGGCAAGTGGACTTGCCCGGAAGTTGCTTAAGTTAATGTTGGATCTGCTGAGCTCCCCGATCCTGGGCAAACGTGCACACCCTCTGAGGCTGATTTCTGGGACCAGTGCCATATCTGCCGGGACTTTAGCAACAGCCTGGAAGGCAGGAGAAGAACTGGCTTGGGGTTGGGGTTCCTGCCCTTTCTGCCGCAGCAGGGACCAGGACCTGGGTAGCACAGCCCGAGCCCACGGGCGGCAAGTGCAGGGTGCCAGGTCTCAGTAAATGTGGGCGCAGAGCTGTGTGCTCGCCTCCTGCTTGGTGAGGGCTGGGAGGGCGGCGGGAGGGGGCTGGGACTGCCCTGTTCCCTCGGAGGGGACATTTCTAGGTCCGAGAGAGCTTATGTTGCAGGACGGATCTGTCCGAGGGCCTTGGTGCCAAGCCCAGCCCTTGTCCTTGGGGCTAGCGGTGACCCCTGGGGCAGATGCCTCCGAGATGTGCCCGCCGGTCTGTTGCTTACCTCTGCCCCCAGCCCACTCGCTAGTGGCAGAGAGAGCTGCCCCGCCCACCTCCCCTTCCAGCCACCCGGCCACAGGATGCAGGAGAAGGAGGTAAAGAGCAGGGTGCCCAGCAAACCGGGAGGAGCCTGAGCACCTGCACATCTGGTGTGGAAAGTGGCTTTGCTTCATGTCCTGGTGGGCGGCCACAGGGCCTCTGGCACTGAGGGGAGGACAAGGAGGAGCAGTCCTGAGGCCAGCAAGCTGGAAGGTTCCAGGGAGGCAGCCCGAGTCCCTGTGCGGCCACTGCCACTTTGCTTTGTAGGAGCACAAGGAGCGCTGGTCGCGTTCCATCTGCGCCTACCTTTCGTCCTCCACCGTTCCGCTGCCAGATTGCCCAGGGCTGAACTGCTGCATCCTCGGACCGCAGGCAACCGTCTTACACACGCGGTGACTTGGTCACCTCACTTGTAAAGTGCGGATGATAACAGTACCAGACTCACAGTGCTGCTCTAAAGATTGGCTTGTTTTTCTCTTAGAACAGTGCCCAGCACTTAGTAAATGCTGTGAGATCACAGGCAGGCAGGCAGGCAGACAACAATCCCCACTGTGCAGATCAAGAAGCTGAAATGCAGAGATGTTCAGAAGTTTCCCAGAGGGCTCCTTGATGATCGCAGAGTCAAGATTCGAACCCGGGTCTCCGTGACAGTTTTACTTGTGGTCACTGTAGCCAGTTGGGTGAAACATCCCTCGAACTGGAACCCTTTCCCCAAAGGTGATGGGGGATGATGCTAGGGCAGCTGCTGAAATTTAGTGAATGCTGTTATTGTGCTAGGTGCTTTATGTACTTTGCCTAATTTAATTTTCACAACTGCCTTTTAAGGTCTATTGCATTAACTCTGTGGGGTTGGCTGAGTAGTGTCTTGTGGAGTTCATGTCTACCTCAGAGTGTGACCTATTTGGAAACAGCGTCTTTGCAGATATAATTAGCTGAGGTCTCAAGGGATTCAGGCTCCAGAAGGCCACGAGAAGACCCAGGGGCGTGAAGGGAATCCAGGTTCGGCAGAGACAGACTAGAGGGACCCCAAGAAGCCAGGCGCCACCAGCAGTTGGAAGAGGTCAGCAGTGGTCCTTCTTGGAGCTGGCAGAGGCTGCATGGCCCACCCATGCCTGGATTTCAGACTTCTGGTCCCCAGAACTGTGAACAATTAGATTTCTAGTGTCTGAAGCCACCTGTTTGGCGGCACTTTGTTTTGGCATCCCCGAGGCACGAACATACCCCTGTGAGCGGGGGCACAAACAGAGGCTGAAGGGATGTGCGTAGGCCAGCCGCTTAGGGCGGCAGACTTGGGACCTGACTGCAGGTCTGCGGAGTCCTGGCACTGCGTCTGACGCCGCCTGTGTGTGCCAGGGCTGTTGTGCTGTGCACCTGCCCGGACCACCCTCTGGGGCCGGCCCCAGGGTCCCTGATCCACAGACCACGAACCACAGATGCTGTTGTCTCTGGAATATTACGCAGAGCAGTGCACGGGAGGAAGGGGTCCCCCAAGGCTTTGAAGGTCACGTCTCACTGAAGTGGGCATTCACAGGCTTTCCGGGGTTCCAGCGACATGGCGATCACCTCAGCAAAGAACATGGCAGCCCCGGGCAAGTGACTGAGTTCTGTCTTCCTGGTGCCCTGAATCAGATTCGCGACACTCTGGCTGACGGTGGGTTTCCTCCTGGTTCCTGTGTGGCTTTCCTCGTTGGCCGTTTCCTGTATAACAAGCCCACGGCATGGAACCCACGGAGCCCAGGCTTAGGACACGGTGGTGACCCACCACAGCCTGTTTGGTCTTTCCTATTTCTCTTCCCTTTGTCCTTGTACATAATCACCTTCTGGAAGTTTGATTTCATGATTTCTTTTTTCTTATTTGAGACAAGGTCTCAACGTGCAGTTCAGGCTGGCCTTGAATTCACTATGTAACCCAGGCTGGCCCGAACTTGTGCAGATCCTCCTGCCTCAGCCTCCTAAGAGCTGGGATTACAGGCATGTGTCACCACTCCTGGCTTGTCTTTTTTTTTTTTCCCTTTAAATTAAATTTTTTTATCAGTACATGGTTCTAGTACATAAGGATTACATTCCTCATGTGGAGTTGGTAAATGGACCAATGTTCTACTTCTTTTTCCAACTCCCTGATCTCCCCTCTCTTCTCTCTGCCTCCATCTCTTTATTTCCTTCCTTATTGCAAAAGACCTATCTCTCCACTTCCTCTTATCTATCTTTTAATTTGCTTTTTGATTTATTTATATTTGGGGTTTCTTATATAGGAGAAACTGTGAAATATCTAAGCTTGTGCATCTGATTTCTTTTACTTAACACTGTGGTCTCAAGGTGCATCCATTTTCCTGCAAAGGACTCAAGTTTACCCTTCTTTATGGCAGAGTAGTACTCCCTAGTATAGAAATGACATACTTTCTTTATCCATTCATCTGCTGATGGGCGTATAGGCTGCTCCCAAGATTTAGCTATAAGGAATTGTGCTGCTATAAATTGTGCATGGGCCACTGTAATATGATGACTGTAACTCTTCTGGGAAGATACTAGAAGGGGAATAGCTGGGTCAAATGAAATTTCTAGTTTTTCTTTTTTTTGAGAAATCTCCATATTGATTTTCACAGTGGATGTGCTAGTTTACATTTCCACCAATGATGTAGGCAGGTTTCCTTTTCCCCGCAGCCTCAGAAGCATTTACCTGACTTCTTGATGACAGCCATTCTTTCTAGAGTAAAGTGATATTTCAGTGTTTTAATTTGCATTTCTGTAATGGCCAGAGAGGTTGAGCATTTCTTTGTGTATTTATTGGCAATTTGTACTTCTTCTGAGAAGGGTCCATTCATTTTGGTTGTCCATTTTTTGACTGCATCTTTTATTTGGGGGGGGGTCTGATTTTTTTTGATATTGTCATATATTCTAGATGTTAGCCCTCTGTCTGAGAAATTGCTAGCAAAATGTTTCTGTAGGTTGTATTTTTACCCTGTTGGTTGTTTCCTTTTTTTTTTTTTTTGTACCCGGAATCGAACTCAGGACCTTGCACTTGCGAGGCAGGTGCTCATGCTGCTGAACTATATCCTCAGCCCAGTTATTTCTTTTTTTGTGAGAGAGACGTGTGTCTGTCCGTCTGCCCGCAGGGCGCTGTGGTCTTGCGCTCTGGCCATTTCTACAGGTGCCACACCGGGTTGCCTCACTGTTCCTCCAAGATGGCGGACAAACTTCCACCTGGGGCCTGGTGCTCCTTTTTCCTGATTCTGGAACTTTCTTCTTCTCTATGCTGGGATTGCTGCTGCACCTGGGTGCAGGCCAGTGTCACCTCACCGAGTCACCATCTCTGACGCCATCTGGAATGTCCTTCACAGGCTGTCTGGGGTATCAGTGATATGGCGGGCAAGCACCTCAGAGCAAGGAGGCGATCTCGGCCTCCTGCCCTGCTTCACTTTTCCTCTTACCACCAGCACCAGCTGGGGCGGCCTATTGTGCCCATGGCCACTGGGTGACCCTCGCGTAAGCCGAGCATCGGACGAGCAGAGGACCTTCTGTCTTGTCCTAACTCCAGCCCTAGTGCCAGGCATGTAGCAGGTGCCCAGCGCATTAATGCGTTTCTTCTTCTAATGAACCACCATCTCCTGCAGCTCCTACATGCCAGGCCACAAGCTAGGGCACGGAGCTGAGTAAAGTCTTTGCTCCACTCTTCAGGAGTTGAGAGTTTGGAAAGCACGGAAACATACCCGTGAATCCAGCACTGTGGCCTGGTGTGAAGGAGTCGCGAAGGAGGCGGAGGAGGAGAGGGTAGGAGGGAGCAGAGTCGGCAGTCGGAAGGCAGGCACCGCCTTGTGGGAAGAGGGAACAGCAGGGGGAGCACAGAGGTGCTCGGAGAGCGCTGCGCATTCTTGCATGGACTTTGAACACTCTTCCCCACCCTTTGCTCTTTCTGACGCAGCTCCGGGAGTCCTCTTCAGTGGGTGTCTTCAGTTGTTCCATCCTCGATGGCTTGATGTGCTGAACTGATGCAAAAGCTTTACCCTTCCCAGTCATTTTGACTTTGGGGAAGAGCCAGAGGTCACACAGTGCCAGAGCTGGTGAAGAAGGTGTATGAGGCCGCACTGCCACGTTTTTATTTGACAGAAATTTGTCAATGTAAACTGCTTCAAAAAGTAGCAGGAAAGATGGGATAAGTGTGCTTGTGGCGAGGGGGAGGATGTTGAGGGGGATTGGTAGTAGTGAGTCTTTTACTGTGCTAGCATTCTTACACTTGTCTCAGCCAATATAATAGAATTTGAGGAATTTAAACCTTCACTGTATTTTCTGTATCACACCATCTACGCAAATGGTGGTTGTATTGTATGGTGCTTGGAATAATGACCAAGAAAAGAGTCTGTTCTTGTTAAGTACAGATGCAGTGTGTCCTGAGTATTTCGGCCGGGGGATTGGTTGGCTATAAGAATGCAGAACGGAGGGCCGACTGGGCTGCTTCATTTTTATTAGGAAACCTCTCAAGGACAGCACGGTTAGAGCTTTGTCCAAGAGTCACACCCTGAGGTTCAGAGTTTTAACACTCGGAGCAGACTGAGGTGAGCCTTGGGCGGCGGCCCAGCTCCCAGCACGCTGCGTCCAGGGCCTCCCACACTGCTTTCATCAGTAAAATCTTGTGACTCATGAGCTGCCTTCCCAGGAATGGGGCTAGGGTACTGGGAAGGGGCTCCTGCCAGTCCCTTCCCGTCCCAGTTGAGACCTGAAGGAATTTAGGGGCTGACTGCACCTCTGGCTCATTCTGAGGTTCTGATTTTTAATAGAAGCAGGGACTGTGGCTTCACGAGGTGCCCTGGCTCTTTCAGAGCACTCTGGGTGGATATTTTCCTTCCCCAGCCATCCCACTCCTGCTCGTCTTTCCTGCCCACCAGCGGGCCTGGGCCAGGAGGACCCCTGTGGACACAGAGGCACAAGGCCGGCGGCGAAGGCACCCGCAGAGCCCCGCACCAAGGCTGTGTGCAGGATACCATTGCTTCTCCCGGTGGCTCAGGCATTTCG
Source organism: Chinchilla lanigera (assembly GCF_000276665.1). Taxonomy (NCBI): domain Eukaryota; kingdom Metazoa; phylum Chordata; class Mammalia; order Rodentia; family Chinchillidae; genus Chinchilla; species Chinchilla lanigera. Next base: position 10,774,584 of record NW_004955402.1, read on the forward strand.
TTGCTCCCTAGATGATTCCCAGAGAGGACTGTCTGTCTCAGACTTTCCCTCCTGTCACGCCCATTCTCACCAGTGAGTAAACACAGAGGACAGAAAAGCGGAAGGATCCTTCTCAACAGTTCCAGGCAGTTGTTTCTGCAGCAGGGACGAGCCTGGAGCCAGGCCCCCTCTGACGCGGTGCTGGGCGTGTCAGCTGCAGGCTCTGTCTAGGTGGGAGTTAAAATATCGTGTGGAAGGAAGAAGGAGGCGGAAGTGGGTGTTGGAAGGATCATGCTAAGCTGAGGAAACAGAGGAGACGGGCAGATACTCCAGCAGGTAGGTGAGTTAGGAGCGCAGGGGCCCATGCTGGCCTGACCTCGAAGGTGAAAGTGTCCTCGGAGCGAGCAGATGTCTTCTGGCGCAGAAAGCGAAGCCCCTGGATTTGGAAGGCTGTCGTGGTCCGTTTCGAAGATCGGCCCACCCTCCACAAGGATGCTTGGGAACCAGGGAGTGTGCCTGCAAGAGGCTTGGGTGGAAATAACTTGAAAACTCATGGAAATATGGCAGCTTGGATCATTTTCCCTGGGAGATTAACAACAAGTGGGACAAAGCTTTCGGCCAACGGGATCCAAAGATCATTGGGAACAAGTCCGCAGGGCTTCCAAATGGCGGCTCACGGTGTTGCTCTGGAGGTGGCTGTGGGGTTTGGAAGGGTAATTCTTCCTCGGTGCCAGCCCTGTCCACCTATCATTCACAAATCACAGGACGGAGGACGGGGCTTCATGCCAGAAAAGTGGCCCATAAAATGCTTTATTAAACATGGAGAAACGAGCTTTGGCAAGAACCCACCCTGACCCACACAGGACACGTGGTCAAGGCAGAGAAGCCAGGAAGCACCTCTAGAAGCCAGAACCAGGCACATTTTTCAAACAAGATGAAAAGAGAGACGGGCCACCATGGTGACAGCCCTGATCAAACGACATTTCCAGCAAGGAGGCGTCGCGACGCCAGGCCACGTCCGCAGGGAGAGCGGCTTGTCATTTGGGCTTCTCTGGGCTGCAGAGCGGAGCTGGCGATCCCTCTCCTCCGCCTCTGTCCTGGACTGGGGACAGTTTAAAACAGCTGCTTCTGACGTCCTCACCAGTTCGGGGCCGAGGTGTTGAGAGATTTCGCTGCATCTGGTGAGTCCGAGGTGGGCTTCAGGGACAGCCGCACCTGCAGCCGAGGGAGCAGCGGCTCGGGGAGGAGCCAGCGGACGGAGGGCGCAGGGTGTGCACCCGGGAAGGCAGGAAGCCAAAGAAGCGAAGGGAGTTTAAGAAGCAGCACTGAATATTGGGTTAAAAAAAGGAGTCCCATGTCCTACCACACAGCACCCTAGTTCTTTGGCATAGTCACGGGCCCTTGTGGACTGTACCTGCGACCTCTGGCCTCATGTGCCGCTGTGCCGCCCTCTTGTAGGCAGCGACCTGTGGTTTCCCCACATGAACCCGAGAGGCCCCAGGGCCTCCTTGTGGCCAACCTTGTCCCCTGGCCTAGCAGCTATTTCCCCCTAAGAGCCCCACAGAGGGATAGGGGCGTGCGGGATGGTAGCTTCGGTCTCGCTAGCTGACTACCTTAGTTACTTTTCTCGTTGCTGGAACAAGATACCCAACACCCAAAGTTAAAGGAGGAAAGGTTTACTTAGCTCAGTTTGTACAGGTTTCGGCCAAAGGCGGCTGGCTCCCAGGCGGGGTGACGGGCAGAGGGCACCGCAGAGGAGAAAGAGTTCTTGGCGGGCTGAAGGCAGCAAAGCAACAAAGTAGCAAGCGGCAGGCCACGAGCGGCAGCAGCAGTTTCTTTCAGTCCGTTCGTGCTCTATCTAGGCGACCCACGCTCTGGGCGGGCAGCAGTCACCCAAAACCACGCCAAACCAATCGGGGGCCTAACTTAGTGATCATGCGCCCTTAATCTCAGCCCCACACACTCTCGATCCAGCCACCCCTGGAAAGCCCCCCTAGGGTTCCATGAGGTTTTCAGGGCCCTCTAGACATGAGCCATAACTGACCCTCTCTGTGATCCCTGCAGCCTGGGTGCCTCAGTGGAGCCGGGGCCATGTTGGCAATGTCCTCTCGGCCAGGGACGAACGGTGGCCCCTGCTCAACAACCAGCTAGGAATGACGCCCTCCATCCAGCGACGCTCCAAGACCTGAAATCTGCTGGCGACCACGTCGCTGGAGAGGGGCCCTTCCCTGAGCCTTGATGGCCACCTTGTGGGAGACCAGGGTGCAAAAGAGGGCACCGGGCTGGGCCCAGCGGCTGCTCCATGGGCACGGGAAGGTCACGCGCACGGGCTGCCTGGGCCTCGGCAGTGGTGGGTAATCTGCCAGGCAGCAATGGACACGAACTTTCTAGGATTTCACAGGCACGTGGCCTTGCTGTGGCCTTCCTGATGCCCTGCAAAGCCCTCCGCCCGCTTCCTCCTGCTAGCCCGGCTCCGTCCTAAGACAGACCTCAAACACCACGTCTTCAGAGGGCTCTGAATTTGTTCAACCCTCAGTACTGAAAAATAAACAACAACAACAAAAAAGGGGGAGCCCCCACCGGCTCCCTCCCTTTATCCCCTGTGTCCATCATAGTACTCTTCACAACAGCCAAGAAATGAAGTCAACTTGTGTTCATTGGTGGAAAAACAGGAAAAAATGTGGAATGTATACATCATGGAATACTATTCAGCCCTGAAAAAGAAGATCCTATTATACAAAATTGCATGAATGAACCTGGGTGGACCTCATCAGTGACATAAGCCACATACAGAAAGACAAACACCCCATGATCCCGCTCATGGATGGAATCTAAAAAAGTTAAATTTGTAGAGGTAGAGAGTAGAATGGTTGTTCCCAAGAGGTGGGGAAGAGATAGGATGAGGAGCTGAAGGGGAAGCCGTTTCAGGCAGGGTAGTAGCTTCAAGAGGCCTGGGTGCCACGCGACTGCGTTCACAGCAGTGTATTAATACTTGGCAGTGGCTAGGAGGGTAGATTTCAAGTGTCCCCCCCAACAACAGGGTGTGCAAAGTAATGCGTACATGGAGAGGCTTGACTGAGTGATCCTACAGGGTGGACATATTTCAAAGCACATTGTATGTGATAAATGTATGTGGTAGTTATTTACCAATCAAAATTAAGATTGAGAGGAGTGCTCTCCCACCATCAGCATTGGATGGGGTCAGCACTGGAGGAGGAGAAGCCCAGGGGAGGAAGGCAGGCTGGGCCGAGGGGGGCTCCCCCGTTTTTATTTATTTATTTATTTTTCACTACTGAGGGTTGAACTCAGGGCCTTCCTATGGTCTCCAGACTTTTTCTCTTCTTTTTTACTTTGAGACACGGTCTACCTGCATTTTCCAGGCGGGGCTTGACTTTGTGATCCCCCTGCCTGGGCTCCCAAGGTGTTGGTGTTACAGGCGTTACAGGGGTGCGCCGCCACACCCAGCTCCCCCTGCTTTTCCGCAGAGAGAGGGGACTCTGGCAGGAGCCCTTGGCCTCTCTTCCGGGTCACCTGACAGGAGCCTGAGGGAGGGGACAAGCTCCTGCCGGGCAGCTTCAGGCCCATGGGGCGCGTGGGTGGCCGTGCTGAGCCTGACCTGTCCTGGGCGTCCTGGAGCAGCTTCCTGGAGATGCAGGAAGGGCTTGGCTTGAGGCACAGAGAGGGACAGTCGGAAGGAGGGGTGCTGGGAGAGGACCACGGTCCGGGGGTCCCAGGCAGGCCAGGCCGCGCAGTCCCCACAGCTCGGCGCCCCGGGCTCCGTGTGTGACTGGGACCCGGGAAGTGCGATGACCGCCTGGTGTCCGCCTTGGAGCAGCTGGGCCTGAGAAAGGTGCGAGCAGGAGAGAGAGAGGCCGTGCTGAGGCTGGGACCCCGCTGGGCGCCCCGGCTCGGAGCAGGGCGAGGCCTGTGTGCTGTCCCCCAACCCAGGGATTCAAGCGCCACGGAGTGTGACGGCCTTTCAAAGCTCTGGCCTCCTCGGGGGACAGGACCCAGGCCTGGAGGCCACAGACGAGTGTCATAGATGTGACCGCCCCGTCCCCATTGTCTGCTTTCCTGCGGGTGCCCATGTGGCTCTTGCCCTCATGCCAGGCCACCTTGGTATCAGGGAGGACAACTCACACCCTTATGTACCCTCTGTAGGGTGCGCCAGACCCCGGTCCCTCCCAGCGTTGGCTGTGGACTGGGAGATGGGGGTCCACAGCAAGGAAGGAGCAAATAGGTGACCGAACGCGGAGAGACGCTCACCCTCTCGGCCCTGGAGGACGGTGGTCCACAGTCGTCTGTCACCTTTAGCTGTCATCATCAGCCTGCCTCAAAAGCATCACTAGTGGCACATGCCTGTAATCCCAGCACTTGAGAGGCTGAGGCAGGAGGATGCTTGCAAGTCTGAGGTCAACTTGGGCTACCTAGTGAGTTCAAGGCCAGCCTAAAAGACAAACCCTGTCTCCAAACAAAACAAAACAAAACAAAACAAAACAAAACAAAACAAACTGGTTTCCTACTAGAAAGCAATACAAGTTCATCATAAAAAGTTAGAGAATATGGAAAAGAACAAGCAAAAAAAATTACCCATAACTAAACCCTTTGGAGCTCCTGCTATTATGATATTATATTTTAATCCATGGGAACATTTGTTTTATAAAGCTTTATTTATATAATAAATATAACTGAACCTGTTTCTTTCAAAGTTCCTATTGATACGTAAGCATTTTAAAAGTTATTTTAAAACTTTGTAAACTTTATTATTACTGCCCTTTTTAACCAGTTTCTTGAATTATACACAAATTACTTGTTTTTATCTTGTGTGATTTAGTAATGTAAGTGTTTCAGGCAATGACTTTTCCTTTGGGAAAAGTCTGTTTGGGAAACGGTATATTTTGTCTTCTCAATTTATGTCTCAAATTTGATTTAAGAGTTGTTTATAAAGTATTTTTGAAGTTTCTAAAAGGCAAGTTTTTATTTGTCAGCTGTCATCTGAAATGACTATTAGTCCAACTGGTAGGTATATTATTTTTTGCTATTTTTTTTTCAGGACTGGGGTGGAACCCAGGCACCTTTGCCCTGAGCTACATCCCCAGCCCTTAGCATCGTTTTGAATGTTGAGACAGGGTCTCACCAGGCTGCTAAGCTGCCCGGGCTGGGCTTGAACTTGTAACCTTCCTGCCTCAGCCTCCTTGAGTCCTGTGATGATAGCATGCGCCTGGCTTTGCATGCGCATTCTCAGTGAGCTATTTAATGAATGCTGTCTTGAGAATCCTTGTACGTGGAACTCTTTCCCCAGAACATGGATTCTCACCAGGGGCTGACGCTGACTATTTGGGTGCGGTCAGTCCTGCTCTTTAGGAGTGGAACAAGGTGTCCACGCAGGGAGGTTGGGGAGAGACACGGAAATTAGTTTCTAAAAAGTCTCCTTAGTAGAGGGGGATAAGATCAAGAAGCACTGTCTTAGGAGAGAGGCCCGGAAGTAGGGTCACTAACACGAGGGGCTGGAGCATTTGAACGGGCTGGATACACATGCTGTGTGCCCGCCATGTTGCCAGATGGGTGTGAGCTGTGTGACCCTGGGCAAGTTGCTTTACCTCTCTGAGCCTCACACTCCTAGCTGGTCACACAAGAATCTTAGTATCTCCTGCACCTGCCAGCCTTCTTGGGTATGAATAGCACAAATTTATTCTCATGGACTCAGGTACAGAAGACATTTTCTGATGGGATTTGGAAAAGTTAAAGAATCGCGGTGCGGCTGGACCCCAAAACGGGGTGGTGATGGTGGCGGAGCCACCTGCCCAGCTCCTGCTCCTCTCTGGGGTCCAGATGTTGCTCCAGATGTTGCTGCTGGTGCTGCTGCTGGACAGCTGGCCCTGTCCTTGTCCTCTGTTGCTGATCCCGCCTCACGTTCGACGGCTGCCGCAGGTCCCACCGCCAGGCCTGGGCTGCAGCGACAGCGGGGAGCCCCAGGGCTGAGGAGGGGCTCCCGCACAGAGCAGGGGCTCAAGCCTGGGCAGCGGGAGGGAGAAAGGCAGACGGTGCCCCGTGTCCTGTGGCTGCTGCGGCCGTCAAGGGCTCCGGAGGGGTCAGGGGCTCTTCTCGGTCCCCTGCGTTCGTTTGGCTTTGTGGTCTGGCGCTCGTCCTCTCCGCCCGCCCGGCCTCCAGCGTGTCCAGGATGAGGGAACCGCGGGCCGCTCCCTCCCTCCCCGCCCGCTCCTTCTGTGAGGGCTCGGTCATCTTCGGACTGGGCGCTGTCCTCTCTTGGGGCTGTCATTCACTTACGTGACAAGAGACGCAGGCAGCTGGTCACAGGGCGGCTTCCCAGGTCCCTGCGGAGGCGCAGCGGCTGGTGTCTGTGCCGGTGGCCGCGGGCAGCCGCCTGCCGGACCGCGCTGCCCCTCGGTGAGCGCCGAGCTGGGTGAACGCGTGTGCCTCGGCCGCACCGTGTCGCCCGCACGGCTGCCTCTCCCTGCCGTCCTGTGGTCCGGGGCTCCGAGGTCAGCCGGCTGTCACCTGTGAGACTCGAGGCCAGCCATGGCCTGCTCCCGTCCTGACCCTTCCCTTCCGGCTCGTCCTTGGCTCACGCTCCGCTTCCGTCTTCCCGGCCCGGAGGCCGCGTTCCCCGACCTTCTGTCCTTGTGCCTCCCGCCCCTCGGCAGCCAGGATGAGCGCTGGTCTTTTCGGTCTCAGGCCGTGAGGTCAGCAGAGCCTGCCCACCCCCCCGGTCCCTGCCGCGTCTCCCCAGCCGCTCCGGGCCCACGAGGGGCACAGCCTTGGGGCCACTGTTGTACCCCCAGGAGTTCCGGGAAAGAGCGGGGGAGCTGAGAGAGGAGGGAGAGGCCGGGGCCGTGCGCACAGCGGGCCGCGCTGGGCCTTGAGCTCGGGGAGGAGTGGACGATGCAGTGCAGGAGTGGACGATCCACTTCCGAAGGGCGCCCGGCTGAGAGGCTCATCCCCTCGCTGCCTTGGCATCTGCTTCGGGTGGAGGCGTCACGGCTCCGGGCAGCGTCCGTTGGTTTCTGGCCTGAGCAGGCCAGGCCCAGGGAGGACCTTGCGCTTGGTGAAGAGCTTTTGAAAATCAGGCGCTTTCGCTCTTCACCGCTCACTGGAGATTTTCCTCCCTGGTGTCCTCCTCCAGCCCCTACGGGGAGCAGACTTCCTGGATTCTCTGCTGAGCAGTGTCTGCCTGCTGTCTACCGTCCATCTCTCTGTCTCTGTCCATCTATCCATCATATGTCCTTGGGTATCCCTCCCTCTGTCTTACACCCCCGTCCATCTGCCATATAGCTCTGTCTGCCCACCGACCACACATGTCTATCCATCCAACGTCCGTCCCTGTCTTCTATAGCCATCTGTTGATTTTGTCACCAGCCAGGCCCTTATCTGACCCCGTTTTCTGAGCTCACTCACTTCCCAGGAATCCCTACAAGGAATCCCTATTTCTAAAGCCTGCTTTCATTTTTGCCAACTTTTCCTGGCTCAGGAGGCAGGAATTCCCTGTCACAGACGAATCTGGGAAGGGACTTCCTCCCCACTCTAGTGCTGCTGAGCGTGTCTTCCAGGTGTGTCTTGGGGACTTGTCCGGAACCAGGAATCTCCATGAGCACCAGATTCAGGGAGAGCGGCCGCAGGCCTCTGACACGTGCATTTCCTCCTTGCTGCAGGTCTCATGAACCGTATGCCCACGCGTGTGCACACACACACACACACAAGTCCGTCTCTAAAGACTAAAGTGGCAGACACAAGTTCCCCTTAGCAGTCCTGAGACTGCCAGAGGCCGGAGCTCGCCAAACGCCCAGTGGTTGGTGCAGGCAGAAATCACAAGGAGGATGAGGCGTGGCTGACGGGAGGACGTCGTGGAGGAGGAGGAGAAGAGGAGACAGACGCGGGGGCAGGAGCCGCGCACAAGCTGACCTGGGCCGTGGAGCTGCACACAGCACCGCTCTTCAGTACTTGCAAGGACCTCCGGGGAGACTTTCACTTGACCCGCACCCTGCAGATCCTGGGGACAGCTCCGGGGGCTGCAGCCGCCTGTGTGCTGAGCTCTGTCCCTCGGTCACAGGCCAGGGACACATGCTTTGGTGGATGAGTGAAAACAAGCCCCGGTGGGGTCCAGACTGTCCTGGCCTTCGGTTCTTTCTCTACCCTCCGGAGTTGCCACCGGTGACCCAGGCCCTGAATCCCAGCCCCTCCGAGTCCCCATGTGCCCTGCCTGCCATCTCTGCCCTCCCAGGCTGGGCCGGCACCTGCCCACCGCCAGCACGAGGGAGGAGGGAGTCCCCGCCCCACACGGCTTCGCGCTGCCATGCTTTAGTTTGGGAGCAGAAAGGGGCTGCTATTTTTAGCCTTCCTGGGAAAGCCAGAGGGAGCAGGGGGAAAGCCGAAAGGCAAGAAGTCTCCTCTGGGGCGGCTGCCACCTCCCTGACAGGAGCGAGAGTGGTGGGGAGTGAGGCGGAGACGTCTCCGACACCCCATTAAGCACCGCGGGGCATCCCCAGGCCGTCCTGAGATCAGGGATGGAGAAGACCGAGTCTCTCCTGGCAGGACAGACACTGCCGGCCACAGGCGCACAGGAGGGACGGGAGGACAGACACGCGGGCTCCTTGCTCTGAGGGCAGCATGTGGTCCCGAGGTGTTTGGAGCTGGCTCGTACGGGGCGGTGGGACAGGAGGGGCCTGAGCAGGTGATGGAGGAACAGACCGAGACGGCAGGGGGACAGGAGAGTGGAAGTGGGGAGCCGAGCAGCTGGTGGCCGTCAGAGAATGGGTGGAGCTGGGGCGATGGACAGACGGCGGCTGGGAGGGCAGCAGGAAGGGGACGCGTGCCGGGACCTGGGGTGCAACCAGGGGCAAGAAACCTGCCAGGAAAGGCGAGAGCAGGGCAGGCCAGTCCTTTGGAGGCAGAAGGTGCCAGGCAGTTCCCTGGCGTTGGGGGCAGCGTGGTCAGAGCCCCGCGGGGGCGCTCCTGACCTCTAGCCTCGGGGCAGTCCTCGTCCCACATGGCAGGAGTGGGCGGTGGCCATCCATCCTCCTGCCGAGGAACAGGGCTGTGCTCTCTGGGAGAGTGGTGATGGCCCTGCCGGGGGAGCTGCTGACACCCAGGGCGGGGCAGGCGGGGACGCCGAGGGCTGTGCAGGGCACGTTGTGACCCCCGATACTGACCCGTCCGGGCTTGAAGGCTCACAGGCGACCTGATGAGACGGAGCTTCTGTGACGACCAGAGAAGGGCCAGTGAGTGGAGCGGGCCAGCTGATTGGTGGACAGGGACCGCGGGCCGGGGACACTCGCCTCCTCGCAGGTCTCTTGGGGGCGGGCTGAGCCTAAAGCCCTGTCAGGTGCACGGCATGAGGCTGTCCCTCAGTAGATCCTAGGGACCCACAACCCACTGCAGGAGCAGCAACGAACTGCTGGGCACGGGGCACCCACGAAGCCTGTGCCCAGGCGGTCGAGTTGGCCCAAGCACCACCCTGATCTTGTGACAGGGACAAGCGTATGCAGCCCAGGTGACCTGGTGACGCAGAGCAAAGCCCTACAGTGGGCGTGGGGACACGCAGGCGTGTGCTGAGTCCGAGGAGGGCCCTCTCCCTCCCCCTTCCCTTGCCCGCTTGCGGTCTTGCTGCTGCTCTTTAAGTGCGGCGTTCAAGGCTCTTACTCTCTCCTCTCTACCTTCATTTCATGCCACCGTTCCCTCGGGTTCCTCTTCTCCAGCCGTCAGTGCACCCCGAAAGCTGCCTGAGCACCCGCTGTGCGCCCACTGCTGCCGCCGCCATGGAGACAGGAGGAGAAGCACACCCGCTCGTTCCTGCATCCACAGAGCTGGTGGTCCGAGAGGAATGCAAATGAGCAGGGGCGGGCAGGTAACCTGGGGTCGGCACTCGGGCTCAGGGCCTGTGACAGCGAGTGAACGGGAAGCCACTCAGACATGGCCAGGAAGTTTCCCCAGAGGAAGGACACTGGAAACTTAGGGGTGACTGGTGGGGAGTCCCCAGGAAGAGCCGTCCCGACAGCGTGGGTGCAGCTGCGGGAAGAAAGAAAAGTCCCACTTGTGTTTGGAAAAGGCAGAGGTGTGGCCAGCAGGGTAAACTGAGGCTGGGCCGCCGGGCCTCGTAGGCCAGCGCAGCGAGGCTCTGATACCAGCTGTGGGGCTCGGCACAGTTGCGTGCGCCTCCCCCAGGGCTGCCTGTCTGGTGTTCCCTGCCCAGGGCTCGGTGACCCCCTGTTCAGCCCTTGCAGCTGAGGTGCACACGCTGAGCTCGCCCTGCCCAGTGTCCACCCCAGCCAGGCACCGAGCAAGTAGACGGCAGGGACTGTCCTTGCACGCCCAGTGCACTGCGCAGGGAGCCCGCTGGGCTTGTGTTCTGGGCCAACTGCAGGAAGGCCAACTGCAAGTGGAAGGGGACCCAGGAGAAAGTGCAATGGCAGAGGGCACAGAATACTGAGAGATGGCAAGAAAAAAGATAATAAAGGGAAAGTAAAGGGAAAGGATGGAAAATTTCACTCATTTTTCTTTTCTTGAGGAATAGGAATAAAAGTACAATTTGTATTATAACTGAAAAGAACCATAGCAAATCACACAGAATACTAAAGAATCCAGAAGAGGCTGGGGGCGGTGGTGCCTGCCTGTGATCCCAGCACTCAGGATGCTGAGGCAGGAGCATTGCCATGAATTCAAGGCCAGCCTGGACGGCACACTAAGACCCTGCCCCCCAAAATCCAGAAGAGAAATCTCTGCAAAAAGAAGCGCTGGCCGTCTCGGTAGGAGGCCTTTAGCACGGGCTGCCGCGTGGCAGGTTGGGTCACTGCCCATCAGTTAAGAGCGTGACTCTGAGCCCGCCAAGCAATCAGGATGGTCAGTACTCACTGCAACACCGTGGTTTGCATTTATGGCTTTAATTAAATTGAATTAACTGTAATGGGGCTTCTGTTTGCCCTACTCTCCGGCTCAGAACGCCCTCTTTCAGCTGCCGGCCCTGCTGTTACCATGCCCACGTCGGTTCACTTCCGCTCTTCCGGGCGGGGGGCAGTCTGGGCTCTGGAGAGCGGGGCTGCAGGAAGAGGACAGGAAACCAGTTACTGACGGCAGCCGGGGTCCCTGCGGCCCCACTCGCCATGCTGGCTGCCACGGGGCAGGGGCGAGGCTGCAACGCCCATCCCCGTGGAGATGGAGAGGCGGGCTCCTTTCCTCCCCCTGGATCACGGGCAGAAGCCCTCGGGGCGGCCTGGACCGTAACTCGGAGCGGCAGCGACAGCTGCTCTCCAGCTTGAGGTTGAACGCGGCACACACGGTGCACGTGCTGCCGGGTCCTGGGCAGGTGCTTACCAGGCGGGCAGGCCAGGGACACATGCTAGCTCTGCTCCTCAAGGACTCCTGGATGGTGACCGAGGCGAGAGGCAGAGGCTCCGCGTGGCTGGGCTCCCGTCCCTGGGGCTGGACAAGCACAGGACAGGGCGCAGTGGTCATGGGCCCGCAGGCCACTACTCCAATGGGGCTCTGCCTGGCAGCTCTGGGCGAGGACCTGGCCCGAGGCCTCAGTCTCTTGGCTTTGGGGTGATAGTCACCGAGCCCACCTCCCAGGGTCGCTGAGACAGGTAAGCAGCAAAGCGGGCTGTGCATTCAGCGCCCTTCTTTCACGTGGCACTGGGTTGTGGCCCAGTCCCGCAGCCAGGGAAAGGCAGTGAGTGCTCCACCTTCTGTCTGACGCACCGAACTGGCTTCGGGGTGACTGTAAAGACTGACCGGAATGGCGAACAAACACGTGCTTGTCAAATTGGGTTCAATGAATGGCACTTTCCCAGTACGACTCTCCCGCTGTGTGCTGGGGGGATGGGCAGAGGTGCCGGTCCTTGTATGAAATGGCACAGTACTTGCATGTAATCTATGCAGGGCTGTATGTTTTAAACCATCTCTAGATTTCTCCTAATACCTCATTCCATGTTAAGAGTTATTACACTATAATTGTTTACAGAATCATGGCAAGAAAAGTAGTCTATGTTCAGCACAGACACAACCCTCCCAAAAGTTTGTATTTTCAGTCCACCCTAAGGTGTTTTGGGATGTCCAATACAGCCCAAGAGTCTCCTGATATCTTTTCAAATGTAAACCTGATGGTGCTTCTCTGCTTCCTGGAGAAGATAAGGTCTGACCTTTGTCCAGGATGGCATGAGCTAGCAGTGGGGCAGCAGGCAGCCTCCTGCCAAGAGGAAGCCTGAACCAAACCCAAGCAGAAGCATTTAGAATGTGGCATGCAGTGCCAGGCACCATGCTACATATACAAGGTATGAGGATTTAAATTTTAAAAATTGTTACAGTATAAGATACATCGACATTAATCCCCCTCAAAATACTCCCATTTCCAACACATTTGTCCCATCATCCCTGCCACTTTCTGAAGCAGCTCTGGAAGTCCTCTTTCGTGAGTGTCTTTAGCAGGTGTGATAAAGAAAACCATGGTGAACGCTGCCGCCGGGTGCCATCCAGCAGAAACGCAGGCTTGTAAAAACATCACAGTGTGTCCTCATCCATCTTACTGACCGCATCTGCACCATCCTGCTGCTGGCTCTCCCCCGAAGACAAAATGACCAGGAAAGAAACACACGTCTTGAATCAGTTCAGGATGTTAAGGTAGCCACGGCAGCACAACTATAGACACTGACAAAAGAAGACTTCCAGAACTGCTTCAGAACGTGGCAAGAATGATGGGATACCCCACATGTGTAAGCCTCATATCGTCTCCTGGGTGTAGGAACCTGACAGAAGGAGTAAAACTCAAAACGTACAATAAATGATAGGAAGGGGAAAGAAATCGCTCAAAGGGAGGAATGACTGGGATGAGGGAAAGAAGAAAAAAGAAAGAGGAAAGGCAAAATATAAATATATATATGAATAGCTGCGATAATTATATTGCTGATGTCTGATGGTGTGTTGAAATGAACAGTTAATGCTTACAATTTTTTATGTTCTGATCGATTTTGCACGCTTGTGTCTGGTGGTCTGAGCAAGTGACTTGAAGGTAACAAAATGCAATGGAATTACCATGGTGAATTCCTACCATCTTGTCTAGTGAAACTCTATATTATCTCTAATGTTTTATCGAAGAATTATGTTATTCTCTTTAGTGGTTTGAACAATCTTCCATTCTTACATCTGGTAATCTGAGCAATGTAGTTGAGGATATTGATATGTAATATAACAACCACTGTTAATTCGTATTATTTTGTCTTGAAACCCTGTATCACTTTAAGTATTCTTGCTTTGGTTTGTTTATGTTTGTGAAACTGGTATGCAGCTATTGTTCTTTGTTTGTTTGTTTGTTTGTTTCTCATTTATTACTCTCTTTAAAATAAAATTAAAGCCGGGTGTGGTGGCACACGCCTGTAATCCTAGCACTCAGGAGGCTGAGACAGGAGGATCGTTTCCAGTTTGAGACCAGCCTGGGCTACAAAGTGAGCTCAAGGCCAGCCCGAACTGCATAGCGAGACCCTGTCTCAAAAAAAAAAAAAAAAAAAAGAAAAAATTAAGAAAAAATTAAAAAAAAGAATGATAGGATAAGTGTGTTCAAAGTGAGAGAGATTTGTGGCAGTTTATCTTTTACTATAATACTTTTTTTTTTTTTTTTTTTTTTTTTGTACTGGTAATGGAACTCAGGGCCTTGTGCTTGCCAGGCAGGCACTTGTGCTGCTGAGCTAAAAAAAAAAAAAGTATTCACTATATTTTTTGATCCCACCTCATATGATAATTTAGTTAACTTTGTAGCACTCTTATGGAGTAGAACTCTAGTAATTCCTATTCTGCAGATAATACGGCTGCTCCAGAGAGCAGCAAGAGCATGTTGTTCTTGCGAGGAAGTGAGAGGAAAGGGTGGCAGAGTGCTGTGGACAGCAGGCCCGCCTCCCATGCAAAACAATTTCTTCAAGGAAACGCGAGTCTAATTATTCTTTGTCACCAACGCAGCTGCAGCCCCTTGTCCTGCATGTCCGTGTGTAATCATCCTTTTCCACTTCCTCTGCCCCCGGCTGCCTCACTGATACCGACGTGGAAAAATGAGGTCAGAAAACTCCAGTGACCGCACACAGTGTCCTTCTCTCTGGGTCATTCGCTCGCAAGGTCAGCACAACAAACGCATCCTGCCCCAAGGATCCTGCCTGGGAAGCTGGGGGAGGAGCAGGCTGGGCTCCTGGCTCTGCAGACCCCTGGCTGGTCTGGGCCGGCCAGGGACGGCAGGAGTGAGGTGGAGGAGGTGGCTCCCTGTGGGCATGCGGAAGATTAGGCAGATGTTGTTCTTGGGAGAAGTGTGCACCTGGAGCCCTTCAGGGTCCTGGAACACCTTGTTACCCCGTTTGGGTAACAATTAAGAGTCTGAATCCATTACGTTTCCACTCAGCACCTTGGAAACTACAGATGTCAGGCGCTTAATCCTCACTGTGGTTACTGCTTTGAGGGGTGTGAAGAGAGGGCGCCCAGCCAGCCTCTGAGTCACCCCGGGGTACGCTGCGTGGTGCAGCCAGATCTTGGGCGCCTCTTCAAAATCAGCAGCCTGCTGGAAATGCCTGTAGCACTTGGTTCCTCAGCGATTTCACATGCATGTCTGAGAGGTTAGAAACCATTTAGTTTCAGATTAAAAACCCTCTCCAAATGAAATCCAGTGCTCTCTTTCTGCCCATCGTTTTCCAAGGTGGGCCTTGTGTCTTTTGTTTTAGAGATTCTGGGGATCGGGGGAAGAGGAAGCCGCTGGGGTTGGGCAGCTAAGGATGAAGACTGAGAGAAGAAAGATTCGTGTGAGAGATCTGTGTACTGTATTTTGGAAATGAAGTGAGTTTTGCTTCTTAGAGGATTTTTGGATTTATGTTTCCTCTGTAAGAAAAATGACCCAAGCATGTTTCCCCCCAGCACTAACTCGAATCAATTACCCTTGTTATTAAAGAAATAAACATATTGTCTGAAGTGCAATAAAGGTAAAATTCAGTGAGTTCCAGGGTTTGGGGTTGCATGAGTGGTTGGGGGTCTCTAGAGCTGTGCTCTTGCTTATTCCTGGGTGTGGAGTATTTTTCCCTGTTGGTCTCCATGCACATGAGATAAATCCGATACAGGTCTGGAGTCCCACAGTGTTAGGCTGGAAAGGACCCAGGGATCGTCAAGGCCGAGTGCCCCTCTCTTCACAGCTGAGACTCTGAGGCCCAGGGACCTGCCCAGCCTCACCCAGGGGAGGCCAGGGTTCTGGGGCGGCCCGGGACACCGGCCTGTGTACTCTGCAAACCCAGGGAGGCTGGACGCTTGGGTCAAGTCCAGGTTGGGCCGGAAGGGGAGCGGGGGAGGGGCGGAAAGTGGACGGTACCGGTAGGGGGAGGGGATGGGGGGACAGGGGGGTGGGGAAGGGAGTGGAGGGGAGGAGCTGGGGAATGGAGGGTCGGGGGAGGGGAGAAGGAGGGGGAGGGGAAGAGAAGGGAGTGGATGGGAGAGCAGATGCCGCAGAGGATGGGGGTTGGGCAGCCCCCGCCCCCGGCCCCCTCTGTGCCACCCACGCGCGGAGGTTGGGCGGCTCCCACCCATGTGGTTTGCCTGTGTCTACACTGGCAGCCCTCGAGCCACAAATAGGTCGCGCACGTCTAATTCCGCTTTAATGCCAGGTGGGCTGCACTGGAGGAGGGGGTAGAGAACCCGTGCCTGGGGGTATCAGTGTCCCTGGGGGTGCAGTCACCGCCCGGCAGCAGCTTCCATAGCCGAACAGGACAGGTCTTCTGTGCCCCTGGGGGTGTCGAGCGTGGGAATCCCTCTCCACTCGCGTTCGCAGCCGAACTGGACGAGCAGCCGGGGTGTCCACGCGGGCCTTCACCATCCTGCTGGCTTCCCCCGTGGGCCTCACCGCGTCAGGGAGCCTCCTGCCCGAGCCCTGGTGCTTGCCCTGCCCACACCTCTGCGTCACTCAGAACCTGCCCAGTGCAGGAACTTTACAAACTTGGACCTCAGCCTCCCGAGACCCCTGCTTTCTTCACCCTGGGAGGAGGGGATCCTTCTCCCCATTTGGGGTTCTGTGTTTTGAGGCTGATCACACAAATGACAGAGATAAAAGTCCCTCAGAGCCTGTGGCAGTTTTGACTTTAAACATGAGGCGAGTTAACAAGGAAAGCGGCAATAAATCCAGCCCGGGGCGTGACCCCGCACTAAATTGTCTCTTACAGTGTCCAGATTTCTGGCCAAACCGTCCATTTGATGCCCCTTTTCTCGGCAGGCCTCCCCAGTTCCCTTTTAGGTTGTGTTGTTCTCGTTGGTTCACTTTTGTCCCACTGCCAAGTTATCTCTGCACAGCTTTCCCCCCATTTTCTGCCTCTGTCTTCCAAGTTCCTTCAGCATGAGCAGAGCAACACACCCACCCCTCGCTTCTCCTCTAAATCCCTCGAGTTGCTGCCCTGGCAGTTTTGAAACAAGCTCATCAGAACATTGTGTCCTCCCCCACACGCGCGGGGGAAAGATGGAAGGCTTGGTATTTGCTGGAAATGAGAACAGGGAGAAACCAAGCTGGTGACACGGTTGGAACCAAGTGGGGATGTTCTTTCTGTCCTGTGTCCTTTGCACAAGGTTATCTTGTCTCCTTCGCATCGGGACAGTTCATGAGGAACACTGGCGCAGCACTGCGTGGTGTTGGGCAGGGTTAACCAAGAGGCGCTCGGTGTGCCGAGGAAGCGTCCAGGGAGCAATCAGACGGCGCACACCAGCAGGCCGATGGGAGAGATAAAGTCACCAGGGGTGCTTTGGGCTGTGGGGCTAACAATTTCTTGGCTTCACAGGCCATGGGGAAGTGGTGCTGGTTTTATGGCCTGGAAGTCTCTGTTAAAACAGCTGCAAAACCAGGCCACCTCGAGCGAGCGCTGTGCGGTCTGCCCTCTCCGTGGGATTCAGGAGGAAGTCACCACCGTGTGACACACGTGTGGCACTGCGTTTTCCAACTGCTGTTCTGCAAAAGGGAGCTCAGGCCTCTGCCTTTGTGAGCACCCTGAGCGCGTGTTTTGTGGGTTGAGGGGCGTCGTGTGGATGATTCTGGGTGCCCACCAGACAGTGTTGGGGGTTATACGAGCAAGGACCCAACAGGGAAAGGAAGATTTCCCTGGGTGCGGAGTTCTCCAAGCACATCCCTGATGAGAGCCTTTGCATTTGCACAAGTGTGTTCATAACGACGATGGCACTGACTATAATAACAGCTGCTAACAAGTACTGAGCATTCACCGTGCCCCCAGTCCCTGCACACGCTGTGGCTCTGAGCCTCACCAGACTGCAATGGCGGGGGAGGGCCTCAGGTCCCCTATTTTACAGAGGAGAAAAAGAAGTCGGACCAAGCCTGTGTGACTGGCAGGGCTGCACAGCAAGGACACGGATGAATTTTGAGGACCCCCTTTCACCTGCGCTGTCCTGCGATTGCGTAGGAAAAGCCACTGGCAAAGTGAAGGAAGCAATGAAAGCAGCCCCAGCAAAAGTCCCTTTCGGGGGAAGAGAGAAGGCTGCTTCCGGTGAGCAGCAGGAAGGGTCACCCTCTAAGGGTCACCCTCCTTCCCCTCGGGGCAAGCCTCCTCACTGCGGTGTCACCCGGAGAGCAGGCTGCGGCAGGAGCTTCAGGAGTCCGCAGGTCCGGAGCCTGGCTTTGAAGGACAGGTCTTTTGGATGGCGATGAAGAGGCGCAGCTCAGACGCGCCCGGTGTCACACCCTGTTCATCTTCGGCCCGCACCCCTACCCTGTGTCTGGCACAAAGCATGGCGAGCAGGTGAACTGCATCCAGTCGGGCGGACCCTTCACGGAGCCGGGACACCCTCTTCCCCTGCGCTCTCTGCACGGTTCCACCGCACCCCTGTCCTACCTGCTTCCAGCCTCCGCCCCTGTCTTGCGCTTGCTCGTTTCTCTTCACCATCCAGGATTATTTTCAAGCAGAGGAATGAGGCGCATGCGCCATGTGCAGGGTAAGGCGAGGCCTGTGGTGTCATCATCGCTCTTGGTGCCTGCGCCTCTCCCAAGCCCTCTGCGTGCACCGGTGTGTTTCATGCGCTGTGCACGAAACATGCATCTTATCAAGGGAACCGAAGCATATGCCGTAGGCACACCGCTTAAGGTCATCGCAAATTTGGGAAAAGCCTTGGTTTGATTCCAGGCGGTCCGGCTTCAGTGTCTGTGTTTAACCGTACCACATGCGGACCATAGCCTTTTACAAATAGTTGAACATCGATCCCACGGCCTCCAAGCCACACACCTATGTGTGTGATGTGTGTAAATCTCTTTCTGGCGGGTGGTTGAGACAGGGTCTTGCTATGTGGTTCAGGCTGGCCTTGAACTGTGTAGCTCTCCCTCTCTTGTGTTTCATCTTTCCCGTGATTTTATTCTTCTTACTCTTAATCACCATGGAACAGGACCAAGTTTAAGCATCAAATTCCCATAGAGACCCGCATGCAGCTCTAGGTCTCGACCTTTATGAAATAATTTCTACCAGCACAGGTCCCGGGTGACTCGACCCCAGTGCACTGTTGTCTTCTGCGGAATAAAAAACCACAGAGGAGAGCCTGCTACACATGAGGTCACCCACTTCCTGTCACCCACCAGGGCCTTGCAGAGGCTCCAAGTGCCCAGGGCCGGTCATCGGGTCGTGGACATCCCTTTGGCCGGCTTCACCACCTTCAACTGATTGTGTGGCTGCAGAGCGATCTGACAGCTCCTTCAAAAATGGAAACAGGAAGTGGTCACAGATGCAGCTGTGGTCTCCTGGATGCAAGTTAATACATCAAGCAGCTGGGCTGACTGTGACCATGAGCCAGTGTCCCTCTAAACGCACCCACAGCGCAGTCAGATTTGAGCTTCCTGCGTTGTCTGCGGCAGCCTTGCAAATCTGGCCTCTCGGTGACGTTGGTGAGCTGGACATTTTTAGGACCTGGGGACACTGTGTTAAAATAGGAGCAAAGAACATAATAGAGAAGGACACGTGAAGGGGATGTGTCACTCTCATATTGAGAACGTCCTCTGATAAGCATATAATGTTTCCTGAACATTCAGTAAGAACAGGAAACACTTGGCAGAAGCCTTAGTCCTGTGGTGCTCATCGAGTACTCCTACCCAGGGTACTGGTGGATGGGAGGGCGGTGGGACGTTGTGACTGCTGGAAATCTCAGTGCCAGATTTACCTGCAGAGATGACCAATGGTAGGCTCTTTAGGCAAAGCAAGGAACTGCGCTGGGAATCTCCAGAGGCCTTGGAATGAGAGTCTGGGTGAGCCGTACAAATTCAGGCAATGTCCTCAATGCTAGGAAGTCATCGAGCTCTGCATCCCTGCCAGTTCTAGAAATAAACACAATACCTTGCCTCTTGCTTTGTGCCTGTGATCTCGCTTGCCCTTTACAGGGAGAGACAGGGAGAGGCCCTCACTGCGTCTCCTTGGCGTCTGGTCCGCGGAGGACGCACGGCAGAGGGAGGCAGGAGTGGCTTCCGGCTCCAGAGCTGCCCTTGTAGAGTGGCAGTGTTGATTCAACCCCATTTACCCAGGCAGACCGCCCGGGTTTGCCAGGACCCGAGATGCAGTGTGTCTGGGAGTGATGCGGACCCCGGGCCAGCGGGATCTGGGCGGCAGGAACAACAGTGGGCTGGCCCCTCACACCTGGAAACAATATCCTGGGGCTTCCCCGCCCCGCTCAGGACAGGGCCAGAGCTGAACCCGTGGGAGTGCGAGTGCGGCAGAGAGGAGAGTTCAGGTCCGTTCACTCCCGTCGCCCTGTTCGTGTCGTTTGTCCTGTAGCTGTCTCTGAGTGAGGATAAGAGCGGTGATTCATGAGTTGCTAAAGACCGTGGAGGAAACCACTCTTACATAAACACCACTGATGTGGAATCGCTGCAGAAAACCAATTATTCAAAGTTGACTTTTATTGTACTTCCAACCAAATACGTTGTCATTCACATCCCTGTTCTTGCCCTTTCTTAGAGGTCTCTCTCTTTCTTTCTCTCTGTTTCTCTCTCTTTTTTTCTGTCTTCTCTCCTTTCTTTTTTCCCTCCTCTGTCTCTTTCCTTTCTCCTTTTTTTTAAATATAAAGACCCAAATCTCAATACTTAACGCAGTTAGCAGACGCAGGTTGAATATGCCGACTCTGAATATCTGAAATCCAAAATCTGCAACTTTCTGAGCGCTGTAGCACATCCCCAGGGCACAGTCCTGCGTCCAGGCGGATGGATGCGCTCATCAAACATGCTCGCTGCAGGCGCTCACAGTTACCTGGGCCCTGCGTGTGAGGTGTACACAAGACCTCGATGAGCTCTGGGCTTCAACTTGAGTCTCAGCCCCAAGGCGTCTCTTAAAGTGCATGTAAATATTCCCGAGGAGGGGCAGGCTGCGCCAGGTCTGTGCTCCTGAGCCTCCAGGCCACCGTCTTGGGCAGGCCTTTGTGGTCACTGCGCTCACGTCCACCGAGGGTGCAGAGGTGAAAGGGCCCGCGGCACTGCACTGGGACAGCCGTCTTGGTCCCTGTGGATGTCACACACCAAGCATAGGGCGCAGGCCCAGGCCTCCAGGTCGTGTGTGCTGGTGGCCCCTAGTGCCTCAGGGAGGACACGTGGATCGGGGGACCGCCGCTGTCACGACGCAGTGCTTTGCTTCGCATGGGTGAGGTCTCTTCCCGACGGAACTGTGCCAGGCCATGAGCCATAGACAGCCCCCAAACCTCCCCGACAGCTTCGGTGTATTTTCTTGTAGTCAATAATTTCAAGACTATTTATTATAAATGTACTTAAAATATATTATAATTCCATCTCCAGGGAAGTGGTACACTGTTGATTCATAAACATAGGTTCTGGATGGTTGTTATAGTGAGCAAGTTTTTGAGCTCTGCTTTTTCATTCTTTTTCCCTTTCCTTTTTTCTTTTTCTTTTTGTGATCCTGGGGGTGAGACCCAGGGCCGTGAGTGCCCTGAGCATACACCCTACCACACTGAACACACGCCAGACCTGCTGTTAAATTCCATCGGGAGCTTGGTACCGGTGTAGTCCATTACAACGTGCACAGGGGGTTTTACAAGGTTTTCCTCTTCTCCATGGGTTTGTGCAGTCTTCATCTTTATAGGCGTTACTACCATGTATGCTTTGTTGAATGGCATAACCATGGCAGCCTTAATTAGTCCTTTCCTTAGATTTTACTTCCTCTCCACCCCTCTTGGTAATGGACAAGGTGGCTGCCTCCGCCAGACCTCTTCAAATTCTTTTCAGCATTTTTGCACTGGCAGGAATGTGAGTCATTTTAGATCTTTTAGAAGGCTCTCTGGTAGACTCTATTAGAATTTGAAATTCATATGCTTTCTCATCCAGAAGTCCCTTTTAGGAATTGGGGTTTTTGTTTTTTATGAGACAGATTTCCAGGAATAGGGTAGCTGGAAAACACACAGAGGAATTACTCATAGTAGCAAAACTAAAAGAAAAAAATACCAGAGCAAAACAAAAAGATCTAGTGGTTGTCAGAGTGGTCACCCCATGGCATATGGTGTGTATTTGCTAAGGAGAATGAAGTGGAGATGTACCAGGTCAGCTGGTGGGATTGCATTAAGGCTGGTACCGGCTGAAGCGCAGGCTACCGGGCACAGTGTACAAGGCGTCATCGCAAAATAAGGTGAATGATTAGGTTAAAAAATTATTACAGTAGAAGGCACATTTCTGTTAATCCCCTGGAAGATCCTCCCCTCGCTTTGAACACACCTACCCCACCATTCTTGCCGCTTTCTGAAGCCATTCTGGAAGTCCTCTTTCTTTCTTTAGTTGCACTGTCATGGCTGCCTCAATAGTCTGAGCTGATTCAAAACGTTTACCTTACACGGTCATTTTGCCCTTGAGGAAGAGCTAGAAGTTGCACGCTGCCAGCTCTGGCGAATAACAGGGTCCCCTCTGTCACGTTTTTGTAAGCCTACATTTCCGTTGGATTGGCAGCAGTGTTCTCCAGATATTGATCACAACTTGTGAAGACGCTCATGAAAAAGGACATCCAGAACTGCTTCAGAAAGTGGCAGGGATGATGGGATAAGTGTGTTTGGAATGAGGCGGGTGTGGCTTGAGGGAAATTAATAGCAGTGTGTCTTTTATTG
>NW_004955402.1:10796751-10840575 GCF_000276665.1 Chinchilla lanigera
CGCTTGCCAGGCAGGCGCTGTGCCACTGAGCTAAATCTCCAGCCCCTTATAATATATTTTAAAAATTTAAAGTCACTGTATATTTTGATTACATCTGGTATGAGTCTTCTTCTGGAAAAGAGACAAGACAAAATCAAACAAAACCAAAAATCTGTACAATACACCCAAACGGAAGTGTGGGTATATTCCTATCTGCTCACAAACTTTGTTTTTGAAGTACATGGGAAGTCATTCAAATGACAATACTGTATCTGTTTCTTTGTATCAGAAACTTTTATCCACCTCCAATACCTTATGGCAAGAATTTGTAAAATGTAGTCTGAAGACGTCAATTTAAACTACAGAGGTTATAGATGGTATTTGTTTTGAATGCACAGAAATAGTGCTATTTTTAATGAGGCAAGGATTTTGTTTTACATTTTCAGTATGACTTTAAAAGCATCACAATACTTGTTCCTGCGGGAAAACATAATAGCAAGATGAAGAGGAGTGTGTCTCCCCCCAAAATGACAGGGATGATGTTAACTGGCTTTTTTAGCTCTTAGTGTATTCCAGATATTGAGGGAATTGTTTTATATACACTATCTTGTTGGCCACAGTTCTGAGAAGTGTTGTATTCTCTCCATTTTCCAGAAAAACCCAGAGATGAATATTTATCAAATGTCATAGAGCTTGTGATGATAAAGTCAGACATGGCATCAGGGCGGCTAGCTTGGAAACCTGTGCTCTTCACTGGTTGAAACAGTTCCTGTGTAGATGTCCCCCAAGAGCCTCACACACTGCTAGGCGGGGAGTTTGGAAGAGTATTGGACCTGCTACAGCCGACTTGCTGTTGGGAGGAGGGTCTGGTCGGAAGTGGCATGCCACTGTGGTGTGACCTGGAAGGGTGTATCCCCCTCCCTGGCTTGCCCCCACTCAAAATAAAGTGCTTTCTGGCTACCTCACATAGATTGCTTCCCCAGCACTCACTCACTGCCCCTTGCATCCTAATTTACTTTTCTTTGTGGCACTCACTGCTAGGAACATAATGTACTTGTATGGGGCCGCTGTTTAATTTCCTTTCCACCAACCAGAATTTAAGATGCTTCAACACAGGGCTTGGGCCACTTTACTCTGTGCTGGTCCCCAGTGCCTGCTGCCATGTAGTAAGTTCACAGTAACTATATACCGTGTGCATGAGCGGGTTCTGAGCAGAATATGTAAATACAGATCGCACCTAGACCCATCAGAAGAGGCTTCTGGTCATCAGATAACCAACTGAAATAGTGAGCTCAGAGGAGAAAGATGATATACTTGGTTGTGCTAATTAGGCTCGGAACAGGCTTCTCAAAAATAACACCAAAGGACAGTGGCTACCTTTAAACTGTGGGAAGCATAAACAGCTCTCACCTAGAATGAGTACTTGGTACTCTTTCTAGGAGTCAAAATAAAATAAAGGCACTACAAATAATAACTTCAGGAGCTACTTAGGAATATACCATTGCCTGCTTCGGTAATTTCTTCCCAAAATCATTCTGAATGAAAACACCATGAAGCCTACTTTTCATTGTTTCACATGGGAAAATTTTGCATTCATTACATGAATTCAACCACTAACCACTCTCCTAAAATGTAAGTAAATGTAGTAAAATATTGATGTGTAAGTCACAACTATTAAACGCTTAAATAGATGATTGCCTAAAGCACCCCTTCTGGACCACGGAGCAGGAGCACGGCCCCCAGCAGACACCTGTTGGAGCAAGGCGGTGTGACTTCTGCACCTCGGCTGTGAGACTCACGCCTCTCACCTTGGTGGCCCTTCCCACGTGTCTGCTTGTGACCTTGACATTCTACCAGTTGCAGCTGAGAAAACACTTCGGCTTTCCTTTCACCTTGTTATGATAAAATGTAGGAATTACACACATCTTTTCTATAAAAACAGTCCAAAGACCATCAGATTTAGAAATACCTAAATTGTAAGAATTTGGGAATAAAAACTAACAAATGTTAATCTAAGAATCAGTTTTTAGGGTATGCTTGTATTTCTGGAAGGAGGAAATATTTGTAACCAATGGAAAACAGAGAAATTGGTAAACATGTCAGTAAAACAAGCATTGATGTTAAAAAAAAAAACCCAAACCATTATTAGTAATATTGAGTAAAGGAAGAGATATAACGGTAAAGTAGAATTGAAATACTGGATGATAATAGGGATAGCAGGCAGAATGAGTGCCCCTTACTTCATCTGGAAGGAGGATAGAGCCTTTCATTTTATTGTGTGTCCATGTTAACTTTTTAATTACAGTTTTGTAATTAAAATAACTGTACCTTCCTACCTAGGGGTCCAGTGTGATATTTTAATACAAGCATACAGTGTATAACTGGATCATGGTAATTGGAGTATCTATCACCTCTAACATTTATAATTTCTTTGTGTTACAAACATTCAAAATCTTCCCTACTAGCTATTTTGAAATACACAAGTAATTATTATCACACAGTCATGCTCCTATGATATAGCACTGTTGCAGTTTGAATACGAAGTGTTCCCTAAACGCTCATGTACTGGGCTTGGTCTGCAATGGGCGTGGTCCTCAGTGCAGGAAGATTCAGACGTGGGGCCTAGAGGTGGGATGAACCACTGGTGAGTTAGTGCATGGCTTAGGGAAATACTGGGAGGGGAGGCCAGGTAGAGGAAAGGTCGCTGGGGGCATGCCCTCGGGTACCGCATTTGTCTCTGACCCCTTGCTCCTTCTTAACTCTGCTTCCTGGCTACCAAGGGGAGAGCCGCTCTGCTGTGCCACACCCCTCTGCCGTGACGTTTCCGTCTCACCACAGCCCGCAGAGCACAGGAGCCAGCTGACCCTGGACTGAAACCTCTCAAACTGTGAGCCAAAACAAGCGTTTCCTCCTTGAGGTTGCTGTTCTCAGGTATCAGTCACACGGACAGGGCGCTAACTCAAGGACGTTAGCACTAATTCTCTCGAACCCAACTGCATCCCTGCACCCATTCACCACCCTCTCTCCAGTCCCTGTCTCCCCCATCCTTCCAGTCTCCAGGAACCACTACCGTACTCTATTTCTGTGCTACCAAATTTTAAGTTTCCACTTGAGAAAATTTGTTTTTCTGGGTCTGACTGATTTCACTTAACACGATAAAGCTATGCAGATCATCCAGGTTGCTATAATGCCGATGTTTCATTCTTCTTAAGGCTGAATATTATTTTGTTCTGTTCTGTACTGGGAATCCAAGCCAAGGTCTTGTGCACGCTAGGCAAGCACGCTATCCCTGAGTCCCATCCTAGCCCTCTGCTGTGTTTATAGAAGACATTTTCTTTATCCTTCGATCTGTGGATGGACACCTAGGTTGACTGAATGTCCTGGCTACTGTGCAGCCCATGTTAGATTTCAAGTTGTAACTTGCTAAAATAATAAGCATATAATTTATAATGTCAAGTCAGGGGAGGAGAATAAAAGAGGATAAAGAAAACTTTACCTTGTGTAAGACAGGGACATAATAGCAAGCACAAAATTAGATGATAGAAATAAATTTAAGTGCCAGTAAACAAATGCTTCATTTAGGAGATAGGAAGTTTCAGATTGCATTGGAGAGTATATCTGATGATATTCTGTTTACAAGAGGTATGCCTTAGACGTACTGACTCGGAAAGACACAAAAAGAACCTTGTAGACTAAAGAGTTCCTTCCGCATGGGAAGGATTGTTATTTACTTAAATCGCGTCATTTACCATGTTATTCTCTGATTATCTTTATTTGAGGCTCTCTTGCTAGAGTGAGTGAACTTTTTGAGGGCAGCAATCATATATTTCTAACACTGCATACTCTTTGCCATGTAGTAAGCTCTGTATAAATATTCTTCAATAAGTATAGGGAACAAATGGGTGGCTAGAAGAACAGTAAGTCACCCTGTGAGTTACTTTACTAGTGTATTTAGTATTTTACCAGTGTCGGTCTGTGAACGTTGTTTTCTTTACATTGATGAAGAGTCCTGGAATCCTTAGATTATTCAGATGCCAATTTAAATCTTCTTCCAGCTATTACTAATATCTTGGTCTTCTATAATATATTAGATCTTTATTTCCTAACTTCTTCCTCTCCTGTTGATTGGCTCCGTGTCTCTGGTTCTCATCTTGCAGACAGACCGATGCCAAATGTACCGCATTTACACAGCCACTTTGTTAATGTCTGTCGTTTCTTCTTTCAGTTTTTCTCATTTACGTTGTGTTTACGATTACTTCTGAAAACTATGAGAATGTTTCGAGGCAGACACACCCACATTTGTCAGGACGGGTTGTGTCACCCACAGAGTATGTACAGCTTGGTAACCACTGGAATTAAAACAGTTCCTATCAACACTTCGCGTGACGCCACCAGGATTAGGGTGGTGTTCAGCTGTCGTACCCACGCCTGGCCGGCCTGGGGCTGGCGAGGCTGCCCCAATCCAGCTTTCAGGTGGGCGTTGGTAGAACGCAATTGACAAGTTGTGTCCCATCCTCTCGGAAGCCAGAGCCAGGAGATGCACCGTGCATTGTGCTATTAACAAAGGGCAAGACCGCTGGGTGGTAATTAATATGATCCTTATGACTAGATACATATTAGCCAAGTTGCTAAGGCCTATTTGCTTCTTCTGGAGAAACTGTTATCTGGACTTGGCTTTTATCATTTTGCAATATTGAATCCAGCTTTACATTTTTGTGAGTGACATGCTTTAAAAGCATTGACTCATACCATGAGCCTAATTCCAAGTGATCAGCATCGAGGAGGCCAAGACCACAGGACACTAAACATCTGGATGCTCACGAACATTCCGTTTTTGACTGAAAAGGTCACTTGTTGGTACGGACTTTCTGATTTTCCTTGAAACTCTTGAATAATAGCCACCCACAGAAAGCTGCCCAAATAATTCATAACGGTGTTACTCAAAATCAGAGTCTCTTGACCAAGGATGAGTTGTTTGTACAGAAAAAAGTGACCTACATTTTTCTCTTTCCACATTCTACTCTTGAAATCCTCATGATCTCATCTGTGTGCTCTGGGGTGGATTTTAGAGTCACAACTAAGACGAGCCCAGGGTCTGGGCTGGGGCCCTGCACATGACACCCCAGCCCTAGGCTTGGCCCAGCTCTCGAGAGTCCTGCTCTGCACAGGGCTGGGCACATACGTGGGCTCCCACAGGCAGCGCAAAACAAACTGCAGCCTCCGTTCTGCTGACTGAGACTCATATCAACCAAGAAGATGAGGACTGGGGCTCCCCAGAACACGGCTTCCAGTGCTCATTCTCTCTCAGGATCGTGGCAAATGCCACTTTTGGTCACCGGCAGTGCCTCCGGTTTGTTTGTGTCTAATTCCCTTTATGGAAGATGCATATTATTCTCTGGTGTTTGAAATCCTGCTGACTATTCAAGGTCTGGCTAAGGGGCGACTTCTTTTGGGAAAGCTCCTTTGATTCGATTCTCCGGCTCAGACAGATGGGCTTTCCACTGCTGGACCTGACCATGGTTCCTCTGTGAGCTCCTGAAATCCACTAAGCTCTGAAAGTGGGAAGAGTTTACGTCACTTGTTTGGCTATAAAGCTTGATCTCACTGAGTGTGAAGGCGTTTATTCGCCTTACTTCTCTCACTATGATGAACATTCCTACATTTGCACTGAATAATATATAAATGTGTCTTCGGATGACAGAAGGATGCTCAGACTCTGACGTGGGTGTTGGTTAATAAACGTGTATACCCTACCTTACACTGGTAGAATCTGAAAAGTTTCTACATGTAGGGCCTCCTGAGGGCTTCAGCTAAGGGACAATGGACCCACACCTCTCTCTATAGGGCACTTTGCATCCTACCCATAAGTGGTAATTACTTGTGAGTCTCTGAGCCTCAGCTTTCTCATCTCTACAATGGGGATGATGATATCAGTCCTGACATGGGCTGAGGGTTGCAGACTGCCTCATCTCATTCCTCCCTCTGTGCTTTCTACTTCAGTTGTTTTTGAGTCTCTGCAAAGCACCACTTTTTTGTAGCAGGAGCTTAATAAACATTGTGAGATCTGAGTGCAGACATGTGGTCAAAAGCATGCATTTATGAATAATTTTCTCACTGTCACATCATGCAATTCAAAGTTGATGTTAAATTCATCTGCTGTGACGTCTCAGGAAGTAGCCAGAATGTGGTCATGGAAAGACTCCCTCCAGCTCGGTAAGCACATGCGGGACCATGGTCAGGATGCGCAGGAGGGGGTGCTCATGGGGCATCTGTGAGCTGGACTAAGGCCCCTTCTAAGCCCAGCATGGGAGGTACAGAACAGCTGGTGCTTCTGAGATGATGTCACACAGAAGGGGAGCTGCTCTGCCACCCGAGTCAGACATGAGGTGACTCACCCAGTGTGAAGCACCGCCCTCAGGATGGGAGTTTAACCAGAAAAAAGAGACAATGCAAATGATCCTTACTTTAAACGCAACCTGTGGCAACAGCTCAAGGCGCATAGATTGGTCCGACACACCAGCACAATACCAAGGTGGACACTTGGACCAAAATCGGTGTACTTCTAAATACTGAGATGCTTAATTTCAGGGTGACGTAGTTCTTAATCTCTAGCCCTCTAGGATACACCTGTAGTGCCCTTTTCAAACACAGAGACATGGCATAGAAACTAGAGCTGAAAGAGACTTTGGAATCTCTGAACTGATGCCGAAATTCCTTCCACAGTGCCCTTCACTGATGGCCCGGCCACCTTTTGCTAGGATAGGAGCCCAGAGGTGACTACGGTCCCAGCAATTCCATTTGTTAGGAATGATTTCCCATACTGACCCTAAATCTTTCTTCATGTGCCTGTCTCTCCATGGTTTCAGTTTCCTCTTCTAGATTATCTAAGGGCCAAATGCATCCTCTTCCCAGGGTCCCTGTGTCTGCCGGGAGTGTTCTGGCTGCGTTGGACAGAAGACACAGCTGCAAGAGTTAAGGAAGTAGCAAGCCTGTTTTCTCACCCAGCAGAACTGGGGCAGGTCCGCGGTCGGGCTGGCGCAGCTCTCAAGGGCATAGGTGCCCTTTTATCTTTCTGCTTTGCCCTTCTTGGTGTGCTGACTTGGGTGCCCATGTTTGTGCCCACCTCTTAGCCATGCCTACCCGGCCACCATGTCCTTAGCAAGAAAAAGAAAGAACTAGGGAATAGAGGGCACCCCAGCAATTCTTTCCTTTATAAGGTGAAGGGAACAAGTCTTTCGTTTATAGGATGAGCAGACAAATTTCCTCAGGCCCTGATTCATCTGACTTCTCCTTCACCAGAACTGGCTTGGCCATGAGGAGACGGGTACTGTGGGTCTTTTAGACCCATGGCGATTCTGTGCCCCACCCTTGAGTGGCGTCTTCTTTTCCATTCTGTGTGGACTGAATGGATCTTTTTGGTTATCAGGGAAGATGGGGTAAGGTGAAGAGCCTGGATGGTGGTGCGGCAGGGGGATAGAATCTACCACAACCACGCTTCGAAGATTCTAACCTTGCTCGCAAGTCTCCCTGTAACTTTCTTCGATGTTGAAGTACATCCGGTTTCCTCAGCCAGTTCTCTTTCCGCCATTTTGGCCGGTCCCTTGTGGATGGCTGTGGTGTTTGGAATCTGGCGCCATCTTCCTGCGTGCCCGGCAGTGGTGCCCCGTGCAGTGGACCCGAGGCTTTCCATTCACACTGCTGGCTTCTGTGGCAGTCCTGTCATGGGCTGGCTGTCTCAGAGTTTGAGGTCAATTCTTTAGTTTCCTGGGAACTGCCCACAAGTCACAGCTCCTATCCAGTTTTCTCTGTAATTGATTTTTTGAAAGCCCTAAATGAAGCCTGCAACGTGCTGATTTGGGGAAATCAAAGTATTAAAATACAGTAAGGGTCTATTTTGGTTAATCTTAAACAGCTGTTCCCTTAATGAAATATGTTTGGAGGACTAAGATGTGAATTTTATAAAAAGCCTTCTAAATTTTTCTATAACATCCATAGGTAGCATTGATATATTTATTACTGTATATGGATTTAGAAGAAAAACTGACACCTCTTTACGTTTCTTTTTACCTTTCCTAAAATACTTTTCTCTGGCACATTATCGTGTGCTACCGCCAGGCCACACCAAATCAAGTTGATTTATGCTGTGACAGAGTGGAAAGTAGAAAGTAGGGCACAATGGCTTTAGTATGCTCCATAGCAAGTGTGCAGTGGAGAGCGAATGCTTTCGGAAATGTACACTTTCATGACATTTCAGAAAATATGGCATTCTAGTACCAGGGTGCTTTTCACTTTCAAGTATTTTTATTCGATATGGGATTAGTATGTCCTGAAAAGCTGAAGTGTTAACAGTTATACTGCAATGATCACATTTAGTTTTGTGGTATCTAGCCTGTATACAGTTATCTCCTGGGTTGCCATGATATATTGATTATCACCATAAATGATTTCAATTAATTTTATATGTAGATGAATAGATACAGATATACGTAGATAAAATAGATGAGTTGTAGAAGTGAAAGAAGGGTGGTATACATCACAAGAGTTTGCATCCAGAACAGGATCTCTAGCATTCAAACCAGTGTAAATCACAGTTGCATACTGTAATGTGCCTCTATTACTATTGCAGTTACTCACCAGCTCTGCGAGTGGCCGGTTTTAAGGCCTGTCAGGAATATGCTCTGAACGTTAGAATTTCTTCACAATCTGCAAAAGATTACTCCCAGTGAATGTAAGAGGCCACTGAGATGATGACAAGGGTATTTATTTCACAAAGCTCATGAGGAGCTCTGCGAGCAACCTGAAGGGAACAATGCTGGTTTCCAAACGGACAGACAAATTTGGAAGGATCGTGTGTTTGTCGACTTTTAAAAGTACACTGTCATCCTGGGAATGTGAACATGATGGTGTTCTGTGAGCTAGCCAGTGCATCGAGATGAATACAGAGGACAATGATTTAAATGAAAACAATGCAAACGATAGCACACACTGCGGGCAATCACATGGAACAGATGATAGCATTAAAGATAAGAATGTACAGGGATGTAATTAAGAATTTAAGGGTTAATAGGCTCTTCATGCAGCTTTCAAAAGTAAGTTAGAGGCTCACTTCTGGCAGTGACCGAGTGAGGAATGGCAAATTGTGTCCTTATAAAGCAACTCTGAGCAGGGCCAAGGTGGGAAAAAGAACCATCGGGCATCCTAGAAACTGACTAAATCTGACTAAATCAATTTATGCTTGACCAGCTGCTAAATGCAGGGTAGGAAGCAGAGCCCTAAGAGCTCGGCCCTGTGGGTTCTCTTCTCCTGCTCCACCCCGCCCCACCCCATTCCATCCCCAGTGAGGTCCGGCAGAGGTGGCTGGCAGCTTCTCTATGACGGGCTGAGGTTAATGAATGCTCCAGAAGCCCCCGTCTTAGCCACACCTGGAGGAGATGCACGGCCGAGGGGAAGTGATGGCTCAGAAGACTTCAAGCGGCTCCACATTCCAGTCTCGTCCTCTGCCCGCATGCAGCGCCATGGGCAGGGACGGGTGGCTCACGGCCTCCAGGTGGTTGAGCACAACCTCCCTCTAGCCATTGGCTTCCTGTGACACTGTGCGGGCACAGGACCTCCGCAGGGAGCAAGGAGAGACGTCAGGAGCGGAAGACTTTCAGGGAAGCGGAATTCGCAAGGCAAGTCCAGGTAAATCGTCAAGGCAGTAGGTGTGCAAACAGCAATCCCTGCAATGACAGTAGCAACAACCTGCAGGACAGAAAAGCCAGAACTGGAAGTTGTTACACTATATTATCTAAAATGTCCCGTTTTTAATAAAATAATTGTGAAACCTTCAGAGAAACAAGAAAGTATAACCATTGTAGGGGGAAAAAGCAGTGATGAGAAACTGTCTGCTGGTATTATTAATCTGTTGTTGGATTTAGAACACAAAGATTTCAGGGCAATTAAAAGAAAGTATCATTAGAATGAGTCAGTGAATAAAGAACCTCAGTTAGGCAGAAATTATAAGAATGAATTAAATGAAAATGCAAAGTTGAAAAATAGAATGACAAATTAAAATTAAAAGGGCTCAAGAGCAGAGTTGAGATGGCTGAAGAAAAACATTCTGTGGGATAAAACATTGGATTAAAATTAATATCTATAAAAACTGAAAGTTTTCACTTTAAAATCAGGAACAAGGCAAAGATGTCCACTATCACCACTTCTATTCAACATAATCGTGGAAACATTAGCCAGGGCAATTAGACAAAAGAGAGAAATAAAAGGAATAAGCATAGGAAAAGAAGAAGTGGAATTATCATTATTTGCAGATGACATGATACTCCACATAGAAGACCCCAAAAACTCCACCAAAAGACCCCTAGAATTAATAAACAAATTAACTCAGTAGCATAGCTGGATACAAAGTCAACACTAAAAAAATCAATAGCATTCCTGTACATAAACAACAAACACACTTAGAGAGAAATTAGGGAAACCACACCCTGCAAAATAGCACACACAAAAAAGAAATACTTGGGAATCAATCTAACAAAGGAAGTAAAAGATCTATACAATGAAAATTTTTACAGTACTCTAAAAAAAGAGGTTGAAGAAGATTTCAAAAAATGGGAAGATATCCCTCGCTTGCTTATGGATAGGAAGAAACAACATTGTGAAAATGGACATACTCCCCAAGCTGTCATACAGATTCAATGCAATCCCGATCGAATTACCATTAGCATACCTCACAGATCTAGAGAAAACATTCCTAAAATTCACCTAGAAGAGACTCAGAATAGCAAAAGCAATCTTGGGCAACGAAGGCAAGGCAAGAGGCATCACAATCCCTGACTTGAAATTATACTACAAAGCAACTGTGATTAAATCAGCCTGATATTGGCAAAAAAAGAAAAACAACAACAACAACAACAAAAACCAAAAACCAGACCTGAGGGTCAATGGAACAGACTAGAAGATGCAGACACAACCACAAACACACTCAGTCATGTTATCTTTGACAAAGGGGCCAAACATGTTCATTGGAAGAAAGGTAGCCTCTTTAATAAATGGTGCTGGACAAACTGGCTCTTCAAATGCCGAAGACTAAAACTACACCCATGTCTATCACTATGAACTAAACTAAAATAAAATAGATCAAAGATCTAAATATTAAAACAGCAACACTAAATCTACTGGAAGAGAAAGTAGGTAGAAATCTTGAAGATATAGGGCTAGGTAGAGAGTTCATGAACAAAAACCAAACTGCACAGCAAATACTGCAAAGAATCAACAACTCATCTTATTGAAAAGTTTTTACACATCAAAAGAAATCATCAACAGAGTAAAAGAAAACCCACAAATTGGGAAAAAATTTTAGTCAACTGTCCTTCAGACAAAGGACTTCTATCTAGAACATATAAAAACTTAAAAAAATCAGGCCCCTCAAATTCAGAGACCCAATCCAAAAATGGGCATCTGAGATGAATACACAGTTCTCAGATGAAGAAATACAAATGGAAAATAAATATATGAAAAAATGTTCAACATCATTAGTCATTCAAGAAATGCAAATTAAAACAACACTGAGATTTTATCTCACCGAAAGAATGGCTATCATCAAGAAATCAACCAATAACAAATGCTGGAAGGGCTGTGGGGCAAAAGAAACCCTTCTCCACTGTTGGTGGGAGTGTAGACTGGTGCAATCACTGTGGAGGTCAGTGTGGAGATTCCTCAAAAAACTAGGATTAGAGGTCCCATTCAACCCAGCTATTCTCCATCTGGGTGTTTTTCCAGAAGAACTGAAAACATCACACCACAGTGATATATGTGCACCCATGTTTGCAGCAGTGCAATTTGTCATAGCTAAATCTTAGAAACAAACCAAATGCCCATCAACTGAGAAATGGATAAAAAAGATGTATGTGTGTGTGTGTGTGTGTGTGTGTGTGTGTGTGTGTTTTACACAGGGTCTTGCTATGCTGTTTAGGCAGGCCTTGAGCTCACTTTGTAGCCCAGGCTGGTCTTGAACTTGTACTAATTCTCCTAACTCAGATGTGGTATTTTTATACAATGGAGTATTACTCAGCTATAAAAAAGATAAACTCGAGGCTTTTATAGGGAAATGGATGCAACTAGAGACCATACTCACAAGTGAAATAAATCAGATCTACATGTGTAAACATCATATCATTTCCCTAGTGTGAGAACCTGAAAGAGTAAATAAAATCTGAAAGGTACAATAGATATTGTGAAAGAGGAAGAAACTGCTCAAAAGGAAAGAACAATTGGGATGAGGGAAGGAGAAAAGAAAGAAAGAAGGAAGTGAAAAAACATATGTATATGCACAAGATAGCTAGGATAATTGTACTACCAATTTGTATTGGCTTATTGAAAGGTTTTTCTCCGGTACCGGGAACCGAACTCACGACCTTGCGCTTGCCAGGCAGGCGCTTTTGCCACTGAGCTAAATCCCCAGCCCCTGGCTTATTGAAAGGAACAGTAAATGTTTAAATGTTTGATCAATCTTGCATACCTATATCTGGTAAGCTGAGCAATTATTTTGAAGATAACAACCATTGTTAATTTCCTATCATCTTGTTTTGAAATTCTGTATTGCTTTTATTGTTTTTGAGTTGCTTTGTTTTTGTTATTTTGTTTCTGTTCTTTCCCTTTAAAATAAAATTAAAAATGTAATATCTAATTGCTATAAGAGACACACCTGGGGTTCAGAAATACAGATAGGTTGAAAATAAAATGGTTGAATACTCATACACCATGCAAATAGTAACCAGAAAGAGAGTTTTTGCTTGAAGAAACCAGAAAAAGAACGGAAAACTAACCCCAAAACAAGCAAAGAAAATACAAAATTAAAGCAGAAATCAAATTAAAAAGAAAAATAAAGAAAATCAATATAACTAAAGGTTGTTTCTTGAAAATTGTTTTAGGAAAAAAGAAAAGGAAAAAGAAAAATCTTTAGCTAACCTGACTGAGATAAAGAGAGAAGACACAAATTTCCAAAATAAGGCAGGAAAGAGGAGGCATTACTAATGACCCTAGAAATTAAAATGCATATAAGAAAATGTTATAAACATCTTTAAATAAATTTAGCAACTTAGATAAAATGGACAAATTTCTTTAAAGATGTAAGATGTTCTAGCACTTCTACACTGAGATGCTTAACTGAGAGAAATGAAAACGTATCTTCATAAAAACCTGTACATAAATAACACAGAGGTAGTATTTATAATCATGAAAAGTTAAAATAAAATCAAAAGCCCTTTAATGGGCAAAAGAATAAACAAATTGGGGTACATTCATACAATTGAAATATTCGACAAAAATAATGAACTGTTGATACAATAACATAGATGAATCTTGAGTGTATTATGCTAAGTCACAGAAGTCAGACTCAACAGATTGCCTCCTAGAAGGTACTACTTGTATGATATTTTTGGGTTTTTTAAGTTAAATTAAATTTTTTGAGACTATGTAGTCTAGGGAGGACTTGAATTCACTATGTAGCCCAGGTTGGCCTGAAACTCACAGCAATCCTCCTGCCTCAGCCTCCTGAGTGCTGGGATTATAGGTGCATGTCACCATACAAAGCTGATATTCTGGAAAAGCTAAATTATAGAGATGGAAAACATATAACAAGGTAAGAGGACCCAATCCATGACTTCCTGGAATGGTCCTAATTTAAATCTGTCATCTTGTCTTTTTTACATCAAGTCCATAATTCTCCTGATCTTTAAATCTATTTATGTATTTATTGGTTTATTTATTTAGTGGTGGTAGGAATTGAACCCAGGGCATCACACATCCTAGGCTAGTGCATCCAGCCTTGATTTTAACATTTAAATGAAATTTTTTTTTTTTTTTTTTTTTGGTTTTTTTTGTTTTTCTCCGGTACCGGAAACCGAACTCACGACCTTGCGCTTGCCAGGCAGGCGCTTTTGCCGCTGAGCTAAATCCCCAGCCCCTAAATGAAATATTTTTATGACTAATTGCATTAAATGAAGCTAAATAGTTGGTAGAACTTTCACTGAAACAAGAATCCTTCCAAGGCTGTATAGTAGTGACTGAAATTTTCACTTTAACAGGCAAATCATTTTGAAAGAGGGCTTAAAAACAATCTTGTTCTTCTTTCCTGGTGCACCCTCCCCACTCTTTCTAGATGGAATGCAAAGGACACCATCCTTGTGTCAGCATGCAGGGGCCTCGATGGCAAAGCTCAAGGGGCATGTGCAGCCCAGGACAGCCGATTCCTCCTGGTCAGGGTAGCATTTGACGCTGCTGTCCTTGCTGGCCGCACCGGGTGTGCCGGCTGGTTGTGCCTTGGCCCGTGCTGCAGCCTATGAGATGCACACACGTCTGGGTCACCTGGGGGAATGAAGCAAACTTTAGTTAGAGGTGAGTGAAACGGAGGCCGAGCAGCCATTGCTTAGAGCACAGCTCACCCGCTCTCGTCTCTCAGTGGACAGCACATCACACAGGTTGCTTCATCTTCTTGGTTAATACTTTTCTCAAGTTTTCTAATAAATGTTTTCACGAGTGAGGAGGTTAAAAAAATGAAGCGCCTATTTAATGAAAAATTAGGTGCTGAATTTCTATTTTTTAAGGAAGTTGAAGATGACTGTGTAAGGGACATGGCATCCTGATTGACATCCGAAGTGCTACGTGATAACACAGCCTAAGGTGCCAAAGAAATATTAGCATCCACCTCGAAGCCAGCAGTTAAGTGCTGTAGTGGGTTCAACGGTTCTTCCGCCAGAACCTGGGCATGTGACTCAGTCTGACCAAGCCATCTTTGTGGAGGTGATTATGTGAAGGATCTGGGGTTGAGACCATGCTGGATAACCCAGGTGGCTCTAAATCCAACAGTGAGTGTGCTTAGGACAGACAGCGGGGAGACACGGAGAAGGCCATAGGAAGACGGGGCAGAGATGACCGATGTGCCCATAAAGAAGGCTGATGGCTACCCGAACAGAAAGAAACGCTCAGTGACCGTTCCCAAGCCTTCCCGTGGACCTGGGGATCTCAAACTTCCTGCCTCCAGACCACGTTGCACGTACCACGCGGCCCTTGTGGGCCAGAGGGAAGCCCATGCTGAAGAGACAACCAGCACACATCTGCAGAGCAGGAGGCGTAGGTGCGACCCCGCGGTGAAGTGTAACTTCCTGCTCCGACTCACTATCGCATTGTCCAAATTCGCTCAGCTGCTTTGCAATGCCACGTTTTCTTTGGCATATATGCAAATGAAGCTGTGGCCCTTAGTGAATGGTCCCCACAGCCAGGAAACGACCTTTGCACACAGAAAGTGGTAACAGTTTACATCACTGTCATCAGATGCTTGAGAAAGACGGTCAGTTCACTTCAGTACTGCCTGGATTCGTTTCCTCTAATTCATGTAATTAACCCAGTTCACCGAAGTGCCTTGGTGGAGGGGGACACCTGACGTCATCATCATGAATAAAATTGTGCAGTCGGCTCGGAAGCCCAGCACTGAGGATGGCATTCATGTCACTGTGGCTCTACTTCCTATTTTGCTGAACGATACAGTGCAAATAGAGAAGTGCTGCTGGTGGCAATGGGTGGGTGGGGAGGTCGGCAGGTAATGCCTTCACCACCAGCTGCATCACAGCTGCCTCTGGAGCTGCAGTTCAGGGGGGTCAAGGATGGCTTTGCCCATGGGAAGGTTCCAGGCAATGGGTCGGTGCTGTTGGGACCATGGGGAGAACGTGGCGCTCAGTGAAGCCGTGGGATTCAAAAACTCACCAACCTCCCCCTGCTTTTTTTGAGACATGGTTTTGCTGTGTAGTTCAGGCTGGCCTTCAACTCACTGTGTAGCCCAGGCTGGCCTCAAACTCTCAGCAGTCCTCCTGCCTCAGCCTCCCGAAGCTCACAGCAATAGTGAGACTACATAGTCTCAACAGTTCAGTGCTGGGTTTATAGGCGTGCACCACCATGCCTGGTGCTACCCCCTTTCTTTCCCCCTCCATCCCTTTCTCTGTCCCTACCTCCTTCTCTCCCTTCTTTCTTGCTTTCCTCTCTTCTTCTTTCATTGCTTTGTTACATAACTTTCCACAACTACAAAGAGTGGAATAGTATCGTGAGCCCCTCTGTCCCTGCCACCTAGCTTCCAAATCAGCATCCAAATCTTGCTAACTTTGTTAAACTTATCTCCCTCCAGCATTTTATTTATGCTGAGGCAGCTTGAACTAAGTCCTAGAACCATGTCACTTTGCTCATAAGTATTACATTATTCTGAATGATTTCTTTCTGCTAGCAAGACTAATACGTGTTTATTACAGACAACTTAGAAATGCTTTATAAAGAAGAAATTTAAATTGCCCAATCCTGCAATCCAAATCACTGTTAACTCTTGAGGTTTTCCTCTCCAGATCTTTTTGCATATATGTGACTATATATACACATATGTTTAGAATACCATACACACCTATCCAGATGTTAATCAGTTACAAGGCCTTCTCCAACTAACAGAAAACCTCACTCAAACTTGCCAAAGTGATGAAGTGAAATGTTTTCTTCTCTTGTCTCTTGTCTGTTGAGTGGCCCCACCCTCAGGCTGCTCCCTTCCTGGCCACAGGACCAGGGACACAGGCTTTAATACTGTCTACCTTCACAGGGGCAAGGAGCATCAGTGGCCATAAGCCTGAGTGCTGCTCTGATTGGACCACTCCTGAGCCAATCACTCCCTGAACAAGAGAGCAGCCTGAGCCCCTGGCATCTTCAGAGCTTCGGGGAGGAGGCAGCCAGACAAGCCATCCTCTCCCAGGAGGGAGTGGCCTTGCTGTCTGTGTTCCAGTTCTTTCTGCCTTCTCTAGTTTTTTTTTTTTTTGTCTTTTTGAGACAGGACAGTTCAGGCTGGCCTTGAGCGCATTTTGTAGCCCAAGCTGGCCACGAACTCTCAACAAACCTCCTGCCTCAGCCTCCTGAGTGCTGGGATTACAGGCGTGCACCACCACCTATTCATCTCCTTCCTGCCCCTTTAAATCTGGGAGATGAAATTCAGCCCTAGATTTCACACTCAGGATAAACACCCGAAGCTCTGGGGTTTGGGCAGACAAGGGAAGGCCATCCCTTCCGGCTGTCACTTCCTGCTTCTGCTGAGTCCTTGCTCTATGACCCTGTGACTGACACTGACCCTGGCTGTGGAATTTATCCTTCTCTTGCATATCTTGGGAGAAGCTGTGCATAGAACAACCACCCTATGTCGGTCCGGTAGACTCTCCTAAGGGTTTAAGGAGGACGGGGAGCAAGGGTGTGTTTATGTCATCAGAATGCAGCACTTAAAACAGAACGCTTCAGAGCCCTGTGCATGGTGGCTCTCGACGGAGGGGATTTCACTGCTCAGGGGACATTTGGCAGTGAGCGGGGACATTTCTGGTTGTCACACCATGGTAGGTTGTCACAGGTGCCAATGGTATCCATGTGAGCAGAGACTGGGGCTGCTGCTAAACATCCGCCAGGGCGCAGGAGGCATCGTTTTCGTTTCCGTATGATCCTCACTTAGCCAGTCATCCTGGGGTGAAACGGGCCTGCATCTGTCGCATGCCGTTTCCCTCCCCCGGCCCCCTGAATAGTGTTTTGTAACCATTCTCCTGTGGCTCCCCCGTATCATACGGCATGCCAAGCACTTCATTTCTGCTTCCGCTGGCTCCTAGGCACAAACAGCCCTGGCTGGCCTCCTTGGGACGGGCCCGCTTGTGGCCCGTGACTGAGTGTGGCTGTAATGCGGAACTCTCCACCCACCCGACACTGTCCTGAGCTCCCAGCTCTCTGCTTCCTCCTGGTGAGTGAGGGGCGCCGTGTGAGTCGGAGCTCGCCCATCCGCCGGGGTATCAAGAAACCACAATGTGAAGAGGCCCTCGGTGAGGTGGTGGAGCTGTAGCCTGGGAAATAAATGGGGTTTTGTTATTTGAAACCACGGGAGCTTTGGGGATGCTTGCAATTGCAGTCTCATCCAAGTCTGTCCTGATCGACGCATGTGACGGCCAGTACTGCTTTTGTTCAGAGACTTACTCCTCAGCCCCAGAGGGGGCTACTGGTTCCAGGTCAAGGGCCGCGGCCTGCTCAGGGCAACCCAACCCAAACCCGTATTGGTCTTTTCAGTGAGGAGTTCGGGGCAGGCACTGACTCTCCTCCGAGAGGTAATGGGAGGTCTGTGGAGACCTCGGTCCCACGGAAGAGGTCGGAAGGAAAAGTCTCTTAGGCTTCTGGACACTGCTGGCTATGGATATGGTGCGTGGAGCTTCATGCCATCTTGAAACAGTGAAGGAGAGCCGCGTGTGGGCATGGAGGATGGCCTGAGGGTGGAGAGAGGGACGGGAAGAACAGGGATTTTGCTGACTTTGTGGGAGCTGGGAATCCACCAGCCGTGAAATTTCTCCTGCCTCAGGCTTCCTGAGGTGCGCAGTGTCAACAGTCCTCGCTTTAAGGTAGTTTCAGTGTTTTATGTTGCTTGGAACCGAAAAATCCAAGCGATATATCAAGTTGACCACTGCAATGTTATTTGAATTGTTCAGCATGTCTAGACTGTAATACATTTAATTAATCTCCTGAGACTTGACCTTTAGGTATTTCCAGTGCTCAGTCACTACAATATTAAAAGGGACCTTTCTGCAAATAGCACCAAACAAGTTGTAAACATTTTTTGGCTTCGTAAGAGAAGGCAGTCTGCCTCCTTTGAATTAGATCTTCTTTGCTCTACTTGCTTCTGTTTCTGGAGTGCCTACCATGCTGGAGGCTTGGGAGAGAATCATCTTGCTTCTCACAGAGCTCTGTAGGACTTGTTTTTCTTTGGTTTGACAAATGCATATGTGAGTCTTTGGAGAAAAGATGACAGCAGATTATAGGACTGAGAGATTAAGGTTTGATTTCTATGTAAACATACTGTAGCATAAAGAGTTATGGCTCTAGACTTTCTAACTTCTTAGGGAAATATGCCATTTTCTGTGTATGAATTTAAATTCTTTAAAATTTGAGGGGTTTTGGCTTTCTCATGGCATATCATCTAGGTGAAGTTGGAGATGTGTATTCATCAGTTTTCTGTGACTGTAACAAAATTCCCAAGATAATCGAATTAAACAGAGGCAAGGTTTATTTTGGTTCAGTTTTGGAGGTTTCAGGGGGCCATGACCAATGGGCATCAGTGCGTTAGACCAAGGGTGGGGCAGCACATGGGAGTGGGAGTGGATGGAGACAGAGAGAGAGAGAGAGAGAGAGAGAGGAGCAGGAGAGCAGGAGCAGGGTCCCCTTATCTCCCACCAGGCCCGACCCCTCCTCCTAACAGTGCCCAGCTGGGGACTAGGTGTGTAATGCATGGGTTGGGGGGTGGGGTCCCAATATCAGCAGCAGCACGACAAGCCTGCTTGCCTTTCCTGATGTACAGGTGTGGAAGGAAGATTCTATAAAAATAAGACCTGACTCCTGAGAGCGCTTTCCATTCTTTCCAGTGTCCTCTCGGTGCTCAGGAATTGCTGGTACACAAGTGGCAGCTATGGTGGCAGGGACCACATAGAGCAGGGACCCGGGGTGCCAAGCCGTCCCACCTGTCGCAAGCTATAGAAGCCGCGATCCCACACGAGACCCAGTGCCTCCCCAAGCCCAGCAGAGACGGGACAACGAGCTTATTTATGTCACTGAAGTAGTTGGAACATGGCACCTTCATGTGGGCAAAAGAGCAGTATTAACTGGAAACCTTCCCAGGACAGTTTTTGTTTTATGAGGTCAAAGGCAAAATACTTTGAAAGCTGAGTTCCTAGACATTTATTGGAAGAAACAGCATTTTTAATCACACAAATAATACATAAGCAGTGTTGAAATGAAACACACACACACACACACACACACACACACACACACACACACACGCACACACACACACACCCCTTCCAAAAGTCATCCTGCCCTTTTTATCTAGTCCACGTGAGGCAGAGACACTGCTGTTCTTCTTTTTTTGTGGGTGAAGCCTAGCAACTTCATTCTTTGAGATTTCTTTCCTTGCGATCTTTTCAAGAAATTTGTGTTCTCAGGTTGTATATAAATCAACACCTGTACTTTAGTTTAGGAGTTTGGAAGGTTTTCTGAAAAATCGTTGGTCTGGTTGGAATTAGTTTTGCTATGGGGTAGGAGAGATGTG
This sequence comes from Chinchilla lanigera, assembly GCF_000276665.1. Taxonomy (NCBI): domain Eukaryota; kingdom Metazoa; phylum Chordata; class Mammalia; order Rodentia; family Chinchillidae; genus Chinchilla; species Chinchilla lanigera. The sequence goes on from NW_004955402.1 coordinate 10,816,871, forward strand.
TCATTACACTATATTATAAGATGTCCTTGTAAGTGGCACTCACCACCACTTACTGAGTGAGCCTTTCACCGCTAATCTGAGTGGCAATTTTTTCCCATACTCTAAATTACTACATAGAATTGAGACAGTTTCTGGGTGTGCTATCTATTTCTGTAATTGTCTATCCCCTGCTCAATCATTACCATGTATTTTAATGAACTCTTTTGGGTTTTTTGTTTGTTTGCTTTTTTTTTTTTTTTTAGACAAGGTTTCACTGTGTAGTTCAGGCTGCCTGCAACTCTCAGCGATCCTCCCGCCTCAGCCTTTCTAGTGCTGGGCTCACGGGTGTGCGCCACCAAGTCCTGCTCTTAGTGAGCCTTAGAGAAGATTTTATGGTCTAATAATGGCCCTCACCATTTTTTTCAAACACCCAATGGCTTTCTGCCTTGTCTATTTTTCTGAAGATTTTAGCATTTTATTTTCATGTTCTAGACACCCATGAAAATGTAGAAAAATCACACCCCAAAATATAAAAATCTGAAGTGACAGACAGCATATGGTAATGCCAGAGTCAGGAAGGAAGATATTTAAATTGTAAGGAAATTAGAGTTGGATTTTGGAAAAGTCCCGAGGATTCCACCTGAGGGGTTCCTGGCCTTGCTGTCTCTGACACACTCTCTGCCGCACTTTTCTGGCATGGTGGTTAGTATGCTCTTTTATGTTCTCCCTGTTGCTATCACCATCAGAGCGGGCTCCTTCCAGGGCAGGGGCACTGTCTCAGAGAACGTCAGTGCTGCTGCGTAGTGCCGAGGCCCTAGTGAGTGCCCGAAAGCCACTTGGTGCAGGAATGCCGAGTACTCTACGCCCTGCTCCAGAAGCCTGCGGCTGTCCTTCCCGAGTCTCCACAGATCCTGCCTGTCCCCGCCTGTCCCAGTTTTATAGTCACGAAATCTGCAGCACCAATGCCATCTAGACCTTTGCGAATGGCCCCTGTGATGGCTCTGTCCTTCCTGTTCTTTCCACCTGGCATTTGGGCACGTTGGCATGAAGTAGTCTCCACGGAGCAATGCATCTCTGGACCCAGGGTAAGTGCCCCTACTTCCTCTCTTGATGGACGCATACATAGAGATTCCATCTTACTCCAGAAAGCATGGTTACCATCGAGACCTTTAAAGGGTAAGGAAACAGGACCTTGACTTTGAAGCCTGTGTGTTCGGGGGGGTCTTGAGAGGTGGTACAGGTTGACAACACCTTCTTCCCCTGGGGGTCGGCCTGCCCTGACTGGACCTGTCATCGGCAGCCGGTCTTGTGGCTCTGGGGCCCCTGCCCATGCCAAATAAAGACCCAACGGTGAACTGTGGTCATGGGAGGCCCCGTGTACAGACAGCTGCAGGAACACAGAGCGAGTCAGGTGACCCTGCCAGGGCACACTGCTCTTGTGGGTCATCTGAAATGCTGGGATTGCTGCCCTTTTAAGGAAGGAAAGAGCAGGGTGTGGTGACGCCCACCTGTAATCCCAGCACTTGGGAGGCTGAGGCAGGAGGATCACTGAGAGTTCAAGGCTACATAGTGCGTTCAAGGCTAGCCTTTGGTTCAAGCAAACCAAAACACAACAGAACAAAGAATAGAAAATAAAATGATATGGTTGGGTTCTCAGTCTATAGTCTTCTCAGTCCTTCTTAGCGATTTCATTTGATTTAGAGTTGAATTTAAGAGAATTCTTGAAACCCAGAGGCTCGCACCCAGCCCTGAGGCTTGGGACAGCTCTGTGGCTGCCTGGGTCAGGATGCAGCCGGCCGGCCTTGGGGGATCTCTGCTCCCTTCTCTCCTTCCCAGCAGGAGTGCCTCCTCCCAGGGAGAAGCCAGGCCCAGCCCTGACCCCAACTCCCCCGCCTCTCCCTCGGGGCAGGCTGGGCTGCTGCCCAGGACAGTGTCCTGCTTTGCTGGTTTCCTGGCTGCATGCGCTGGCGACCCTGGCCCCCCAGCCCGAGGGAGGGAGCTTCCCGGGGGCTCTCGCAGCCGTGTATTCTCAGCAAAGTGGAGTGCGGCGGGCACTCATAGTCTTTCCTCAGACACACAGGAGGCTTTGGAAGGGCTTCTGCCGTGTCTTAGATCTTGGACCTCAGGCCCTAAGAGGGTCGAGGAAAAAGGTCCTGTCTAGGTTATGCCACACTGACTCTGCAATTGCCATGATGCTCGTGCTGGCCAGGTTTCCCCTCTCTCGTCCAGGGAACAAATAGCAGTGGAACAGTTACTACAGACCTATGTGTTTGCCCGCTGGCACTCCAGGAGTCAGTGTCAAAGCTGTGACTGCTCCAGACCATGGCCTGGCAGTGAGTTCTCCACAGCTAACAGGACGAGTTCTGCCCCAATTCCCTGTCAGACAGGCCTCAGGGGCTCTCTTGCTTCAGTCTTAGACAGGTACAGTCGTGCAAACCCTCCAACCCTGGGAGCAGCTAACCATGCCTTCCTTTGCCCTTTCCTTTTGTTATTTTTACCACTGAACAAACTGAGGCTCAGGCAGATGAACTGACTTGTCCGAGGTCATGGAGCACAACTGGGATTGTGTCATGTGCATAGACAGTGGCCTCGAAATGCTTATTGCTAACAATGTTTAACACTCCCCAAGGGCCGGGGGTATAGCTCAGTGGCACAAGCGCCTGTCTGGCAAGGTTAAGGTCCTGAGTTCAATTGCTGGTACCAAAAAAACCCCCAAAAACCTACTCCCTGAGAGATGAAAAAATAGGGGGGCTGGGGATATAGCTCAGCGGCACAGTGCCTGCCTGGCAAGCACATGGTCTTGAGTTCAATTCCCAGTACCTCCACCTGCCCGCAAAAGCTAATAGTATTTAAGTTGAAAAGAAAAAGGAAAGGAAAGGAAAGAAGCTGGGCGTGGTGGTGCATGCCTGTAATCCCAGCACTGGGTGGCGGGGTGCTGAGGCAGGAGGATTGCTGTGAGTTCGAGACCAGCCTGGGTTACAAAGTGAGCTCAAGGCCAGCCTGAACTGCATAGCGAGACCCTGTGTCAAAAAGACCAAACAAAAAGAAAAGAAAAGAAAAGAAAAAGTGATTGTGTTCCCCAGATTCATTTATTTGTTTACCACCTCTCAGGAGCAGAGCAATGTGTCTTAGCATCATCTTCAGCTGTGGCTCCTCAGAGAGGCAGCCTCCGTCTCAGTTTCTCTTTCATCTTCCATGTCTTTCACACTACTCTGGCACATGTCCTTAAAATCTATATATCTATAGCGTTCTTTTACACAGGTGCTCTGCCCTCACTGCCGTCTCCGGCCCCCGCCGCCCCCGGCCCATTCCCATTCTCCATTCACGGCCTTAGAGCCGTCCCGTTCATCACTTCCAATTGCTGCGTCTTACACCAAACCAAACATCCGCCTTCTTCCGCGCGTGGACGTCTGGGTTGTGTCTACCTCTCTGCTATACCAGTAGCGTGGCGCTGGGCACCCTTGTCCCCGTGCGAGTTCCCCAGGGAAAAAGCTCACCACTGTCCTTTCAGGGGCAAATCAAAGCCTGAGAGGAGAGCTGGGCCGCTGGGGACGGTGTCGCATTTATTTTAGATGAAGCCAATAGGAATGGAAGGGAGGGCAGCCCCTTGAAGGGGACTGCACTACAAAGAGAGCCATTAACGTGAATGTAAATCACGGTAGCTTCAGGGACAGTTTAATAACAATCTGACTTTTTATTGGGTGAGTAGGAGATGGACCAGCTTTCTCCTCGCGGAGTCTGCTGGATCTTTTGCAGAGAGAGATTCTATCTGAACCGGGATGGAGATTACCGAGGGCAGAGGGCCGCGCTGGGAGTCATGGCCGTAAATCCAATTAGTGACTCACTTTCTCTTTTGCTCCAGGCTCCATTTTCCCCACCCGTGGAAGAGACGCAGCATGCTAGCACACTGGACCCCGTCGGTCCCCAGGGCTCCCAGCTGTCCCGCCACCAAGACGCGGAGGGTTCTTCGGGGGAAAAGGACCGGAATGATGCACATGGAGCGTGTGACAGTGGCAACTTCCAGGGAAGGGAGTGGAAAAGGTGGAGAGGTGGGCGATGAGAGGGCCGCCACACTTTATTCTACACAACTACAGGCCAAAAAATGGGGTTCTGTCTTCCTTGTGCAGTAAGAAAAAGTGAAAAAGTGAGGCCAGGGATACCCCAGAGACTTCTAGCAACAGGAGAGCTCACGGCGATCGCCTTCCTACGGGAGTGTGAAGCTCGCGCGATCCTGCACACCCGGCTGGTTACGTGGCTGGCGAGGACCTGTGTTTGTGCTTCTGGATTCTCCTGGGTCAGTCCCGGGCCTGCAGGGCGCATGCGAGGTGCGAGCAGGCAGAGGCCACACAAGGGAGCCCCAGAAGTGGCTTGGATCCCTGGTCACGTGAGACCTTGCCACCAATTCCTTGCTTGTGGATTTCAGTGTAGCTCCTAGACGGGATTTTGAATGCTCCAAATACAAAGACTTGATAAATGTTTGAAGTGGTGGCTATGGCAACCACCCTGCTTTGATCGCTGTGTGCTGTATGCAGGCATTGCAATACCACTCCGTACCCCATAAGTATGCACAATTAGTATAGGTCAACTAAAAGTAAAAAATATTAAAACTGTAAAAAACCCAAATTCAATAATGACAAATCCTTATAACCCAAGATTAGTTAAGTAAAGAGTTGAGATGACTGGTGTGGAAATGAAATGTACCAGCCTAATTTTGAATTTTTAAAAAAACTATAAATGACAAATTTCTTGATTTTTCAGTGCCTCAGAAACCGAAAAGGCACACTGAGGAGAGTTTTTCCTGGAGGGTGGGAGTAGTCCTACGGGACTCTTTTCTTCCCTTATTACAGCTGTACTTATTGCAAAGATGAGTTCGTTGACCTTGTGAGTTGATGGTTGTGTTTTATTTAAATTGTTATTGTAATTGGAATAAAGCTATGAATGACTAAGGCACAGTTTTGCAAGAGCTGATAAAAAACACACAGACCGTGGGCTTGCATCCCAGCCCTGTCACTTGCCAGTCACCGTCAGCAAGTGATCTAAGCTCCCGAGGCTTTCGTTCTAGTCCCTGCAAAGTGGGAACACTGTTACCTAATCCACATCATTACGCGGAGATTAGCGTGTACGCACCCCTTGCAGTACAAGGTCTGGCACGTAGGAAGTACTCGGGGAGGATGTCTGCTATTATTTTAGTAAGTGCATGCTTGTTATTATTTTTCCTTGGACCACTCCAGGGACCAATGACATATTTGTTAGATATACTAATACCTTGCTTTAAATTTCTCAGAAGCAAAGGCTGAAATGAGGATTTGTGTGCAGTGTTTACTGGAAGCTGGTCCCAGGAAACATGGTGTAGAGAGGGTCAAGGAAGAGAGGACCCCAATAAACGTGTCTCGAGGGACAGGTAAGTACAGTCTGGGACCTTCTGACGGACCAGGCTCAAAGAGCTTGGGGTGGACACTGCACTGATGGAGCGTTTCTGCAGCGAGGCACATGCAGTCTCTGATTCGGACTCAAGCATCTGTCTGTAACCGTTTGCTTACAAAAAGTTCTTTTGTTCCGAGACAGCCGTCTCCTTTAGCTGGTGTTCTCCTTGGCTGGGCAGAGCCGCTGTGCCACTGTTGATAAAGGCACCATTTCTGTTTCAGAATGTTTCGCCACGCTAACCACATCTGACATTACATTTCAATTTCTCTTTTTATCATTCCGTTTGAAGTTGAGGCAGGTTATCTCTTAAATGCTGGTTCTCAAAATGTAAGTGAAGAAGATTCTGGAAATCATGATGCTCTTTCTAGAGGATACTGTGCTCAAGGCAGAAAACCACAGGCTTCTGGCAGGTTTCAGTCTAAAACATGATAGGAAAAATGATTCCAAGGAATACGACCCCGTTAGAAATTATTAACATGGACCTGCAAGTACACAGGAATTGAGTACGGCCGCTCTATGAGTTTCTGTGAATATGCGTCTGCTAAGTCACCGTTCACTTGTCACGTGCTGGAATTTAGCAGCACCTAGCAATGGCAGGTACCACAAATAGAAGAAAATTACGTGAAGAGAAACCTGAAACACATAAATTTTACCTATTTTTACATTCATCTGGAGTAAAAAAGAATCCTCAAGTCCCTCTCACCAGCAAAACACGTCTGTTTTGTTTTGTTTTGTTTTTTATTATTTTAAAGAGTAAAAGAAGGATAACATAGTAATGGGGGGCTTACAGAATTACAGACAAAGTGGTAGGAAATTATCAATGGTTGTTGTTTTACATATTGTTATCTACAAGTTAGTTTCTCAGGAAAACAAATAGACAAATAATAGTGAGCTACAGACAAAAGTGGTAGGTTATTATCAATGGTTGTTGTACTATACTTTGGTATCTTCAAAGTAGCTTCTAAAGAATACATGAGTGACCAGTTGAATATTCATTGACTATTCTCAATGGTTGTTGTAGGAAACACATAGTAATAAACATACGTCCATTTATGAAATAGCATAGGAACAATACAAACATTACAGAGATATGGACAGATAACACCTCTATTTTGTAAAACACTGGCATTTGAGAACTTATTTAAAAGGTAATTAAATCACTATGGTGTCAACTGAGGCACTGCTCACTAATCAAGAGGAGGACACATGCATAATTCCAAGCTATTTACAAGTTTCAAGAGGGACAGGTCACACCTCTGTGGACTCTGCCTCTTAGCTTAGTGAGAACAAAATGTGAGATTCTGGTCAGACTAGCAGGGGACATTTGACTTTTCTCTTTGGTCTCAGGAAACTGTGTGTGTATGTGTGTGTGTGTGTGTGTGTGTGTGTACCTGAAATCCTGAAATGATTGACTGATGAAAACATGTAACTTCACTGTAGTTCGTGATACATGTATTATATTCAAGAGTAGGATACTCCAGGTTTATATTCTTTTCTATTACCCAGTAAGTAGTGCCTTCACTCAGAAGTTCAGGAACTCTTCCAGTAATTAATTCCAGGGAAAGTTGCTGGGGACAGCAGAGAGTGGAGCAGGCCCATACAGCAGAGGCACTTTAGTCTGTAGAAACCAAGTTCTTCTGCAATTAGAATTTGGGCTTTTCTTTCAGTTCGATATGAGATCTCCAAAATTCAGTATGTCCTCACCCAATTCAGGAAAAAAGTAGACTGCTTTATTTCTTTTGATTGTCAAACAAGAAAAAAACCCATAAAAATATGACTTACATTAAAAAGAACAGAGATCCATTACATTTAACAAAGTTTACTTGAGAAAGAAGAAGGTTCTAGAACTGAACAGCATTCTGGGCCAAAGACAGTTCTGAGGGCCCAAACACATCTCATGTGCTGGTTATACTTATGCCCAAGTTTGTCAGCTTCCACCACAGAGACAAAATACCTGAGGAAGTCAGTTCAGGAGGAGGAAAAGTTTATTTTGGACCAAGGTTCAGAACTTCCAGTCATCTGCCACTTGTCCCACGGCTTTGGGCCTGTGGCCAGGCACAGCATCATGGCAGGCAGCTTGTGGTGGAGCAAAGCTACTCACTTCATGGCAGCTGGGAAGCAAAGAGAGAGAGAGAGGGAGAGGGGGAAGAGAGAGAAAGAGAGAGAAAGAGAGAGAGATCGATCCTAATATTCCTTCAAGAGCACACCTATGCACCCATGTTTATAGCAGCATGATTCACAACAGCTAATCCAGGTAGCAGCCTCTATGCCATCAAGAGATGAATGGATAAAGAAAAGGTGGTATTTATACACAATGGAGTACTACTTTGCCTTAAAGAAGGATACACTGGAGGCATTTGTAGGAAAATGGATATACTTCGAGACAATAGCATTAAGTGAAATAAATCAGACACACAAGCTTAAGTGTTGCAAGGTTTCTCTTATATGAGAAACCCAAAGTATAAATAGAGAGCAAAATAGAAGATGGATAATAAGAAAAAGGGAGATAGATCTTTCATAAAAGAGAAGGGAAACAAGAGCTGAGAAGAAGGGGAGGGGAAGGAGATGGAGAAAGAATTGAGGGGTGTTATGCACAGGCACTGACTCCCCACAAGGAGTGTAATCATTATGCACTGTGAACATGGAGTAACGAAAATAAAAACTGAAAAACAGAGCACGCCCACAGCCTTCCAACTTCTTCCTTCCATGAGGCTTCACCCCATGAAGACTCCGACCCTTCCCGAAGGTGCCACGGCAGCATATGAGCCCGTGAAGGGAAGGGTATTTAAGATTCAAGCCATAGCACGCAGAGAAAAGGCGGTGATGTAGAGAAACAGTGTGGTGGGATGCACTTGGCACATGTTGACTATTAGAAGTTGTTCACCTTGTGTGGCCATGGTTTGGCAGCTTAAAACTTCTGTGACTGGCTGCAAGTTCAGCTGCTCTGATGGGCTTAGACTCAGCTGTTTGGCGACAAGTGTAAATTCTTAGGTTAGGCTGCAGTTTGTTTACACATCAAGCTGGGCCATCATTGGGTATGGAGGCCGCGTGGGGCCAAACTTTACCACCCAAGTACAGAGAGAGGTTTAGGCCAAACTTATTTCAGCTTAACAATCCTTAGAGGTGTTTTTCATCATCTAATTGACTGGTCCAGGCAGGGGAACATTTGGATAAGGAAAGGATGTACATTTTGGTTGTAGTCCATTTGGGCTGCCACAACAAAAATACTATTAACAACAGAAAATTTTAAGCAACAGGAATGTATTTCTCACAGATTTGGAGTCTGGGAAGTCCAAGATCAGGGTACCAGCAGATTCAGTGTCTGATGAGTACCCACGTCTTTATTGATGGAACTTTCAGTGTGTCCTCAAACTGTGGAAGAAACAGGACAGGTCTCCTGTGTCTCTTTATTGGGGTGTGTTCTCATAATCCAATCATCTGCTAAGGCTCCACCCTCGAGAACTATCTTTAGGGGGTCAGTATTTCAACATGCGTCTCTCACGGGACCCAGAACATTCAGTCTGTACCACTTCAGTTTCGCCCTCCCCCCAAATGCAGCTATTTTGGGCCAAATATTTGGTATTCTCTTTAAAAAACACAATTACCTTATTAGTTTCTGTTTCTCAAGGAAATATCCAATGGAAGAATTAAAAAAATGCTTGCACATTTTAGATCTGTACGAAACAGTTATCCAAAAAGCCTTATAATACTGCAAAAAAATGTTGATTTCTCTGAATTATTCGCCATTTGCTTCATACCCAGAACATTGTTTTAGCTATAGGGGGACTCAGAGAAGTCACTAGCCTTAAAACCACTGGGCAGGTTGTCCACCCACAAGGCCATTACAAGACTATTGGTACACACTAGTGCCATACTATCTACAAGCATAGCTACATTCTGTTTGACAGTTCCTTCCATTTTAAAAACAAGGTGACTGGGTAAAACTTGAGTGCTATTACCCTCACGTACACAAGCTGTCAGGGCACAAGAGGTGAAATCTGAGGTCACACAACTGATTAGCGGCTGAGCCAAACCCAGGAGTCGGGTTTCCTCGTGGACAATTCCTCCCATTGGAGCAATTTGCCTCTTGGAGCAATGCAGAGACGGCATTCTAGAAGGTATTTTTATTTGCTTCTCAGTTGATCTGGCTCTATCATGAATATTTAAAAAAAAACACCCCACCTGACAGGTAATTGGAATCTGGAGTATCAGCCACTGCCTGTGTTGATTTCGTTACCAGCTGGTGGGCAGACATGGAATTCCTGCAGGAAATGACTCTCAGCAGCTCTGAGTAAGTGAGGAAATTAAATGACTAACTTCCACATTTCCTGGTTTTGGTCTATCTTAATTAACAATCTATTTTGGTAAGGGAAAAGTTGAACAACTTTCTAATAGTCAACATGTAAAACTTAGTATTTGTTTACAATGAAAACAGGATTTCCATGCCTGCTTTTTATTTAAGGAAAAGAACAACAGCTTTCTGGATAATCTTCTCCTTCACCAACTATACTTATTAAGTAATTCTCTTTAAAAAAAAAATGACAGCCTATGTATGTGGGAAATATCAATTTCCTTTTCCTAGTTCCCAAAGGTGCACTTCAGGACAATGTGTTGATTATTAACAGGGCTAATATTTTTTGTGGTAATGTTATTACTGGACATCTACAATAATTGGAGTTTGGAAGTGACAGAAGTATTGCAGTCAGAATTACATTATTGATTTCTATGTCCTATTAAATACAGCCCAGACCTACTTGCATGTCATTACTGCTAGCTTGTGACACATAGGTTATGTGGTTCTTATTTCTCCTCAGTCTGGTTACTTGGCAATATTTACTGCGTACAATGTTGTAGGCATCTTCTGGGCACTGGAGATACATGGTGAAGTAGAGCTTTTGCTTCTGTGAGACTGCTGCCAGTGGAGGGAGACTGCTAATTAATACAAAGGCAGGGAAACATGTCAGGTGGTTTTAACTGTTAATGAAAAATAATGAACTAAAAACGATGGAAGGGAACTACTTTAGATGATTGGTCAGGAAATCAGGAAATCGTAAGTTAGTCTCTTTGTAGAAATTTGATGACTTAAGACTTCCTAAGTCATCATGGACAGGTATCACTGTGGCTGTATCACTGCAGCATTCTGTTTTTCCTGCAAGGTACAAATCTTTAGGGCAAACTTTTGATATCAAGGATAATACAGAATAAATAGATTTTATATCTATTTAACTTCTCTATGTCTACACTTCCTTACAAGATAACATCTCTTAGGCATAAAGAAGAAGAGACAAAATTAAGATTTGCATCACACTAGTTAACTTATATACAAACTTACTAATTAAGTTAAAGGTAGCAACTATGCTTTTATTGAAATTAAATAAAGGCAAATTCCCCTTGATAGCATGACTATTGACAATAGCAGGCACTACTGTACATGTAGATTTTTCTTATTCTCCCAACAACCCTGCTTAGGGGTGTTATTGTTCCCTTCTTATATGTAAGGAAATTGGAACTCTAGTATGTTAAATACTTTCCCTGAGGTCCCAAAACTAATAAAGCTATGGCTGTCACTTCTGCTGGATCCCATGTTTCTGGAAGGGATGAAGGAGATCCCCTACCCTAACTTCTTATTTTGCAAGTTGGGAAACAGACAGCTCTAGTGACCTGCCTAAGGACACAGCCAGTGGGCTGGCAGCAGAGTTGGGTCCAGAGCCCAGCTGGGAACTCTTCCCATGACACTGTGCTGCCTTCCAGGGAGAGCTGCACAAAAGACATTCTCCAGCTTATTGCCTTTTTCAGAAATGCCTAGCACAATCCCTAGAGGGAGAAACCAAGGCAAATCTTGACCCCCTACCTCACACCATATTTAGAAACGCAATCCCAGGCAAGCAGTGATCTGTGAAAGATGACACAACAAAGCTCCTAGAAGAAGATAGGAGAACGGCTTCATGACCTCAGGGTGGGGATAATCATAAAGGATAAAATGTGTGAACTGAATTCAACTAAAATTAAGAATTTCTATTCATTAAGGGGTACTATGAAGAGAGTGAAAAGGAACGTCAGAGAGCAGAAAAGGAGATCTATCGTATGGCTACAAAGGGGTTCTCTTCAGTATGTCTGTGTTGTGCTGTGTGTGTTCATTCCTACCAATCACCAGCTAAAAGTCAATTAATCTAATGGATAGAAATCATAAAGTTATTTCACAAAAGATGGAATACTACTAGCTAATAAATATATGAAAGGGTACACATCATTAATTATCAGGAAAATGCAAATTAAATCCACAATTTGATACTGTTATATACTCGTAAAGGTGAAAATAAGAGCAAATACTGTGTTTTTTTAAAAATATAGTTTAATATATAGCAAGTATTGGTGAGGATGTGGAACTCCAGAGCTTCCATATTGGTGGAGTGTCACTCCATGTAACATTTTGGGAATCTGTCTGGCAATGTGTCAGTAAGCTATCGCTGCACAACAAACTACATTAATGCTAGGGGACTCAAAGAGAAGTACTGTGAGTTAGGTGAGCAGCTCCGGTCTGAAGCTGAAAACAACTCCAATAGCCATCTGTAGAAGTGTGGAGAAGCAAAATCTGCTATACTCATACTCTGGAATATTATACAGCAGTGAAAACAAAGGAGGTGCAATGCACAATGACACGCAAATAGATATGCAGATTCATTCATCAGGCAAGCAGAAAGATAAAATATATCTGAGCAAAAAACCAGTAGAACAAATGTATGTTGTTAAACATCAAGCTGCCAGCTCCCGTCAACGGGCAGGAAGGGACTTCCTGGAGTACGTCACATTCTTCTTCTTGGCTGGTTACTGCTTCTGCGGTTGCATTCATATTGAAAACTTCACTAGGATAAACTTACATTTTGCATAGTTTTCCCTTTGCATGTGTACAACAGTGAAATTCACATAAAAACATGTATAGTTTTCATGGCAGTTTTGCTTGTCTTTAAATTTGAGTTCTAGTTTCCCATTGAGAAACTCAGATAGGGGCTGGGGATTTAGCTCAGTGGCAAAGCGCCTGCCTGGCAAGGGCAAGGTCGTGAGTTCAGTTCCCGGTACCGGAGAAAAACCAAAAAACCAAAAAAAAAAAAAAAAAAGAGAAACTCAGATAGTTTTAATTGATGCTGTGGTTTCCTCTGTGAAGGCAGCTGCATGTCAAAACCAGCTAGTTAGCCGCAACATCTCCGTGGCTGTCACTTGATCAGATCTGGTTCCCTTGAGCATACTAAATGTTTACCTAGAACAACGGAGCTAAAAAGATGAAACAGCCTCACTGGTTCCTTTCCGTACCCCAGGACGCCCCTGAGTCACCGGGGGAACTGGCAACATGGGGTCACTACCAGGCTCCCCCTCCAGAGATCCTGACTCAGGAGGTGTGGTAAGGGGCCTGGCACACAGATCTTTGGATTACATGTCGATAAAAGCTCCAGTACCTAAGATCCAGGGACAAGGAAATCTGTGTGTTAAAAAGAAAAACGAAAACAAGGTAACTATCCCTGAGCTATAAAGAACGTGCTGTTGGGTGGAGGGATTATGCTTTCTTTGCAAAAGTGAGATTAAGTTTGACCTTGAAGTAAGCAGGGAAACAGCTATAAATTCAAGAGCCGGCTTCAAAGAACCATGGAAAAGGCAAATAAATATAAAATAAAAGGGTTCAGGTACCCAAACTGTTTTCTTACCAGCCTCTGCCTTTTGTGAGTCTTGAGTCCACAGTCTTTTTAGTGTTTGGGGGAGCCTCTGGTGTCCCTCATCTTCTTCACACCTTTTTCATTATTTGTTTACAAAAACACCCAAAGCACAGCAGGACAGCCTTTGAGAACTGTGCAGAGGCTTCCTGGGACCTCTGTCTAACCTGGACTTCTTTGCCAGCATCTGAACAGTAGTTTTTGCTCAACTTCTCAGTGGCAGTGGCAAACTCTCGCGTTTCCTATCTGCAATCACTTCGGGAGCCTGGGGGTTTGTGTGTAACGGGTGTGTGCTGCTCACTTCCGCTCAGCCTGCGAATGTCTGCATTTAGGGTGGTAACACTCAGACCTATTCTCCTTAGCAACTTCCAGAGCGACTTCTTTCTTATGAGTGGGTTTGTTGATGTCACTCCAGTTCATTAGATGTCTTCTGAAAAAGACATCTGCTTACCATGAGCACACTGATATCTTCTTCTAATTCATTAGCATGGGTGGTTCATTACGTAAGCACCAATGCACTTCGTATTTTCCAAAGCTGGACAGAAAAGACAGTAACTCCTTATATTAATCTTGCACTCAGGTTTGCCTCCATGAGTACAGTATGGCTTAGGTGTCTCTAGAACTGACTCATCTTGCCTAACTGAAATTTCATACCCACGGATTATTGGCTACGCTCAGTCCCTGCACAACCATTCCAGTTTTGCTTCTGAGTTTGACTGTTCTAGGTACTTCATGGAAATGGGCTTGTGCAGTATTTGTTTCTGTGACATGTTCATTTCCTTACTGTGAAGTCCTCATCATTCATCTGTGTTATCACATAATGTAGGGTTTTCTTCTAAGTCTGAGCAAATTCCCTTATATATGGTATATGTACACACACACACACATATATACACCACATTTCCTTCATCGATTTTTCTGTCTGCAGACATTGAGGTCATTTTCCTATCTTGGCTGTTGTGAATGATGCTACACAATAAGATCTGATTTCAGCTCTTTTGGACAAATACCTAAAAGTAGGACGGCTGGATGGTATAGTAGCTCTATTTCCGGTGTTTTGAGGAAATTCCATACTCTTTTCCACGGGGGTAACACCATTTTTCATTCTCATCAGTAGCATGCAAGAACTCCAATTTCTCCATAGCCTCATCAGCACTTATTATCTTTTAAAAAATATACTAGCCACTATATTTTAAAAGGATTGTACCTTTTTAAAAGTGTAATACAGGTACAAGGTGGTAATTACCCCACATTGTGGGGTAATTATAAATCAACAGGAGTAAATTTTCTTGAGTAAGAAAGTTTTTTATGCATGAATCAATTGAAATTGGAATCTCTACTCTGGTCTCCAAAAGCAATGTGATCTTGGGGATGTCATGTGACCTCCTGTTATCTCAGCTTTTTTCTTTGTGAAATGGGGTTGTAATACTCATTTCTCTCAGAGGGATCTTGAAAAGGCACCTGTTCTTTCTGCAAACTGTGAAACACAGGAAAGAATTGAGCACTTGTATTGGGTTTTCTTTGGGATATTTCAGAGTAAGCAAAATCTGATGTAGGGAAATTGCTTTTCATATTATTGGATTAATAAAGCTTTATTAAAATGGTGAATGATCTATCAAATCAGCACATGAAAAGCAATCACCTAATTGTTCTGAGGCTGAGGAAGGCTATTGCTGGGATAGTCTACACTGGAACAGACAAACTTCAGTGAGTCAAGGAGTGTCTTCGTGGAGCCTTCCTGTGGGCTGGAGCCCCTGTGAGGGCCAGCTAAGTCCTGTGCACAAGGTGAAGACACTGTCCCTGTCCCCAGGGAGGTCACATAGTCTGTGGGTGGACCACAGAGCAAGCTAAGATTTAAAAACAGTGGCAGTAGGGACAAATACAATGGGAGTGGAGCAGAGGAGGAAACCAGCTCTGCCTGGGAGGTCCAGGAGGCAGCATCCACATGGAGCTGGACTTTTCACCTGGAGCCGTCATGGTTGGACATGGCCTCCAGGGGTGCTGCATCCCTTTTTCCACCTCAAGCTGGATGGGGTCAGACAACGATTTTTGTCATCCCTTCCAGGACAACTAAAAGCACTCGAAAATCTTTAACCAAGAGAAAACTGGAAATTTGGGCTAAACAGATTAAGGGAATCACCTGAAACCGAATTATGCACCAACAAGGCAGAGCTTTCAGTGAGCAGAGGCCTCCCCCTCCCCACGTAGCTTCCTGTGGCCCAGAGCAGCTTCCGGTCTCTGAGGGGCTTCCATGTGTCTCCCTCCCACTCACTGTCGAGACTCAGGAAATCGAGGCCCAGAAAGCTCTCTCTCCTGCTTGCATCTAGCTCCTCCCTGATCACCAGCTTCCCGGAACCCCCAAATGCCTGTCCCTTCCTGAGAGACATGGAGGAAGTCTCCATCCATTGCCTACATTGCAAGCTTATCAAAGGATGCACAGGAAACCCCACTTGGGTATGAGACAGATGC
Organism: Chinchilla lanigera; assembly: GCF_000276665.1. NCBI lineage: Eukaryota > Metazoa > Chordata > Mammalia > Rodentia > Chinchillidae > Chinchilla > Chinchilla lanigera. Next base: position 10,832,446 of record NW_004955402.1, read on the forward strand.
ATAGGAACAGGGCGAGTCTGTCACAGAAGCACCCTGAGCACCAATTCCTGAATTCAGTGGTCGCCCAGTTTCTGTCATCTGCCACCTCCCCAAGGCACCGGCCACCCTGTTCCTAGTTATCACTCTCCTATGGTGATAACTTTATTTTCCTGATTGCCTTTCCCTTAGCTGAGTAGGTGCTTGTCCCCAGAATGCCCTAATGGTGTTAGAACATCAGAAACGGTGTATTAACTCTTCTCATTAACTCCTCTCTCTCTCTCTCTCCCTCTCCTTCTTTCCTTCCTTCTCTCCCTCTCTGTTATGGCCTATGTCTAGATGGCTCCCTAAAGCCTCATGTGGGTATAGGTGGGGAGTTTCAAGGTGGCTGGATTAAGGTGAGTGCCTGCAGATGAAGGGTGTGATACCGGGATTTATGGTGAGGATACTAGAAGCTCCACCCTGCGTATGGGTGGCACCAGGTCAAAAGGCTTGAAACCTGGATGGAACATAAGGTCAAAGGCAGGCTTGCAGCTTTCTTTATGCTGCTTTCTGCCTGCCTTACAATGCATGGACTTTTTCTCCTCTGCAATGCCCCCCAGACATGCTGCTCTGCCTTGGAGCCAGCTGATTATGGACTGAAACCTCTACAAAGTCTGAGCTAAATAAACCTTTCCTCCTTTAACTTCGGGTGTTGGGTATTTTGTCTCTGCAATGCATTGTGAGTGGAACCCAGGGCCTTGTGCACATGTCCAGCAAGCACTCTTCCACAGAGCTACACACCCAGCCCGGCGCTGTCACTTCTCTAGGTAGATGCAGTCCCTTTCTCTCCAGCACTGCTGCCACCCATGGAAAACTCAGCCCTTAGACCTCTCCAAGGCCATCTTTAAAAGGAACGTAGCCTTCTTTGTCTGCTTTCCCTCAATCTACTGTGACTTCCTCCTTTGAATCACAGTGTATTTCCAACACACTTTGGGAAAAGCTCTTACAGTGCAGCCCCACAGCTCGCCTGCTGCCTGGATGGCCCTCTGTCCACTCTGCCATGGAAATCAGGCCTACTGGAGGCCGGGGACCTGCCCAGGCTCACTTGCTGAGTGAGTAGTGGCCCTGAGACCCTGAACAAAGATGACCTCACAGCTTTGTTTGTGTCTTCACGGGGCACCCATCTTACTCTACCTTCTGCTGTAGTTATTCTGTATTTACTTTATTTGTTTGTATGCCAGCCCTTAGGGAGTCTTTTCCTTTAGCTGCTGGCACCTAGCTTCTAGCTGGAATTTTGGAGACAGTTTTGATTTCTGATATTTTACACTGCTATACAAATAAGTACTTATGACTTAATTTGGGGCTTTTACTGTGTGGCCAGTGGTTATACATGTTCAGAATGGGCCAGAGATATGGCTCAGCAGTACAGTGCCTGCCTGGAAAGCACAAGGGCCTGAGTTCGATTCCCAGCACCAAAAAAAAAGAAAGAGAAAAATGAAACTCAATGTTCAGAATGCTCAGGCAGTAAATAACTATCTGTGTGTTGAGTCGAATGATATAAGCAAGTAAGTAGAGCTTATTTCAGATTTGAGTGTGTGTATGCGGGCATGTGTGTGGGTGCGTGTGTGTGCATGTGTGCATGAGAGATTGAAATCCCAAAATAATATATAATAAATAATACTCTGCTAAAACAGCAAACATAAATGTCAAGTGGTGACCAAGTACTTGTACCTATGTATATTTTGAAGGGATCATGCAATGCAGAATAAAAAATAACAGCTTTTAGCACCATTTCACTTTCAACGTCACAACAGAGAGAAAGAAAAATCTGACCACATCCTAACTTTTTCCATGAATGGTCTGTGATTGTTTTCTCTTGCTAGACAACTGTCACTCCACCAACTTCCTTTCTGTTTCATTCTCACCCTTTAATTTCAGACTTAACTGCTAATCTGTGAGAATTTGCTAATTTGTGAGAAGCTCGGCTTCTGTTGGGAAGTGCACCTTTTCCTAGGCATCTAGAAACTGGAAATTGGAGATCTGAAGCTATTTCTGCAGCCCAAGTGCCTTTTAGACTCATGTTTGTAATAGTGCACAGAGAATTTCTGGAAGTAGTAGCACTTTCCAAATCCCTCGCCTGGGTGAGGAGGGGTTAATCCCACCAGGGAACTGAAACCTTACTACCTGCAGACAGACTGAGGTGCGGTCTTCATTATGACCCATCCCCCTAGACTTTGGTTCCATTTCATTCTGGAGTCAGAGCTCAACTTTTGCCATTAAATCTCAACCTGTGTTACCTCCTTTAACTACCAGATAAGAGCCCGCCACCTTTGAAGGATGCTGACCTTTACCTGTGGGTCAAGTTTCTTTTTACCCTTCCATCTTATTCACTTTTTAAACTAAATACTCCCACCCCCCACTTGAAGTGATAATGGTTTTTTTTTCTCTAATAGAGGAACTGGGGAAAAGTTCTCAGAAGATCTAGCAGGGGCAGCAGTCGATAAATTAAATCACACTACGTGTTGTCATTCAGCAAAGCTGTTTACAGACAGAGCTATTTTGAAGCCATTAAAAAATGCTATTCATCTCCAGCTTGGCATCTGCCTGCCGTTTCTGGCCTGGTCCATGCCGTTAGTGACGAGATTAGTCTCATGGCCAGCTTCCTCTCGCTCTCCCATGACACTAGGGGAGACTCTTATGGGAAGAAGGCAATTTATTTTAGCTGAACGGCCACATGGCTAACTCTACACAGCAATTATACAAAGCAAATGTATCAGCTTCTGCCATGGGAGGCAGGAGTTCCCTTTCTGGTCATTAATAATGAACGGTCTTCAGTAAGTAGGGAAACATTTACCAAATAAAATGGCCTGTTATAGATGATCCCCCAGGCAGCTGAGAAACTGAAAGAGCAAAGCCAAAGAGGCTGGTGCTGTCGCTCGACCTCGCTTGGTTGTCCTGGAAGCATCTCGAAACCAGCAGAAGCTGTGACCTACTGGCTCTGTGTGCTGAGATGTCTAGTCTGCCACAAAGTGGCCTGGTCTTCTCTATATTGAAATTCTGTTGCTTCCTTTCCTGGCAGCTGCGCTATCCCAAACCAGGAGGAAGGAAATTAGAGCTGGGAAGTGTCAAGTTGATCTACTGCCGAGTTGGGGATGGGAGGGCTGGGCAGATTCAGACTCCCTGAGTCCCCTTACCAGGTGACCCCCATTTACAAGCCTTGTTCTTTGCCCTTTTGGACCTCTCTGGAGGTTCCTGTTCCTTCAGTTGCTTAGTCTATCACTTGGTCTAAGGTTACTTATTTAGAGTGCACTTTCGCAGCTGTTTTATTGAGCAAAATCCCTGAAAGGGTATTGACATTTTACTACAGCCTATTGATATTTTATATTGAGAGACAGTAGGTTTTGCACTGCATTCAAAGCTCCTGCAAAGCCTGGGGTCTTTGACACCTCACCAACACATGGGTGTAACTGAAGCATTAAAATATTAGTTATAAAACTCATATTCATTGAACAGGAATTATGTGCAAAGCACAAAGTGGGTTTGCACTCCCTTTCTTCCTGGATTACTGTTCTATAGAAATAAAAAGACACAGACAGTCACCATATGGGGCAATCAGCTCAAACACGTCACAGAAAGGACTCAGTGAGAAAAGCTTCACAGGGAAATTGTGTCCAGTGATGACAATTCGTAGCTGAAAGACTAGTAGAAGTCAAGCCAGGGGAGGAAAGGGACTTGGTAAGGACATATTGGGCCACAGAGGCTGAGAGAGGAGAATGAGCATAGGACATTAGTAAGGCCAAGTAGCTCAGAGCTCAGTTGGTTTAAACTGAGTGAAAGTTACCTTATCATCCCTGCTTACCTTTAGAAGTGGGTTCTCCATGTAGAGTTCCCCTGGAAGAAATGGGGGAATGGAGAAGGAGAGAGAGAGGGAGGGAAGAAAGGAGGAAGGAAGGAAGGAAAAGAAGGAAGGAAAGGAAAAAGAAAGTAAGAAAGGAAAAGAAAGAAAAGAAAGAAAGAAAGAAAGAAAGAAAGAAAGAAAGAAAGAAAGAAAGAGGAATATCAGCAATCTAGTTCATATGTCATGTGAATAATTAATTAGGTAAAAGATTTGAGGAAAAACTTTGTGGAAGGAAAAATGAAAACTGACTCAGCATAGATTTTCATACTTGTTCACTATTCACTACCCTTTTGGTTTATCAGGGCATAGTTCATGGGACAAATTTAGTAGTCATTCAACAAAGACAAAAGTGTGGATGGTACCAAACAATAGGCTTGTAGCCTGCATGGGATAAAAGGGAAAGGGAGGCTGAGTGCTGCTATCTTCTTCCTGCCCTGCCGTGGATTGCTTCTCTTCTGCCAGACCACCCTGCCTTGGAGCCAGCTGACTATGGACTGAAACTTCTGCAAACTGTGAGTAAACCTTTCCTTTTTAAATTTGTGTGTCTAGCATTTTATCCCATCAAGACTACAAGCCTTTTGGGCAGTGGCATCTACACCTAGGGTGGACCTTCCCATCACCCACACCCAGAACTCTGCTAAACCAATCAATGGATTAATGTAGCTATCGCATACCTTTAACCCATAGTCACACACCTTAGGTCCAGCCACCTCTGAAAATCTTCACCTTTGCATGCATGAGGCTTTTGGGGATACCTAATGCCACTGTGAAACCCACTCCTCTGTATAACGAATGTACATCAAGAAAACTTTGTAAAAGTAAACCACCAGTTCTTGGTCATTTTTAAACAGTGTAAACTTATTGTTCAAGACACTGGCAGATTTAGCATCTGATGAGAGCCTGGTCTTTGCTTCCTTGATGGTGTTTGCTCATGTGGTGAAGGGCAGAAAGGCATGAGAGACAAATGCAGTATTCTCACAAGTGAAGGAGATGAAAGTGCCGAGCTGGTCCCCCCAAACCCTTGTATAAAACACTAATCCCATTCGTGAAGGTGTAGCCCTTACAGCCTAACCACCTCCGAAAAGCCACGCCTTTTGCGTTGTTGAACTGAGAATTACATTTCTTTTTTTCTTTCTTTCTTTTTTTTTTTTTTTGTTGGAGGTTCTTCTGAGATGATCTCACTATGTAGCCCAGGCTGGTCTTGAACTCTTTCTATCTCAGCCTCTCAAGTGCTGGGATTATAGGTGTGTGCCACCACACCTGGTTTGAAATTAAATGTCAACATGAGCCTTCAAGAGAACACAAACACTCAAATCACACTCAAATTGTAGCATGGAACTAAACGAATAATAAGTAAATAAAGCCAATAATTCATATAGAAATACTGCTTCAATTTTTGGAAATATCAAGAAATGAAAGACTTTAGAAATTAATAGTTGGTACAATATAAAATTCCACTAGAAACAGTTTTATAACGATAACACAGTCAAAGTTTGAAAAATATCTCCTTCTTCTTGACCATCCTCATCTCACTTCTACTTGGGGAGCGAGACGTCCGCCTAGAGTGAAGATGACGTATGTTCCTGAGGAGAAGCTGTCACTTGGCAGCAGGCTAAAGTGTTCAGCAGTGATGGTAAACCAGCATGCTCACCATTGTATCTTTCCTTGACTTCAAAAGGAGGCAGGAGACGTGGTATGAAAAATCACCAGCAGTTTTCTCTTTCCCAATAGCAAACATGGCTTAACAGAACCGGAAGAGAAAAGAAATAAGAGAAAAGCCACCAAGGGTGGCAATGGTTCCAGGAACAGTACACAGGAATCCCAGCTGCTAACCAAAGTCTTACTTTACTCCACTTGTGCTAAGACGGAAGTAGAATTAACATCTAGGGTGAGGCCTATGAGCCAGGAGAAGTTTTAAAATCAGGGCAGGTTGTCCTCAACAGAAGCAATGGCTTGGTGGCTTGGCTGGACATGAAAGAATCATCCAAAGTTTGAAAGCGTCTGTCAGAAAATATTCGAACAGATGTGCAGTCTGTGGGCTGCAAGCAGCCGTGGACAGCTAGTAATAGTGCCCCCCCCGCAAGAGCCTAAACTTTTAACCTTACTGTGAGACTGTCAGGAATATTTTTCATGACCAATTGCATGGTGCTGGAGTGGGGACCGTGTAGGTGACAAAGAAACACTGTGCTGGGGAGGGCATGGTGCAAGGCTAACTCCGCCTCCTGCACTCACTGAACTACGAACACTTTTACCCTGGTGCTAAGTAACAGGAGGTTACATTGTAGGTAGTTACACTGAAACCTTCCACATGACAGACATCGTTATGGTTGTGTCTAGATGGCTCCTAAAGCCTCATGTGGTCATTAGTGGGGCTTTTCAGAACTGCAAGGTTGGGATTAAGGGTGTGTGATTACTAAATTAGTTCTCTGATTGGTTTAACCTAGTTCTGGATGTGGATAATGGGAAAACCCTCCCTGGGTGTGGGTGGCACCACCCAAAGGGAGGGTAGCCTGGAAGGGATAAAAGGCAGAGGCTGCTGCAGCTAGCTGCCTTCTGCCTGCCCTAGTTTGCCATGGACTCTTTCTCCTCTGCCATTCCACCCTGCCTTTGAACCAGCGAACTGTGGACTGAAATCTCTACAAAATACGAGCCAAAGTAAATCTTTCCTCCTTTAAGTTTGGGTGTTGGGACTTTTGTGTAAGCAACAAGAAAAGTAACCAAGACGGGCACTTGTGTGACTAGGGAAGTAAAACACAGTGATTATCCATAGTAAAATTTCAAACTACTATATGTGTTGAAGACAGGTGTAGATTGTTATTAAGCAGACGCATAAGATTTCTTATTTAATTATTAAGCTGGAGCTTGTTTCATAATATTATTTAATAAGTTAAAATATAAAAATACAGAAGTCTTGCTACTTATATATATTGACTTTACTATATATTTTATACATGGCTCGGGAAAATTTCTCTTCACACTGCCCAGGGAGGAGCCCGGACACCCGAGAGTGGAACCTTCTAACAGAATTCCAGGAAGAGCTGAATACAAATTCACCAACTCAAGCAAGAGCAAAGCAGAAGGGAGAACACAGACTACTAGGACATCAACAGAGCAGAGGGTTGGGAAAGGAATTAGTGAAAATCTGCTTGTATTTTGTGCCATCAGAACATAATATGCTAGTTGGTACCTGGGAGATGTTCAAAGGTATTCACTAAATGAATTGATGAGGGAATGCCTGTGATTCCTTTAAACAGTTCTAAACACAGTATAAAACTTTCCTTTAAAAATTTTGATGCTGTTCCCAGTATATACACAGCTCATGGTTAGGAAGGCAAACAGCACTGATCACTGAGACATGAGTTAAAATGTCTGATTTTTTTTTAAATGTTGAATTCTGAGGAGCAAAAGCATATACAGTGCATTATTTCTCTGTATTAATATTTTATATGAGAAAGGCAAACATGAACAATTTAACATAGAATTAAATACAATTAATTTGTCATAATAAAGTGTCTGTGATTTAAGCTTAAAAAAAAAGAAAATCTACTTATATAATATTTGGGCAAGTAATAGGTCTCCATAGAACCATCTCCATCCAATAAGAATAAGGTAAAAGAAGAAAGAATAATGTAAAATAGCCAGGTGTGGTGGTGCATGCCCACAATCTCAGCACTCAGGAGGCTGAGACAGGAGGATCAACCTGGGCTACATAGTAAGTTCAACACCACCCTAAACTATATAGCAAAACCCTGTCTCAAAAAAACAAAAAACAAACAGGTATAAAATGATGCCATGACAAGAAAATAAAAGAATTAACATAGTTTTGAAGAGAATATAAAGAAAAGCTTTGGGGGGAAAAACAGAAGGAAGATGAATACTTTCTGCTACAAAAGCTTTAGCCTCTCAGCATAATGAAAATGGATAAGTCTCCAAAAGACAAAAGTTCTAAGATCTAGTTCTTTTTTGATTTACAGTGAAACATTCCCTTAAATGGTTGCACAGGATTTTACCTTCCCACAGGTGCATATTTATATCATTATTTTTTATTATTAAAATACAACATGCTGACTGCTTTAAAATGTAAAAGTCTCAGTAGGACAAAAGCATCATACATAAAGACAAAGGTAAGTATCAGACTTGGAAATCTATGCAAGAGATATTTAGTGACAAAGGAATAATATAATCAATCCAGAAGGAAAATGTGCAGAGGAGGGTACACTTGAAGGGGCAGGCAAGTCTAGAAGATGAAAATCTATGAGGCGGGAGGATCATTG
>NW_004955402.1:10840680-10850545 GCF_000276665.1 Chinchilla lanigera
AAAGTGACTAGTGAACATGTAAAATTATGAGTAACCTCACTTAGAAAAAAGCAAATTAAATCAATGGAGTATGTATTTTACTTCTGGAAAGATGAAGTAAAGTACTTCTCCATACCCCTCCTGCTAAGTACAACTAAACCTCTAGACATTCTATACAAAACAGTACATGACCATGAAGAATGTAGATCAGAGAACTTGGAAGCTGCAGTGTGAGTTTTCTGGGTTTTCTTCTTACCTCATATGTCCCAGATTGGAAATTGGGGAAGTGGGCAAACAGAAAATGCAAGCAATTATGAACTAAGAGAGTTCCAGGGCAGGTGTGCTCGCCTTAGTCAACAGATTGTGTTGGGCAGCCTACCAAGACAGAAAACTCTCGGGCAGTAGTTGATCAGCCCTGGCCAGACATCACTGAATAAAAGTATAGCTGTCCCCTCTCTGCCAGCAAAGTCCACCAGGGACCCTTGAACTTCACTGTTGACAAACTCTAAATTCTAGAGAAGAGGGATATCATTCGGTCAGCAGTTGGTAAGGATTAACCATATACCATAACTATTAGGACTAACAATATGCCTGGTCTTCTAAGAGATTCTAAGTGCTCTGTGAAAGAAGCCGCCATGTGCACAGGAGAGAGACGCACAAGGGTATAAGTGGGAAAAAGGAGGAGCCTAAATGTCTACCCCAAGTAGAATCATTACATGAATCATGGTATAGTCATATAAAAATACGGCCATTAAATGGAATCAATGATATCTATTTGGAGGCGCATGATGAGATTTCAAAGACATACTGTTGCATGAAGAAAGCAAGTTATAGAATAACACAAGTGAAATAATACCACTGAAAGCAAAGAATAAGACAAGGCTATGTTTTCTTCAGGTAAATATGCACGGATATAAAGGTATTAAAATCAAAGCCATAACCATGTTCACATCCAGTGTGAAAGAGAGAAGCAAAAAGATAATGTGCTCATCAGGTATCATTTGGGTGACTAAAATTTAATGTGAAAAATGAATGTTTTCATAAAAATAAAAATTAACATAAATATTAATACTTGAATAAAAAGTTATTTCAAGTTTATTTTTGGCTTCACAGTTGTTCTTCCAAAAATAGTGACTTGTTGACATTTTCCTTTTTTCTGTGCATATATTAATATATGTGAGTAGAATTTATGTATATATGTGTAATTTCCCCCTTCTTTCCTTTTTTATTTTATAGGCAATGTCTTACTACGTTGCCCAAACTGGTCTCCAACTCCTGGGCTCAAGCAACCATCCTGCCTTACTTCTAAAGTAGCCTGGACTACAGGCACAGGCCACCGTGCCTGGCTTGTGTGTGATTTTGAATGCAACGTTTTTAGAAACTTAAAGAAAGCCTTCTCCATGGCATAAAAGCTGAAAAGAGAGGATAACAATACTTTCCACTTACTGAGCACCTGCTTAGTGTTTTACATGTATTACAGACATTATTCCTAAATCTCACCACAATCCTAGAAATTGTTATTCCTTCCATTTTTTGTGGAAAAACTAAAGATAAAAGGAGGACAGAAGAGATTAAGAAATTTGCCCAAAGCGAGAACCTGGACTTACATCCAAGTGAGGTGCCTTCGAGCCCAGGCTTCTGCTCCAGCAGAGCCCCGTTGTCTTTGTCCTGTGTAGGGAGTTGGACAAACACTGAAGCTGGCAAACTTCCACACAGAAAACTGCGGAAATTCCCATGATTCCCTGCCAGTGAGACAGGCTGACCAAAGAGGGCGGCAGCCAGACTGCCTGTCTTCCAAAGGGAAAAGGGGAGGTGACAGCTCACATGCCCTCAGGTGGCCACAGCTTGATAAATACTCTGAAAAGTATGCCTTGGGAACTGCTCACCTTAGGGGCAAGTTGAGGGAAATGTGGGTGCCTCCTGACAGGAGCCCAACAGTCCAAGAAAGGAGAGGGGCAGCCTCCCTGGACAGGAATCGCGAGGGGGATTGGATAAACAGCCTTGCTCACCATTCAGGCCCTTGACAAAACAACAACCGCAACAGCAACAGCAACAATATCAACAGCAACAGCAAACATCACCATAACAACCGCAACCAACACCACCACAACTATGAAGGCTTCTGCACTGCTTATGTGCACCATGTAGTTATAGAAACTCATTTAATCCTCCACAGTAGCAACTTGGAGACAGCCTGAAAAGTGGTAACGCGAAACAACAATATCTTATGTAGCACAGTCAGAAGCAGGAAGGTGATCTGCAAGCAGTGGCGTAAGTTTGAAAAACTGGTTAAGCTCTCTTATTAGCGCAAAGACTCGGTGCAAAGTGCTGCACAGCCAACAGCCGCACCCCTGTGGGGGCTGGGTGGGCAGGAGAAAGGACAACACCGGGTTTCTGCTCTGCCTGAGTGGGGGCCAGCCTAAGTCCCTGCCTAGGCAGGCTGACAAGCAGCCAGGATATTAATATTTATTGCCCCTTTTAACATTTGCAGCCCGGATGGCAATTCGGAGTGATCTTTAACTGGGAAACAGATAAACTGCTGATCTGGAGGCAGGGTCAGCCCTGTGGGTACGAGTGGTACTTCTACTACCAGAGGGGAAGCTGGCCAAGGTGACACTGTATGTTTTATCTACTGTATTTATGACTCAACTGCACACTGGTGCTATTAGCCATGTGGCCCTTGCCCTGAGGAAATAATTATGCAAAAGGAGAGAGCAGGAACAAATAAAAGTAGCCTTTCAGTCTCACCTGTCTTGGAGGAGACGGGGATGTATTTTGTATTCCTTGGGGGCTGATCTCCTGAGAAACAAAATTATTTCCACATACTTGACCTGTAACCATAACTAGTTTACTCTTTGGGACGTTAAATACGATGTGTTTTCTCCACTTAACAAAAGGCAGGCTTAGTGGCTTGAGCTCCTCACACAATAGGAAGTTAGTGCTACAAGATCTTTGACCCCAAGACTAGACCTGCTTAGCTGAAGTTCCACGGAGAGTTGAGCAATGCTCTAGTTTACTGAGGTTACATACAGACAGCCACGGGGACCAGAGTCCCATCAGGACCAGAGCTCCTCTGGTCTGTGAATCCTTAGGTCTCCCTCCCTTCAAATGCCCTAGAAAGGCTACTCACACCCACCCCCAAAGGTTGCCTACTGTGGAGACGAGGCATGTTGGGATCTCAGGGAAGCGGGGAGCATTTGAACATGCAGGTACTATAATTTCATGACGCACTTTTAAGTAGAAAAAAGGAAAGGAAATGCCTGTTTATTGCATACATGAAGACAAATAATGAAATCAAACTCTCTTTGCGAAGAACAAGACAGTTTTGTTTTTCCAAAAGGATGTTGAGTTGAGAAATATTGCCCTAAAGTTTGAACTTTCAAGTCTGGATGGAACACGTGCCGGGTAGGAAGCTCAGCGATTAGGCAGGCAGGCCTTGGAGCCAGACTGTCTGGGTTCAAATCCTGGCTCTATGTGTGACCTTGGCAAGTTGCCTGAAAATTTCTCAATCTCCATTTCCTTCCTTGTAAAGTGAAAATGTAGTAGTAAAAGCTCATTATAAGGTATCTTGGGAATTAAATGATATAATTTATATTAAGTAGGAAAGTGTTAGACACATCAGAAATGCTCAGTGATTGTGGGTATAATTAAGCATCTTTTTTTTATTTCCTGAGTTTTCCCTTTATTCTAATCAATCTTTTTAGGAACTTCAAGTTCTTGGACTTTTAAGTTTTTGTCAATGTTCAGTGCAATTCAAAACATTTTTTTTGTAATGCATACATAAAGATGGTAGTTGATCAGATATAGTCCTGGTGAAATAACAACACTACACCTTATGCTCTTTGTACCTTTTCCTATTTACAATGGATAAACTCTTGAACCCCCTGCCCCACTCACCTACCATGTAGTGCATATTTTTAGTTGCTTATCCAATATGCATCCTCCAGTCACTACATCCTTCCTGATAGAACCCGTAATCACCTAGTGCCGTGGACTTCAGGGGAGATGAATGTTCAGTTATTGGGGATAAGTCCTGGATAGTTGAGGTCAACCATGGTAACCTCATTTTCCATGCTGACTGCAGGTTTGGAAATAGAGAACACGCTGAGAAGTTGCTGGAAGGGAGGGCTTTTCTTTCCTCTGTCATTGTCTTGCTTTCCCATGATGCTGAGAGCTGCCGTGGCCACCTTGACCCTGAGAGGAAGGCCCAAGAGAGGGCAACACTGACACTTTGCAGACAGCCTAGTGACAAGACGTCACGAGCCTGGGTCCTGACGACACAAAGCCACGGGCTGTGCCACCATAAAGCTGTTCCACCACTGGGCTAGGATGCGGCAAGAAATTCCCAACACTTAAAGCCAGGTCGAGCTAGGGTTGTCTATTATTTACAGCCATAAATTTACTAACATGGGGCACATAAAACCTGCATTAAGAGTCTTAAAATAAACAAGAGGTCAGAAGTGTCTCTTTCATTCCCCTGACGTTTCTCTAGTCGCCCCCTGTTCACACTAACTCCAAAGTCATCCTGTCAGCTCTCCTGACCAAGTTTTCCTGCTGAAAACTCTCAGTGGCTCTGAATAATAGGTAACCCCCTTCAGTGGCCCTAGAAGATGGGCCACGACGTTCCCTCAGCCCTTCCTGGGCAGGGCTCGTTCTGCCTGAGGCCTATTTTCTTCCTAGTGCCTGCCTCTCAGATGCCCTTCCCTGCTCTGCACGAGGAGTGACTCCTTGCCCCTCAAGTCCTACTCAACTGCCGCCTCCCGGGTGAGCCATTCCTCCCTGACTCTTGACTCTTCAGCACCGCTCCTTTTCATTTTCCTTATCACATCTCCTCCTATCGGAACGTATGGTGTTTGCCTTCATTTTTCTTCATTAACTGAAGTCCGTAGTTTATTCAGATTTCTTTGGTGTTTGTCTCGTGCTCTTTTCTCATCCAAGACACCATCCAGGAACATTACATTTTGTTGTCACACCTCTTTAGGCTTCTTTTGACTATGACAGTTGCTCAAATTTTGTTTTTGATGACTTCGACACGTTCTATCTTTTCAGACTGGCTTTGAATGCACTATGTAGCCCACGTTGGCCTCAAACTCACCAGGAGCCTCCTGCCTCAGCCTCCCAAGTGCTGGAGTTACAGGCATGTGGCACTATGCCTGGCTGCCTTGACAGTTTTGAATAGAACTGGGCAACTATTTTGTACGATGCCCTTTTATTGGAATTTGTCTGATGTTTTCCTCATGATTGAACTGGTGCTGTGTGTTTTACGGGGATAGAAGGCAGCAATAAAAGGGCATTTTACCACAGCCCATGCACTTTTCCTTGTTAGTTGGTTATCTATCGTCCCCTCTGTTAGAATGCTGAACTACATGAAAGTAGAACACTGGTTCTTCTCAGAGCTTTATTCCTAGGACCTAGAAAAGTGTGCAGCACATAGCAAGCCTCGTAATTAATTGATTGAAGTGATGAATAAACTAGAAAAAAAGACCAATCATGGCCTCCTGTTTTTTGCATGTGAAACGAAACATGGGTAAGATGATTTGTTGATCATAGGTCAGAGGCACTAAAACCCTTTCAAATAATCTGGCATATCCATGAGATAAATCTAAACCCCCATGCAAATAAATAATTAACCCAAGCCCAATGGCACATTCAAAATCATTAATAAAAATTGATTTTCCTTCACTGTAGGGCTGTGTCTTTCTGCTGCACCAGAACGTTATGTGCAGAGTCAGCTGGGATCTGGGTTTTAGTTCACTTCTATGCAGGGTCTTCTTTTTCTTGAATGGTGGCAGCCTGTATGCCACTGTTTTCTCTTTAAGTAGTTCGCTTGGTTGGCTTAGGCAGGAAGAGGGCCCGAGTGACTTCCAGGGCTAAGCTTTGGAAGGTGGCAAGTCCTTCAGAAGAGGATCTACCTCATGATAAGCAGCTGGGCTTGCCTGGGGCAGAGCAGGGAGAAAATTCCAGAAGTAGGGAGCAGGAGAAAGCCATTGGCTGCGGCCTAAATGCCTTTCCAGGAACGTGGTGGAAACTGATTAAATATATATGCAGTCCCAGGCACCGACAGGGGGGAGCCTGGGGGAGTTCTCGGCCATTAGAACACCAAACACCAGCGCAGGCTCCCTGGTGGTCAGGAAGGAAGTTCACTTTCTGGCCTGAGCTCTCAGAGAGTGAAGCCCCTGAAAGGAAGAACTATTTGTATTCCATTCCGATTTCATTTAACCTTTTCTTTTGGAAGCCCCAGCAAGCAGAGGCACATTTGTCAAGGCTTCAGGATGGATGAGGAAAGCTTTTGTGCATTAAACTTGCAGATATTCAGAAGGGCTTACTGGAAAGGCGGCTCTGCCTGGGGGAGGAAGATGTCCACTCCAGCCGGCCAGCAGCGGGGGCTTCGCTATTATCACCTCTGAGGAGCCCATTTCCTGACTGCCGCTAACCTCCTAATCAATTTATCTGAACGTGAATTTCCCTAGGTAATTAGCTGCATGGCGCAACATCGCTGGTCTGTGTTGACTTTTCCTAGCATTCCTCTGAGTAGGGGGCTTGCAGTTCAAATGCCACGACGTTATAGAAGAAGATTAACTAGCACATTTCATGTCTTTCAATTGTGCTTTTACAACACGTTTCGTATTTCCACTAGTTTAAAATGGTGCGAAGGGGAACATCAGGGATTTCACACGCAGCATTTTTAGGGGAATGGAAACAATCCCCATAAGGCACGTTCTGTTCCAGTTTTGGAAAAGTAATACGTGGGACATTTTACAGTACAGAGCTGAGAAAATTTGAGCCGAGAAACACCCAGAGAGCCCTCGTGGACAGAGAATTCCCTGGCGGCGACCTCATCTGCAAAGCTGTTCATCTGGCTGTGACCACCCTGCCTCTTGGACGCTGGTTGTACTGTTTAGAGTTCCAGCTCCCCCAGGCTCCTCAACCTGAGCGGGTCTTGGAGTCAGCCTGGAAGGCCATGTGCCTCCATCTTTGCCTGGCCCCTCTGCCTGCTCTGGCTGTACAGTCACAGAGAGAGGCCTGCCAGCCAGCTCCACTCCGAACCTCTGTGACAGGCCCCTGGGGGACAAGCGTTCTATC
Source organism: Chinchilla lanigera (assembly GCF_000276665.1). Taxonomy (NCBI): domain Eukaryota; kingdom Metazoa; phylum Chordata; class Mammalia; order Rodentia; family Chinchillidae; genus Chinchilla; species Chinchilla lanigera. The sequence goes on from NW_004955402.1 coordinate 10,847,743, forward strand.
CCGCTGCCACTCCAGGCAGCCTTCCGCTTTCCACCTGCCAGGTTCCTCATCCTGACCTACGGCTGTTCCCATCCGGGATTCTCTTGCTCCCTCTGCCTGCTCTGCCCTCACTTCCTGTCTTCTTCCCCCAGGAACGGAAGTACTCACCCTAGATGTGTGTCTTTTCTCTGTCATTGTAGAGGAAGGATTCTGGGCTTTTATAGATTTAGTCCAGCATTCTCCATCACCAATAGCTCGCACTGACATTGGCATCGTGGTAGCAGCCATTCACTGAGCCCGTCCTGTGCGTCAGGCACTGTGTCATGCAGGTTCTTTTATTATCCCCTCCAGCGAGTGAAGACAATGAAATCCAGTCCCTGCGCCCCTGGCCCATGTTGACACAGCTAGAAAGAAGAGCCAGGACTCCCTCGGGCCTGCCTGGCCAACCAGCAGCTTTCCACCAGAGCACTGGAGGCCTCTCCTCTGGCTGGAGGTCCCAAAGCCTCTGTGCAAGTAGCTGCTGTGAGGGACTTCATGGTTGGACGGAGGGCAGAAGGGGAAAAGAGGAGAGGATTCCCCTGTGCATCCAGGATCCCAGCTTGGAGAACCCTGTGGACAGTGGCACCCTGGACCCCCACCGGCAGGAGAAGAAGGTTCCAAGGAGTTTCTCAGCTGTCTTCGTGACCTTGCGTCCTGTCATCACCTTGAAGAACATCAAACCCCAGGCACAGGCTGGCCCCACTTTGCAGCCTCCACCTTCCTGAGCTCTTTGACTTGGCCCTTGGCTTGGACTCCATTTCAGCCCCCTGCCTTTGGCCATGCTTGTTCCCTATGTTCCTCAGAAGTCCTCTGTATGAGAAATCCCCTCCACAATGCCGCTGTCTGTCTGCCCTGGAGCTCAGCGGGTCCCCTGGCATTCAGCTTGGCCTTATTCCCACACACACCCACCTTTATTCTTCCAAGCCAGCCTTACTCCTTTGCTACAGTCTTTTTACCACCTTATTCCAGGCAGAATAAACTACTCCATCAGATATTTCCCTGAGCCTAAAAGCCCACTCACTGAAAAGGTAATGATATTTAATGACAGATCTTGCAGAAGGTAGGAAACACTGCCACATTCAATATGCACAGAAATTGGGAGACATATTTTTAGTTCAGAAATGGTAAAGGTGGGAACAGCTCCATCTCTGTAGAGAAGTTATATTCCTCTATGCAGGTCCCCAAAGCAAGAAGGGAGAGAATCACATTAGTCTGCTTGGGTGGCCACAACAAAACACCGAAGACCCCATGCTTAAACAGTACCATGTTTCTTTTTCTCACATTTATGGGGTCAAGAAGGCCAAGCTGAAGGCACCAGCTGGTCTGGGGTCAAGTGAGTGCTGCTTCTTGGCTTGCACGCAGAGAGCCACTGCCTTGCCGTGCCCTCACCTGGCCTTTCCTGGGGGTGCCGCGTGGAGATAAGGGTGGAGACCAGGCTTCTTCTGAGCGGGTCACCAATCCATCCTGAGGGTCCGACCCTCATGACTAATCTAAGCCTGGAGACTCCTAAAGGTCCCACCTGGAGATGCTGCCACACTGGAGGTTAGGGCTTCAACATGTGAATGGGAGCAAATATTTAGTCCCAAACGAGAATCAAGTAGGAAACATAGGTCAATTTTTATTTTTCTTTAGCTCCTCCATCCCGTGCTTGATTCATTAATTCCTGCTTATCTGCTGAGGGTCCCCACCATGAAAATCCCTCACTGCTTTCCTCTTCCAGGTCTTAGCTGGGCTCAGTGCTCTTTTGTGAGATTTCCAAGTGTCCTATGCATTCCTTAGCTTAGCCCTTCCGCTGTGTTTGAAAATGGCTAGCCACAGAGGTCACACGGAGGTCAAGGCCGAATCCCTGACGGCTCTCAGGGTGGGTGGAGGGTGCTGGGCTTCACTCAGGGCCTTGCAGCTCCGTTGCCCAGTGATGCCTGCAGCTTGTGCACGGTAGCTCTTGAAACATTATGTGTTCACCTCCGTGAGTCGAAAACTCTCTTTACCTGTTTCAGAATTTCAAAAGCACACAAGCTCTCAGGCCCGTGCCTTCCAGAAGTCTAAAGTTTTCTCGCCTTAGAAGCTATGCCTCATGTTCCAAATTGAATGCGCACTCCCTGGCCAGGCTGGCTACCCATGGAGGTTTTTACACCACACCTGAGAAACCTCTTAGTTGGGGAGGAAACGGATGTCTAAATTGTTCTGCGTTTGGCCCCTGACTTTTAACAAGCCCATAAGGGAGTTTCAGTGGTAGCAGCAGTAGGTATCAAACACATATCTTCAAAAGGCTTAATGATTTCAAATCTCCCAAGGTACAAACAGTGACATGGACCGTGGAGTGAAAGATCTCTTCCTGCATATTTCTATATTTCTTCCTTAAAAATAGCCTGGCCCTGGAGGGCGGGGGAGAAAATGTGAATTAGTGAGTTGTGCTGGGCCACTCTGGTGACTTGCTGACCTGCGCCTTTGCGCTGTGGCAGGCCCGGCCTGTGGGCTTTGCTGCCGCTGGTGAGGCCCACAGGACGCCGCGCAGGAAGTGAGATCATGGGGCTCTGGCAGTTTGGGTGGCGTCTCTTCCCTGGTGGTGGCTGGAGTTTATCAGTAGCTTTAGCCTTTGCACTTTGAGAAACCAAGATTATCTCACCCCCAATTTAGAATAATAAAAGAGTTCATGGCAGAAAAGCTGCAGTGAGCACAGATAAAGGACAAGCAAGGGAGGACCTGGAGTCCAGGGGACTCGACCTACAGCTCGTGGCCATCTGCCGGGCAGGTCCACAGGAAGGTGCTGCCAGTAGCCTCTTTC